>NW_009259854.1:1616928-1627436 GCF_000687185.1 Egretta garzetta
ACAGTAGTTTGGGATGGGTGAGGCCTTTGAGGGTTTGTGAAACTGCCCTTTGAGGTCACAGAAGCAGATTGAGTTTGTGACCTTATAATAAAAAAAAAAATCTGGTATGTACAAAATCTCTGTAATAGAGTTGACAGAAATAGAGATAGTCATGAAAGTAGAATGTAACAGATCCAAGATTAAAAAAAAATAGTCAATAAGGAAAGATCCAGCCCAAGCAATTGCATTTCTTCTGTTCCTAAGGCAGGCATTGTTACCCATTCTTGTTATATCACAGCAGTGGTGGGGTTTTTGGCTGGTTTTGTTCTGTTTTTTTAAAACAGCAGCAGCTGAAAACAAAAAAATAAGGTTTGAAAGTACGTTTGAAAGTGACCTAGGGAACCTAGGCAATGGAAATTGTAGACTGAATCCAGTTTGTGTGGTAAGGAATGGAAAACCATTCTACGTTAGCTAATGATGTTTTAAAGCACTTGAAGTTGGCGGCGTGTCATACATCTTTGTGTCCACTATGTTGGTTCACTAAGATTCCTCCAACCTGAATTTAATTCCCATTTCTACCAATTCCTTGCTAGGTGACACTGGTGAAACGATTTCATGTGCAGAGTTTGGAGGTTTCTTCCATCTGCAAAATGGGAATAACGATACTTGCCTTGCCCTAGAGTGTTTAATGGCCTACTGATGAAAAGGAGTGTAGGTGTGAGTGGTAAAAGGAATGAGTATTGGTTGTAATTTTTCCACAAGTGTAGGAGTATCCTGACTTGTATCCTTGTTACTATCAAAAACTCCCTCTGCTTTTGGTAGAATACTTCGTAAACACCCTGTACATTTGTAACAGTGACTAAAGGGATCTGGATAATCTAGGCACTTGCGTTAGGTGATGAGCTTCCTCTCTGTACCTTTGTAAATATGCCATGCAATCTACCTTTGCCTTCATGTTTGATCAATATCAAGGGGGAATATGCATAACATAATGGCTGCTTCCAGTTGACTACAAAGAGCATCTATAAGCATGGTTCTGTGTGTCTTTCTTTCCTGGGAAAACTGATAGTAACAAGAATTTACAAGCAACATTCCAATTAGTAAAATACAGGAATTATAATGAGCAGTCCTTGAATTAATCAGCGTATTTCAATCTGTATATGGCTCATATGCTTTTCCATGGATCAGTTAGGCTTTCCTGCAACGGCAACATTGCTTCTCTTTGTCTACAAGTTCACAAGATCTGGCTGTTGCTTCTTTGTGACCTTTTTGAGTCTTAGGGCCCTTTATCTTTCATCTTGGGTTGTCATCTGATTCTCCAGACAGGTCCCTTTTTGATGGCAACTTTACAGGGAACTCTAGTTGTCTGGATTGTTTTTATAACTGCTGTTTCCTCTGCAAGTTGTGCTCAGTATTACTTATCTGACTTGATGGCAGCTCATGGGACTCCAAATTACAATGATGTGCTTTTCTCTTGTTTGTCTCTCTTGTCTTGAAACTTTGTAGAGCCCTAACGTGTTTCTCACAACACAGACGTTCTTATTTCCTGTTGAACAAAATGCCAGCAGCTGCTGACAGAACTCCTCAGACTTCTTTATTTTATTTGTTTGTTCATTGCCCCTCTACTGTGTGTACCAACTAGGTACGAACATATCCTAATCCAGTAAGTCTAGAAGTGTAAAAATGGTACTTGTTCACCTTTGCTATTTACTCACGTTTTATCTCATTCTTCTTCTGAGGGTTAGCTCACTATTACAAACCCTATGAACATGTTTTGTGACATCCCTTTCATTGCTCATCTTGCTGTTTCTGATACTGTGGTGATTCTGCACTTACCCAACTTAAGTATCCCAGTTGCTTTCAGGCTAAAATTGTGTTCATCATCTGCTGCAAAGTTGTCCACAGTTCTCACCAAAATGTTCTTATCCCCCTGCGACTGCTATCACAGTTGTGTCTTGAAGATTGTCAGAAAATTCCAAGTGCATTAACACGTGTGAGAAGAGTGCTTATTCTTTGCTAGTGCTCTAATTACTATCAATGTATAAAAAAGCAAATTTTCCGCAACTTTGCTGCTCAGTACTTTAATACAATGTGTTTTTTTCCAAAACTTCTTACAGTGTTTAACAACTAGAAAACATTGATGTAATCCAAAACCTGAATTTTATGTTCTTTGTGATCGACTAATAAGTGTATGAACTGCCTCTTGTCTCTGTAACCACCCTGGTGTGCCTTGCTGTCTACTTTGCTCAAGTTCAAGTTGGCTGTTTATCTGTTTGGTTTCTGTTGCTCTCCTGCTTTTGTCCCGTACTGTGAGCTAATGAGAGGAGGCTTGACTGATTGACTTTTCCAAATAAAGCTTCTGCGAGGATCATTATCAAAAGCTTTCAGAAATTCCAAATAAATTCTTCTTGATGTCACCTTCAGAAACATCACTCTTGTATATTTTGTTACATGGTGGATAACTCAGAAGCTGTTTATTAATTTCTTCACACTTTATTTGGATTAAAGAAGTATGTTATTTAGACAAAAACTTTGGCATGATCAGGGAAGATTTTGTTTTGACTGTTCTTGAGAAGTTCAACTTAAATGTTTTGTTTTTCTCCTTTCAAAAAAAGAAAAAACTTGCTCAACAAGAAAATTGCTCTCGCACACTTATGCAAGGCTTAATTGCCATAAAAATAATGCTCTGTGACAGTACTGGCTTCCTCCCAAGGTCAGAATGAGGCACATAGATTATTGTCTTATATATATTTAAAGAGGCATGCAAAAGTATTTATTTCTGAGACTTGGCAAATTTGACAGGTGAGGCATTAATTTTCAGAAATGCTCTCTGGAGATATTTTTGTACTATTTCTAAAGGTATTTGTGACACTTTTCTGGAGAGGGCTGACGGGTGGATGAGATCAACTATGTGGCTGTTAAAAAGTGTGTGCACGAGCGCTGCATCTAGTTGTGATGGAAATACCTGTATTTCATGACTGTTCTTTTCTAGAATATGCTTTGGGTTTGCAGTCTTATTTTCCCACTATCGTGATACAATCAGGATGGCAAAGAGATGTTTCAAGGCTAATTACACTAAATTGATTTGGTCAGAACGTTTCAAGTCTCACTTGTCTCACAGGACACTCTCTGTCCTCAATGGAAAGAAGATACTGAGCTAAAATCAATATTGTTTACTTTCTCAATCATCGTGTGTAAATTTGAGTTAAGTCTGAACTTTTGCAACTACAACAACCCTTAGTGAACCACTTGCCAATCATCCATTGAGGTACGCTAATTTTTCTCGCATACTTACTTTTATTTGAAGGGAAGTGAGAGAATGGACTTCATGTAACTTCTAAATCATGTCTACCTGAGAGTAGTTAGGAATGTACTGGAAGTGTTGCCACCATACATTCCTGGAGACTTTGGAGTATTTCAGGCTCAATAAAGATCACTGGTGGGGTAGCAGATAGCCTAACTTATGGTTAGGGACCATAGAAATAAGCTAGGTTAAAATGTGGCAGTTCTTAGAAATTTTCTTTATAATCTACAGTTTCTTTTTTTTTTAATTACATCTAACTCTCTGAGATGAATATATTTGCAATGCTGTGACCTGTCTTTTGTTGATCTTATGGAAAAAACAAAGCCTGTCGTGGGTCAGGTTTTTATGTGGGCCAAACTCAATATTTTAAAAAGCTGTCTGTAGTGATTTTACAGGTAAAGTGAACCTGCAACACTGGCATATATCTTCACTAGATGATGTTTTTTTCTGACTGTTGTATCCTGTTATGGCCTCTCTTTTTTGGTTCTGTCTGATCAGATCTCATCAGAACCTCTCGGAAACTGCTTGGGGAGACCTCCAGAACTCTTGGGGACCTCTTGACTGCAAGCCCCAGAATAATACTCCTGGACTAATTTGGCTGCCAGCTACTGTGCAGCTCTGTGTGTGAAACCGTATAAAAATCAGAAGATAATACTCTTCTTGCAGTAATGATAATTCTGTTGCACACTACCATCCATCCCTTTTTATTTAACAGTACGGATGTAATGCTGGTAAGAGATAGGGCTGTGGAAGAAGATTAACTAGACAAAGTGACTGTCATACATAAATGTGCAAGCATGCCTTTTGGGAGGGAGAAGTTTAAGGAATTTTCTTAGGAGCAGTAATTAATTTAATCTCCATGGTCCGTATAGGTCTGGTCTCTTCTGCTAATTACTGGAAAGTGCAATGATGAGCTAGTTTTGAGACAGAGAAAATGTATTGCATCCACATGCCACCACCTGGCCTAAATGGAAATAGAATTTAATCCTGACCCACAGGTAAAGCACGGACAGTTGGCTCTGAGCTGATTATCTGTGCCCTTGGAACAGCAGCAGTAACTTTTCAAAGAACATTGAAATGGTGTAGTTGAACACTGTGTATGCAAGAGAGCAGGTTACTTGTGTAATCCTTATTCAAACATGGATTAACTTGCATGGTTACAGCCCCCAGTTTTAGGAGAACATACCGTGTTTTCCACATAGCCATACTAGGCTTCTATCACGTGAGCTAGCATAACTGTGGTAACAGATCAGGGTTTCTCTCTCACGTGGGGTGCTTGTAGAGGATCTGTCTCTAAACTTTGGCTCTAAATTTAGGAATTCTGGTAGCCAGCATATTTTTGAACACTGTATCATAAACAGTAGCTTCACTTTCTGGCAAGGTGTAGTGTGGTGGCTGAAGCAGTGCTTACACACAGACTTGCCACGTATGCAGGTCTGTAGGCTTGGCCTGTTTGTTCTGAAAGTAATATAGCAAAAGTAATTAGATTTGAGTCTCATTTCTGTTCCCAGTATGCCTGGAGAGCCTTTAGGCAACATCTCACTTGTCTGAGTGGGAAACTCAGTGTCTACATTTGGGGAGGGAGACACAAGCCGTCATTCACATATGCGCCACGAGCTGTGCAGAGGCCTTTATACAAGTCTGTAGTGTATACTTGGCTTCCTCCCTAGGCTGGAAGCAGTTACTTGGAGAGATAATTTCAAACATAATCCTGAAAAGTGTTTTCTTCCATCACACATTAGGACTACTGAATCCTGTAAACAAGTACAAATGAGGGCAGAATATCCAGGGTGAGGTCTTAATAGGGACCTTTCAACTGAAAGTGAGGCACTCCAGCCTGTCATTATTGTCATACCATTATCTCTTTAACTGGTTGTCTTTTGCTTCTCAGAGGCAATAGCATGCTGCAGTGACACATTCTTCTCTGTGCTTTATTTTCTTCTTGTGTATCGTTTGGCAGAAGGTTGAACTCCTGTGGCTTGGCCTGCCTTACAAAGACTTGTACCTGTGTCCTGGAGTGCTGGTCCCATCTAGGGGTTGCAAGTAGTGAAATCCCAAGATTCTTTGCTATCACCCTGTGACTTCTAAAAGGAAGAGAAAGCTAATGATTTTCTAAATGCCTTTCTCTCCACCACTTAGATGCACTTCCACAAAGAAACCCCTACAAACCATTTCATAACCTTTTCTAAATTGCAGGATTCAACCATGTTCTCTGTGTGCCAGAGGGATGGGGGAGAGTGGAGTAGAGTAGACGTCTAGGGAAGCAATGACCCATTCTAGATTTTGCACAGCAATTACCATAGCTATCAGTAAAGAATCCAACAGGGTGGGCTGAAAGAAAATTGCATATCAGCTCTCTGTGGAGTTGGATGGTTGTTAAGCAGTAGGAGCAGTTTCTGGACCACAGCCACAAATACCAATGCAAGCTGTGAGTGCCTGTAGCAAAAAGGTAGTGAGAATATTATGTACATTCTTGTTTTGCTGGTTATGGAATGAGAACTTGGACAAGTTTTTTGTGGTTTTTTTTTTATTTATTTAAAAAAAAAACCCAAAAAACCAAACACCACACAAACCCCATGGCATTAGAGCTGCTCAGCTTGAAGAATTAATACATTATAAGTGGCATGCACATACTTAGCTGCCAATTAATTTCTGTTCAGTGCGAGCATTTCTGTTGGATAATTGGAGAGCAACAATGTGTGGGTAGACGCACTGCTATTCCTGCACCAGGGCACCGTTACCTTGCAGTATCATCTTCTGCTGAAAAGGGAGACATGAAAAATCAAGACTGATTGCCTGAGGAATCTGAAGTGCTGCGCTTGTGACCCTCTGTAATTCTGTGCAGGAACTGGGTTGTGTCCCTCAGCTGTGAGAGCTTCCTCTAGCAGCTCTCCAGTCTCCTGTGGAAGCCACACAATCTGAACAGAATCAGTATGTGAATGCATCCAGGCCTTGGATGGTCACATACAGGCAGTAAACAGGATTGCATACAACCGTCTGTATACATGTGCAATTTCCTTGTTACCTTCATCTCAAGTTGTGTCTGATGGCAGCCAGTGAGGTGTTTTGTGACTACCTCGCTTTTATTTATGATGAATAATTAGTTAAACTGGAGTTTTCCCATTTGCAATTTCCTCCCTCATACTTGGTATTTTTCTAATATTTGAATTTTAAGTAATTTAGTTGGTTATTTTTATTAGGAAAACTTCCTCTGTACTGTGTGTAAATCCAGATAAGGGTGAGATTTGAATGATTGCCATTTAAATCTGCTTGAAAATGGTGTACTCTCATTGTATTTTGAGGTTGCCTCTTAATTAGATATATGGGCTCTAGGCATGAAGATGAATGTGACAGAGTGGCGTGTCTGGTGCTGCTTTGTAGGGCAGGAGGGTGGAGATGCTGAGGAGGTGGGAACCACAGTGCACAAGAGGGGGAAGGCTGGCGACTTGGTACCTGCTGGAGGTGTAGGAATGAGCTTCTCTTGTCTTTAACCACCTGTCTTAACTGCTCCTGAACTCCAGCCTAAGGTCTGTCACTAATAGTAGGCACTTTTCTGTTGGACAGTTTAGCAAGGAGGAGGGAAAGTCATGCACTTTCTAGTTCTGTGATTTCTTTGCTACTGTCCATAACACAGACCCATCAAATGCTGGAAAGAATCATTGTACCAGATTACCTGGTAGCTGCTGTAGTAGAGGCAAGAGTTTTAGGTATATATAAGGCACGAGAATTAGGTCTGTGAGCAGATTATTCTTGTATTTGTATCCTGATTCTAACACTTGCTCTTTGAAGAGTTGGGCCAGTCCTGTTCAGTGCCTCGTTTTTGTCACTTTTAAAATAGGTGGGAGTTTATTGACATATGGAAGATTATAATGGTTTCGTACTCAGATGATTATGATGGCATGCTTGGCTCTCCTGCATACACTTCAAGAATGACATTGAAAAAGTGGAGAAAGGGTTGAAAAACATGACTGGAAAACTGTGATATACATCTTCCAGTGAAGGACTTTCAGAAATCCATTTGTTTAGCTTTATTGAACAGTGTGGTGACTAGATGAGTGAATTTCACAAGTACTTTTATAAGAAGAAAATGTTGGGTTTTTAAAAGGCCCTTTAATCTTGCAGAAAGAAGCATAACAAGAAGCAAAGGCTGGAAGTCAAGACTAGACAAACTCTGTCTGAGAGAAACAGTTGAGTTTGAGAAACAGTGCATGTGTTTTTAACAGGGAGAGTGATTAACTACTGGGATAAACTGACAGGCTCTTGAAGTTTTCAAGAAAATGCGATACCTTGCTGCAAGATGTACCATAGCAAAATATAAGTGGTTGGCTTGAAGCAGGCTTGACAGGCTTTTATTGTATAGCAGATTGAAGTAAATGATCTAGTAGTAATTTCTGGTTTTAAAACACAGAGCTCTATGCACATAACAGGTCCCTTCATCCATATGTATGCATGCAGTAATGTTAAAATAGTAATTACTGAACCATGTGAGTAGATTATACTTCCACAATAATTAACACTTTTCCAAAATGCATAGTATAGAGCCAACACATGCAATTTTTATTGCTTTAATTTACATACGGAATAAAAAGTATTCGCTTTTGGGTATAAAGGTAATTGTCAAAATGGAAGCACAGTATTGCTCAAAACCACCTGTGTTTCCAGCGTCTGTAGTTGCATTCATCAATATTTTTGCAGTAATTTTGCTTTCTTGTAACTTAGGTTTCTCATGATAATGTAAAAAACCAAAACCAAGCAAAAAAATAATCACAGGTCAAATCTTGTGTTTGAATTTGAAGAAAGGACATCCTTCCAAGGACCCTTCCAGTGTCTCAAGACTGAGACTCCGAAGGGCAGTGTGTTCATTTTGGATTATGTGTGCTTTTTTCCCTTCAATACCAAAACAGGATCTGAAAGCGTAACAAACAGAATTAGTCACATGAGCCCTGTAGTTTTATGACTTTGAGGAAAATCTTCCTCTGATTCACTTGTGCTTTTAATTGATGTGGCAGTCATTTTATTGTTGTCTTTTTTTTTTTTTTTTAATTTAAGGGCTCAAGATGAGTTGGTCAGAGTTCATTTGCAAAGTTTTGGCTTAAGCTAAGAAAATATGAAGTTTAGAGTGACAATAACCTTGGTTCTATTTTTGTTGTTAATGTAAACTGATTTAGGCATGCTTTTACCTGTGGCTTATGCATGTGCTTTGATCTGTGGTTTATCTGTCAGACCTATTCTCCAGACTTTCACCACTTTCTTGCCAACAGCCAGTTGACCTGTCCCCCCCATAGTGAATGCAGTACAAATAACATGACTACTGGAAGTGCACTCTCCAGAGCTGCTCTGTTCTTCACCCTGTCTGCATAGTAGTTTTGGAGGTCCTGAATAACGCAGACTGCATGTATAGAGTAGGCTTCTTCAGTCTTTTTCACAAACACAAACAAGGTGCTTGCATGGAGGTTGCTTTGGATGTTTGGAATTTGAGGGAGGATTTTGTAGGCATGTCATCCAACGTGTGCTAGGTTGTGTGTACCACAAAAAATCTGGGAGGAGGCTGGTAGTCTAACTTTTCATGACGGCTTTGTTGCCTCCTTTTTAATAGAAAAATAGCGAAACGATCTCTCCATTAGCTGCAAGCTGGCATAGCTATTGCAAACTAAGACATAAATACAAGGAGTAGAGGGAGGGAGAATTGGATCTGAATAAACACAGATTGAAGAAATTATGCATGTATGATTGTGTGTGCATGCACATATATGTCTATACACACAGGCAGAGTTTAGTACAGTTGAAAGCTCCTGCAAAATAACATTTTGCAATTGAAAAAGCAAAGAATGCTGGCACATGGAAGAAAGCCAGAGGTGAAAGCAAAACATATTTTTCATTGTTAGTGCAGAGCATTTTGAAGAAGAATGAGCAGCAGGGAGGGTTTTGGCTTTCCAAGCAGGCCTAAAAATGTCTGTCAGGTCATAATGAACCTGCTTTTGCCTGGCTTTCCACTTGAGTTGTCAGTGCCTGTGTTTCCCTTTTTTCTTCCTAGCTAAACTTCTTTCTTGATCAAAGCTCCTGTTTTATTTTTAAACTTTTCATTCCTGTAAATGATTGGAAGCTCTCCAGCAGAACTCTGCTAAAGCCAGAGGGGACTGGAAGCAAAGAGCAAGGACAGATCTAAGGACAAATTACAGACACTTGGGGAACACTCCTTTAAAGCAGCAAGGAGCAATTCCCCTTCCTCTCCTTGCATTTTATCTCTTTCCAGTCCTTTCTAAGGAGCAGAGGATTTCATCCTACATCCCAATGCAGGAAGAGATGTCAAGGGGACAGGGAAAGACCTTGGCAGTGCAAATAGCTTGGATGTTTTTAAAGGATGTGAATACTTATTTTTGGAAAGTTAGAATAGACCACTCATTCTGAAGTAGGCAGCTGCACATAAGATTTAGACTGGAATGATAGGTTTGAATGCAAAACCATTAGGACTCAGCCAAAAGGGCTCCATCACCTCAACAGCTTATAAACAAATAATCAAGGATAGCATCTCAATATTTACCTGGCAAGAAGTAACAGGCAATGATGGTCTTTCTGCTATGTGTGACTGGATGCAAAGAAAGACATTGTACCCTGTAACCAGTTCAGGCCCCTCTTTGCTTTTACCTGAGACATGAAGTATACCAGGCAGATGGAGAACAGAGTGAGGACACAAGGTGTTTAGGTCGTTTACATTGCTGATGCTAACCTTGCGTGAACTGTCTGTCTCAGTTTCTTCCCCTGTGAAAGATCCGTGGATGAAGGATGAATGCAATAACGCCATTGCTAGTGATGATGGCAGTAAACTAAAAGTCTGTTAACAATAAAGCAGCATAAAGGTACTCCCCAGAAGTTTCTCTTCAGGCATATCTAAATGTAAATATAATGTATCTTAGTAACTCAGACTGCCTAATCAATCATATTCTCGCTAGCTCTTAGGCCACTTTTTTTTTTTCATAGAATCACAGAATGTTTTAGGTTGGAAGGGACCCCTAGAGGTCATCTAGTCCAACCCCCCTGCAGTGAGCAGGGACACCGCTAACTAGATCAGGTTGCTCAGAGCCCCCTCCAACCTGGCCTTGAATGCTTCCAGGGATGGGGCCTCCACTACCTCTCTGGGCAACCCCTTCCAGTGTTTCACCACGCTCATTGTAAAGAATTTCTTCCTTATATCTAGTCTAAACCTACCCTGGTTTAGTTTAAAACC
>NW_009259854.1:1628022-1630599 GCF_000687185.1 Egretta garzetta
ATTACTGCCATTGAACTGGCAAGAGAGGAGGAGACAATGATACTGATGCTCCTTTTCATCATATTAGTGAAAGCCCCTTCAAAGTGTGGTTCAGCCTTTGGATGGCTCTCCATTCCTGTATCAGCTTTGTAAAGGGACCTGATGACCTTCTCTCAAAGACTGCCAAAGTCAAGCTAGTCCTGGCATGAAGAAGTTAATGTATTTATAGGAATGCTGAAGTTTATTAGACTGTAGAATTAACTAGTCTTAACTTAAGAAGACATTGTCAGCTTAAATTTCACCCATTGTTAACATCTCGTATAAATAAGCAATAAAAAATACTAAGCCTGGTGGGGGGAGGGGGGAATCTTCTCATTTAAAAATAAACAAAACATGCAGGCATTTCCCTGAACTGTGTGAAAACCCAAATCCCAAAGGAGTGGCCTTATGTTGACAGGAAGTATAAACAGAAGTGAAATGAATTTTCTGTGTCTATGCTGGAAGAAATGCAGTTAGTTTGAAAAAAAAAAAAAAAACCAAAAAAACCCCCTCCCCAAAACAACCCTCCATTTTGGAGAGTAACAGGCCTTGAACACCACTGCTACTCTGCAGCAGTATCACAGTCCCATCTCACTGTATGGTTGTCAGGGAATGTGGGATTTGGCAGCTTATGAATAAAACCCTGTTTCCTATGAACTGTCCTGTCAGCGGTGTAGACCTCTGATGTGGTTTGGATGAGCCAGGTGCTCTGCATGAGCATCATTATTCCACAGTCAGCCCTGGTCTTGTTTTACCCCACTGCCAGGTCAATAGCAGTGCTGTAGCCCAGCTCTGTGCTAGCTGCCGTTTGATCTATGTTCTGCTGAGCAGCTGTGCCTGGTCATGGGATGAGGAATGGACCACAGGGCAGCACTAGGACTAGGGAGAGGTCTTTCCATTCCAAGGTCTAGGCTCAAGGATATTCCCAGAGGCTACAGTATGTGCTTTAGTCACTACCTAGTAATGAGGCCCTTCTACCATCTTGCGACCTCACACTTACCTGAGGGTCTCTTCCCCTAGCAAACTGTCCTATGTCTTTTAGGTGGATACAGCTTTGAAAGACATCAAGGCTGTAGTTTCCTGTTTCAAAGAGCTGAGAGATTTGGTAATGATACTAGATCTATATTGTTACTGCGAGGTATCCTAGTATCTTGGTATCCTGGTGCTGCTACCTGTTGTTTCATTTCTCCATTTCATCAGTGTCTGTCTTCACCTCCAAATGACACTCTAAAGAAAGCTGTCTCTTGTTCTTGGCTACAGAAGGGACTGGTCTTGTAACTTTTCTGTCAGCTTCGTGATCCTTCCTTGGCATTGTATACATAGAAAGGGACTAGCGGCTTTCCTACCAAGAAATGCACTCTCTTGTGTTGCTGCTCAAATATACACCTAACTCTTGGCTTCAGAGTGTAAGATATTTGACCTATGCTATAGGTTCTGTGAATTATTTTCCAATGGTGCTGCCATTCTTTGAAATTTAACATACTTAGCATCTTCAGAGCAGGATCAGTGAGTATATCACAGTGTGACCATAAACCAGCCAAGAGGTACTTCCTGAAGGAAAGAATTTGGAGTTACCAAAGCTCCTCTGTAGCTAGAATGCCTAAGGCTGCTGTTACCTTGACAACTATAGACAGGACAAGATTTGTCCTAGCCTGGATCTAAATCTTATTGTAATTCCTGGCATAGATTGGTCCATCAAATCTGCATCAGTGAAACACCTGTTCTTCACTAGGAGTTAGAAAAATGAATGTTCTGGGTTTTCTCTCAACAGGCGAAAGATATTTTTATGGCCAGAGTTCAGTTCTCAGCACTGCCACAGGCTTTGTGCGTGACCTTGGGCAGGTGCTTAGCTATATCTCCTTGGCTATGAAATACAGATAATGATCCTGTCTGTTGTCCAAGAAGTACTATGGAGCTAAACCAACTGTGGCTGTTCAACAATAAAGCAACATATGTTATAAAGCCATATATAGCATATATATAGTGCATATATAGATGTATGTGTGTGTGGAGAGAGCGAGCGAGCAAAAGGGCTATTCAGCTCTACTTGAAAAGTTTCAATTTGCTGCACCTGTGACATTTCTGAAGGAAGTAGCCATCCTTCCAGTGGGAAATGATGCATATGCATACCTGAAAAGTGTATGTAAATATCCCGTGTTAAGTAGCTCATCCCTTTGGTTAGCCTAGACTACCAGTGTTGAAAACTAGTGACAGATGTGAATATACCGATACTACTTTACAAAGCTCTCCCTATTCCTTTGTATTGGGTTTCTGTGGCAAGGTCTTGGTAGTGGGGGGGCTGCACGAATGGCTTCAGTGAGAAGCTTCCAGTTTCCCCTGTGTCCACTGCTGGCCAGGGCCAAGCCAATCAGCGACAGTGGAAGCGCCTCTGTGATAACATATTTAAGAAGGAAAAAAAAAAATGGTTACGTCTCAGTAGCCAGAGAGAGAAGAGAAGTGAGAAGATGCAAGAGAAAACAGCCCTGCAGACACCAAGGTCAGTGAAGAAGGAGGGGCAGGAGGTGCTCCAGGCGCTGGAGCAGAGATTCCCCTGCAGCC
>NW_009259854.1:1631020-1636080 GCF_000687185.1 Egretta garzetta
GAAGAAGCGGCAGAGACAACGTGTGATGAACTGACCCCAACCCCCATTCCTGTCCCCCTGCGCTGCTGGGGGGGGAGTAGGTAGAGAAACTGGGAATGAAGTTGAGCCCAGAGAAGAAGGGAGGGGTGGGGGGAAGGGTTTTAAGATCTAGCAGTTTTCTCCTCTCCTTCTCTGATTTTGATTGATAATAAATTATTTTTTTTTCAAGTTGAGTCTGTTTTGCCCATGATAGTAACTGATAAAATGGTCTCTCCCTGTCCTTATCTCGACCCACGAGCCTTTTGATTTACTTTTATTCTCCTCTGTCCGGTTAGAGGGGAGTGATAGAGCAGCTTTGGTGGGCCCCTGGCATCCAGCCAGTGTCAAACCACCACATCCTTACACAAGATACAGATCTGTCCTTTCACTGAACAAATACAACAGGAGAAGGACATACAAGGGCTATCCTTTCAGTTTTTGATTTGCACATCAGAGAAGCTATTTCCTCAAAAGCCTTGTGGCAGATCACATTTTTAGATTTCATTTTATTATTCTCTTCCCAAAATGAGAAGCCCCTGTAACCCATATGCTGGTCAGACAGCTGATGGCCTTTTGTGCAGCACTTAGCAAGCTTGGAGTCAAATTCTAATGGCCCTGTAGGAACCCCACAGCTGCCAATTGTGAGACTTGGCAGCATGGCCTTCAGAGGTATTTGCCAGCAGACATCTGAGTTCCCTATAGAGATCAAGGAGAAGGAGGAGGTTTTGAAGAGGCCAGGTTGGTTGGCTTCTTAATAGACTCCCAATAATTTCTTCAGGGTAGGTTCCTCATTGCGCTTTATCGTTTTATGTTCAGATCTGAGTGCAAAATAATTCTGCTCCATTTGAAAGCCATCTTCTATATTCCAGCAAAAAACCTGTCATACACTGAAAGGGATCAGAGATGCCCAAAATTGACAGTAAAATATAATACAGAAATGTGCCCTTTTCCTTATGGATAAGTTCTCATTAGATAGATGACGTATAAATATTGTGTGTGCTTGTGTTCCCTAGATATCCCTTGCTGTATGTCTTGGTTTCTAAGTAGGTGATTTAGAAAGGAAGAAGTCTACTGTTATTTTTCCAGGTTTCCCCTTAGGTGCAGACAGTGTAAAATTTGAAACCTAGTGCCGGACTACTTTTGCTGTTGTGTGGTACATGTTCAGAGTGACTTCTCCAAGAGGCATTTTTTTTCTGCAACAGCAAATTCTTTGAACATCTAATTTTTATATTGTTTTCCCTAAGGGAAATGTATGCAATTGAAATGACTGTATGCTGGCATTTTCTGTATAGTCACCTTTTATAATGATTACTTATATTTATCACATTACATTCTCTTCAAATTTGCTGTTTAAATTATACCATTTCATACTTACATTCCCTTCTCAGCCTCTTTTTGCTAATGAAGGAGAAGAGAAGCCATCAGGTTGTTCCAGAGAGGATGAGCATGAATTCTAATTTAATTCTAGCATAGCTGGCTTCCTACATGTCAGCACGTTTTTATCATTACAGTGTGACCTCTCCCCTCCGAATGCAAGGATTAGAGAAATCAGAGGTATTTTGCCACTCCGGCTGTCTGAGAGCTTCCCATGCTCTGCAGCAATGTGGAAAAAGATGCCAAGAACAGAATCAACAGCCAGAAAAGTCGAATGTATATTTCAAATCCTGTATTTTAGCTGAAACAGAAGTAGCCTAGATCTTAACACGTTAAAGGCTCATCTCTGAAGGCATGACCAATTTCAGTGTGTCAGTAACATGGAAAGCACAAAACTTTGCTGGGAGGCAAAACTAGAACCATTCTGAACAAGTTTTTGTCTGTACTGTGATTTCTCAAAGTTGCTACGGAAACTGAGCTCAGTATGTACTTCTTCCCCTTTTCCTGCCAGAACTATTTCCCATATGCAGCAGGAGCTCTTTAAAACTATTTTGCCATCCTCTTCTAAATAGTACTTTTTGAGTAAAAACCCAAATGGACAAAATCTGTATAGCGAAAGACGACAAATGCATACTAAACAATGTTGCATGCTGCAGCCTCAAACTGATGGTGAATTGCCCTGGTCAGTGTCTGGCTGCTGAATCTGATGGTATAATTTTCTATATTGTAGGCAACATGGATAATATTCTGGCATAAACATGTATTTGATCCCAAATGACTTCTTTTATGAGTGCCAGAGCCTTCGAATTCTTTGTTATTGCCTCTCTCCCACTTAAGTGATGTAGCTGTCCTATGTCCATGTATACAAACCTCTGGAAAAATCATAGAGCATTTAAATAAGTTTGGGGGGGGATGTTTTTGTTTGTTTGGGGGGCGGTGTTGTTTGTTTGTTTTTTAAAGTTCACCACACCACTACCACCTTAGGAAAATAATGTTTTGGAGTTTATTTTTTTGTAGGTTCTTACTTTCATCCCATTAAGTTCCTAAGCTTATGAACTGATTCTGCCACAGCATGTATAATATGTTCTGCCATTGTGGTGCTAAAATCAAAGATTTCCAGTAAGTCCTAGCATACCATGGCCCAATTGTCTAATTCCTCCTTCAGTGATGAGTTTTGTCTCCTTGATGTAAACTCTTTGGGAGCCCATGCAAGCTGTAGTGAGAGTTGGTAATGCCTATGGCATACCCTTGTACTTTCTCACTACCTGCTACACCTTCAGTGCTCCCCACTGTGGTCCCACACCCCTTCTGGCAGCACCATTGGCTTTTCTGGACTTGGCATACGTACCCATGTTGCATCCCTTTAACCCTTATCCTTGCAATGCCATTAATAACATTTTAACCAGTTTGCTGTGAATAAAATGCAGAAACAAGCCAGGCCAGGTAATTTCCTTGTACTGTGGGAAAGCTGGTGTCAGGCAAATTCTTGTATCCCTAATGATAATTATTCTCCTTCAGTTTCTGCCAAGGCTGACATTTTAACATCTTCAAGCAAGGTAGATTGTTTCACTTCCTGTGGCTTTCCTTGTCACACACAGCTTTTTTGGTATCATGCCCTGGACATTTTGCACGTATCCTGTTGTTGAGGAGTGATTTTCCCACTGTTGCCTTCACTGTTTGTTATATTTGGCGGGAGGCCCTGATGGTATTTTATTTTAGCTGAGATTTTTTCCACCTTGTTCATGAAACCTCAGAAGCATAGCGCAGACTTGATGACTCACCTGTCTCAGGCATTTAATGAATTCTCCGTTACCCCCATATTTAATTTTTGCGATTTGGTCTGTCCTCTAACTACCAACACATTGAACAGATTTTTTTCTTGTTTGCACTGAACCTTTCTGCTTTTGTTTTGAGTAGTCATATTTATAGCTTCTAATGATAGCTGGATATTTGTAAGATATGTAGTTAGTCATGGGAGAAAGTCCTCTTTTTCCATTTCTGTGTGCTCTTATTCTCCCTGGTGATCCCATTGCAAACCATTGCCAGAAGCCCTGTAGGTGTACAGCTCTGCATTCCAGTTTCTTGCCAGAGTATAATCTGGTAGATAATCCACCTTGCAAAATGAAAGTCAACTGCCTATGATAAGCAGGTCAGGGTGTCTGTGCGCTATGCCTTCTGAGGCTCCTGGTTACAAAATGGAAATTATTTGTGAGACGGGGTCCATCTGTTTTAATTTTGGCAAGTAGTGTTTCAGTCCCCTGTATTCTTAAGTGTAGCTAGAATCCATGGAGTGACTCGTGTCATGTGCTAAGAAGGGGACTATTGAGCGATTCGTTTGTGCTGATTTAAAAGAGCCAGTATGGTGAAAAGTGAGGAATGAACTCTCGTTTGTCTCATAAACACCGATCAATGTGAAGTACCCTTCCTCATGTCATTGTCATTTCTTATAACTGGATGTGCTGCTTCTACAGGACAGCTTCTTCTAAATCAGTGATCAGACATCTTGGTTTTCTTCCTTTTTTTTTTTTCTTTCTTACTAATGAAGAGATGTCAGCAAGAACAGTTTGTGGCCCAAATGATTGAATACAGTTGGGATCATGAAAGCAGAACTGAAGATAACCTAGCTGAGGTAGCCATGGGCTATAACTAGATCATTAAACTTTCATTTTTATTTTTCAGTCATGTCATTCTAATTGAATATTCTCCTTGGAATCCTTTTTGAAGTGATTTGAACAGAGGATTGAGGCATGCCAGGTAGTAGATTAGAGACAATATATTTGGAATGACTGAAAAGAACATGTGATAAAAAGAGAACCCCACCCCTAGTAGGAAAAAAACCTAGTAAAATGTCTGCTATGAGAAAGTTCTTTCTTAAAAGGCATAAGATAGGGGAAAAAAAAAAGAGAAATAATAACAGACCAAAAATATCTTGTCCCACCTTACAAAGGAACAAAATCAGTTCAACAATTAAGCGCTTTAATTAAGATCCAAAGCAGTGATATTTGACATCAGTTGAAAAGGAAAAAAAAAATCAAATGTTCCAAGCAGTGAAGCAGGAGGAAAAGAAACGCCATGCTGAGAGTCATTAAGACCCAAAAGTAATTCATCACAGGCACAACTAACCTTATTACAGGAAAGTTGCATTGTCTTTGTGGTGCAGGCATTGATTCCAAGCTAGGAAATGAACATGAAGGCGCCTTTAGTAGTAAAAGCAAAAATATTAAATTGCTCCTGAAAATTGTAGCTGTGCTGTTTACTCCATTAAGGAAGGATAATGAGACTGTTTAGAGAAGTCCAGCCAGACAGCATAAGGAATGTATGTTGTTAAATTTTAATTAAAGATTAATTTCAGCTGAATACTGTCCAAGCAGTGAATTATTTATTAAAAAGAGGAAGCCCGGGGAAAATAAGCAAAAAACTAAGATATCCTTCTTTAGCTGTCTGGAAGCCACCTAAAATTTTAGTGAGTTCCTGTCCAGGTTAACTGTTCAGTTACCATAATTGCTTGCTTACTAGCATAAAAGGGAGCAATTTGTTCTTTCTGTGTGGGCTGTCTGGTTTGCATATTAGCCAAAGGACTCATCCAGCACCAAGTATAAGCTAATGGGTCTTGCTAGGAAGTGGAGAAGTAGCGTGGGGCAGAGACAACACTGTGGCTTGCGGAGATA
>NW_009259854.1:1636156-1666988 GCF_000687185.1 Egretta garzetta
GTTTTTCAGTACCCCAGGCTCTCCAGGAATTTTCACTATTTTTGATACCCATATGCTACTTCCTGAACTGACGCATGTTAGACTGCAGTTGCATGAAAAGATAACCTGAATTGAAGTGAGGCAAAACTAGGAACATCATAATTCATCCCAGTTCTGATCATGAATTGGCATTTTAGTTCACAAGCATCTTGGGCTTGGTTTGTCACATGGACACATGTGAACCTACTGGGTAGTTTAAACTAAATTCTTATGCAGAGAACAGCAGCCATTCCAAATAAAATCATGACAAATACATAGACAATAGAGCCTCAGCAAACTTTGACTTGGCTGTGACATTCCTTTAAAACATAGGTGAGAAAAATGGGGAACTCAATTTGAGATTTGATGGTGAGTGTGGACAAGAATAAGTGAGATTTCCAGATGAACACAGATGAAGGAGCAGCTTGGGGAGCAGAGGGAGTGTGCCAGGTGCCCCTTAGGGTTCTGGTAGATCTCAATAGTTGGGACACTCATGTTAAAACTTTATTTGATTTAGAAGCTGAGGTTGGTACAAGTCTGGGATTTCCTTACATACCTAAGTGGAGAGCTCTCCCCTTCTGCCACAGGCTGAAGTGGTGGGATGAAGTTGCTTTGAAAGCCAATACGCATGTTAGACATACTGTCCTGGACTGTCTTCTGCCATGTGCGTATGGTTGAACATGGATCCTTAAACACCCTGCGTGGGACCAGAGGAGAGATCTTGGAGTGCACATGGCTCTTTCCTTGCTTATGCCACTGAGTTCTTTCAAGGAATACCAGGGAGCGGGAGGGAAGGACGCACATCCTGGTTGCATCCTGATGTGCTATGTGGATATGGGCAGAGAATGCAACTGTGGAAGGCAAAAACTGCTGGAAATACCAACAGAATGCACCTCTCCCACAACTTAGGGACAATCATTTAAAAGTCACCAGCAATTCTGCATGCCTAAAAGCTTGAGTCTCTAAAGAAGGTGTTTTTGCAGTTGATGAAGTGAAAGGGCTTTGGTTAAAGTGGAGGGTGGCATGAGGAGACTGGTATTACTGTGAAGACCTTGAGCTTGCTGCCTATACTGGCATCATTAAGAACATCCTGCAGACAAGTGCCTTCTTGCTCAGTGTCAGAGCTGTGATTGCTTCTGCTGGGATAGGTAGTAGAATATTTAAAAAGTGTGGGCTTCCTGTGTGTCAAGGGACAGATCTGCCTGCAACTAGACTCTTTCAGGCCTGGTCAATGGGATATATAAGGAGAGAAGTCTTTTAATGAACTGCTAATGCTGGCCTAGCAGCAACTTACAGATGTTGAGGGAGAGGCTAGGGCCAGGGCTGCTGCTGAAGTATCTGATTCATTATTTGGATGTTTCAAGTTTTCTTTGTTTGCTGTTTCCTTTGAATAAAAAAGCTGTTTGTTTAACAGAGGGATTTTTTGCATGCAGGTGGGCATACTGCTTATCATGAACGCTCATGTGGTGTAATTTAATTTCTGAATGAGGACTATGCATTTTTTAAAGAACTTTGGAAGTCAAACTGTCTGGCAGAAAAGTTAGTACATGACAGAGGAGAAAGCTGATAAAGAATCACTATACTTGGATAAAGCTGCAAACAAGTTGTTTGATAAACCAGTCAAAGAAGTTAAGCTGTGTTGTTTAGCCTGAAAACTGAACGGGATCATCCAGTTCAGTGCTGGAGAAGCATGGATCATAAAGGTCAATTCCTTTTCAAAAGCACAGCCCATGAGAGCTAGGAGTTTAGGTATCTTTTCCTATCACAGGTAGCTCCCCATTGATGTGGCAGTTTTGGGGACCTAGAGTTGTTTTTCAACTTTGCTCTCCCCAAGCTGGATCTGTTAGCACTGAGGTCCCCTGAGTGTAATAAAGGTTCAGAAAAAGGGCAGTCATTCTTCCAACTTTCAGGAGTTTAATCAGATCAAATAGATTTCAGTTAATGCCTGCTTACAGAATCTTTCACAAGAAGCAGATTTCACCATATCCTTTCAAAAGCTGCGAGAGTGGTGTGACAGTCCACCTACACATCTTTTGTATTACAGCCTAATTGGCTAGAACACATACTGAGAGAGTATGTGATCAGGATAAATTCTTTCTGCAGCCTAAAGGAGTTTTAGCTTTTGTTACTCTCCTACCGGAGTAGAGGAAATGCTGAATGGAAGCTTTTTTGCCAGCCTGAATCAAGCTACCTTCCCTTAAACAGGGCTAGGTTATGATTGAGAATGTAAGAGTCTTTGATCAAAAGAGAAGAGAGCACAAGGGGAGTGTTACTGTAGTGATTGGGGCATTCAGCTGGGAGAAAAATCCTAAGCTCTGTGCTTTGGACTATGCTTCTGTTTGCCTCAGTGGCTTTACAAGGAGGAGGAAGCAGAACTCATGATCACCAGCAAGACTTAACAGGCTGATTATTGAATTCTTCTCTGCACTGTGGCCCAGAGTCCCTGGAATGTTTCCCCCATTTAGCCATACTTAGAAGTGGGTAAGGTATGCCTTGAGGAGGCAGAAAATGTAAATTTGACTCCCATCAGTCTCAGTTAAGCATTGACCTCAAGTGTCCTATTTGCTGGCTTACTGTTTTAAGAAGGAGGTGATTAAAGGTAGCCCACTGACACCTTTCTCTCTTGTTTCCCCAAGGAAGAGGGTGAGTCTTGCTCGGTGTTGCTTTTTTTTTTTTCCCCTCAACATGTAGCTATGTCATTTGCAGGAGAGGATTTGGGACTCTAGATTGAGGAGAGAAATGCTTGCTTACAGCTCTAAATCCTATTGTCTAATTTTATTCTAATTAATACATTAAATCATATTAACTAATTATGCCAATTAATTAAATTCAATTAATACATTTTATTGTATTTAATTTCCATTTCCCAAGGGAATAATTGTTTTGCTCATCATTATGTGTAAACTAGCTCTTTTTAGCTCTTTGCACCAGCCGTAGGATTTGAGCAAGAAGGCTGGTAAATTTGGAAAGCATTTGGGGATGAGGAGGCAATTGCTTTTTGGTGTTGTGGTGGGTTGGTGTTGTGGTAGGTTAGCATTGTCTGGAAGCCAAATGCCCACCCAGCTGCTTACTCACTGCCCCTCCTCAGTAGGCTGGAGGAGAAAATAGGATGGGAAAGCTAATAGGTCAAGATAAAGACAGGGAGACTGCTTACCAGTTACAGTCACAGGCAAAACACAATCAACTTGGGGAAAATAATTTATTCCAATTAAAACATATTTGGGTAGTGAAAAAACAAAAAACAAATATTAAAACAACACCTTTCCCAACTTCTCACAGGCTCAACTTCAGTCATTCATTTCCAATTCCTCTCCCCTCCACCCTGAACGGCACAGGGGGGATGAGGCACGGGGGGCTTGCGCTCAAAGCATAACACTTTGTCTTTGCTGCTCCCTCCTCCTCACACGCTGTTCCCCTGCTCTAGCATTCATCTTCCCATGGGCTGTAGTCCTTCAGGAAAAATCTGCTCTAGTGTGGGCTCTCCACAGGTGCTAGTTACTTCAGGAAGTATCCAACTGCTCCAATGTGGGCTCCTCTGTGGGCTGCAGTGTGAACATCTGCTCTGGCAGGGTCTTCTCCGCAGACCACTGTGGTATCTGCTCCAGCACCACAGAGCACCTCCTCCTCCTCCCCCTCCTTCTTTGACTTTGCTGTTTCCCCTGTTGTTTCTTGCTTCCATTTCTTTCCTGCCCTGCCTGCTGGTGTTTTCTGCCTTTCCCTAAATATGTGACTGATGGGCTCAGCTTTGGCCAGCAGTTAGGCCATAGCAGAGCTGGCTGTGTTCAGCACAGGGCAGCCCCTGACCTCTTTCCATAGAGGCTATGCCTGCAGCCCCCCTCCCCCCACCAAAATCTTGCCCCCTACATACCATACAGGTGTTTGGATTATGTTGTTGTAGAAGACCTCCTCAGGGCACCACTAGGCATTAATTACCCTGACCAGCCTCACCTGGGACCTCTAATCAAGAGCTCCATTTAAGCTCAGTCCTGGGCTTCTGCTGTCCTAAGCCATGTTGTAGGGGTATATGGCTGCAAATCTCTCTCTGCCTCATTTTTTGCTTTTGTCTGGGCCTCTAGACAGACTTTTTACCTGGCTTGCTTCCTCACCGTGTTTGGGGCTGCTAGGGGAGCCTCTTACCAGCACCTGGCTCTGCCTGCTCTCTTCAGATGCTGTGGTCCTGGTTGGTGAGGGTGCTGCCTGTGCTGGGGTCACCTTGGCTTAGAGAACAGTCAGCCCTTGCTGCTCCCTGACACTTTGGTTTTGGTAGGTTTTTGCTTCCTTCTTTCTATCTGTGTAGTTATTGATATGTGGGGAGTTGTATTGTCTCCCTGTTTTGATTGGAATTCAAAAGAGAGGTGGTTGTGGGTTTGCATTTTTATGTGACTGTGGTCACAGGTTTACTGATTTCTTCCATGAGATGGGGTAGGAATACTAGATACATAACTGTGTAGAGGAGAAGGTCTGGAAGGGTGGTAGAGGGGCAGCCCATTCTGCAGCATTGTGGTCTTATATTGCTCTAAGTCTATTGTTGAGCTGCATCCTGTTCTCGTTCCCACTTTGGGAGCCAGGCACTAGAAGTTAGAGATTGCAACCTCTAGTCCCTGCACACCCAAACCCTTTATCAGATCCAGCCCTCAGACTATTGTTGTGTAAAGCTTCTCTGTCTTAGGTTCCAAAATGTTTTTCTCCTTGTGAACGTCTTCTCTCCTCAGCCAGCACTCTGATGGAGAATTTAATTATGGCTGGCTGAGCGTAAATTTGATCAGAGATGTTACTGTGCCTCTGAGCCTCCAAAAGTGTGCCTTGCTGCTTGAGCACTGTAAATGCTGCGGTGCTGCTCAGGCCCCCCGGAATCCCTCTGTCATACAGTGTTTCTGTGTCTTTGCTAGACAATGCAATGCTTTACAGACTCAAAATTACTGTCTTGGTCTCATTTCTACTCATCAGCAATTTGGCTTTGTTGAGATTTTCCAAGTTTTAGGAGGAGTTTCTCTGATATATTTTCCCAGCTTGTGCAGCCTCACATTTATTCAGTTTAAGCTCTCTGGGGTTTTTCTTTCCTGTTGGCATATGAGAACACATTAAAAAGAGTCTCTGCAGTTTGCCTTGGAAGACTCTGAGAGGATATATAGATTGAGAACTCGCTAGTACCAGGTTAATTCAGGTCCTACAGCAACTCCTCCAGCACATATTGTAAAAAAATCTGCCTACTCTAAAGAAAAAGTAGACTGGTTTATGTATTGCCTTTCTTATACCTGATGTGGCAAAAACTTTGGCTTGTGCTTCTCCTGTCTCTAGCTAAAGTTGCTGCTTCATATTCAGGCTTTGAGAGTGTGCAAATGACTGAAGAATCTGTGTCTGCTTCAAAAGTGCTTTTGAAAATTTTACTGATAACTTCCAGTTGTTCTAGGTGCCTGACCTGTGTTTGAGCTGTGTAAATCCACCACTCTCTTCAACCTGGCTTGTTTTTATTTGACCTCGCTCAGTCATCATTTGGCTGCCAAGCCAAGTTCAGTTTTATTTTACTCTCTATAGCTAGGGGGAGTATTTCTGCTGCAAATGTTCATTATTTTAGAGTTAATGTGTCCCTCAATCTAGTAAATGCTTTATCTCTTGCATCCATACCACAGGGGAAAAAAAATGCTTACGTCACAGTTCACAACCACTGACTTTCCAGCCTGTCTAGATAGGACTTTTGGTTCCTATATATTAGAACCAAGTAGTATCTGGCACTTTGATCCTTCTTTGTTTCTTGGGCATTTTTGCATTATGACAACCTTTGTTTTAAGAAACATGTTGTTGCTTGAATACGTTTTGATTTTTTTTTTCTCTTTGTGAAGACCTCTTGTTTGCTGTAAAAGGAGGTGAGAGTGAACAGCTTAAACTTGCTTATCTAACTTTTAATTGGTCACATGTTTAACTTCTGCTCAGTGTGGGTACCTAAAAAAGATGGGGACAGATAGATCCAACCCAGAAGTATTTGAAGTGTAGCTGGGAAGCAGAACAAAGCAGAATACTATGTGGAGACATACCACCTCATTGTCTGTTCATTTGCCAACCTTGGGAAAGCAGGTTTTCAAAGTTAAACATGTATGTTTGAGCTGCTTGCTCTCACCTCTTTTTATAGCAAATGGAAATAAAAGACAATTTCCAGGGAGAAATTAATCTCAGTCAAAGGTATGTGCCTACCCCCACCCTCCTCCTTAGCAGTCATGAAGCTTTAACAGGTATGGGTAACATCCTTCTTATGTGGTTGCTCTGGAACCTGATGGTGTTTCCTGTCTGGCTGTTGGTGAAATTTAGCTGGCCAGCAAAAGTGCTTGCTAAAGAGGGTTTCTTTCTCTCATAGATACAACACGGTGGTGCTGAAAAAAATAGCCCTACTGAAAACAAACAAAAATGTTAATTTTCAGTCAGGTCAGCTTCTGGCCCCAGACCCTGAAAACTGACGTGCTGGCACTGGACTGCTGGGGGCATGTGCATCCATCTGGGGTAGGACAGGGCTGCTGCTTCTGGGGCTGCAGTGGTCTTGGATCAGTTTGACTGCTTAGAGTTTATGTAGGTTTAATCAGGGTATTTAAAGGGGCTTCACTCAATGTGGATTGATTTAAATATCCATGATGTTTTAGAAGGAAACCTATTTTGAGTGACTTTTTCTGGAAGCTTGATACCTTTGACATCCACGCTCAAATACACCACATAATTTCTGGAAACCCTTTCTTCTTATGTACAGTAAGGTGGTGGACTTTGCCCTTGACAACCTTATTTGACATCAGTGCTTGTGTTGAGGAAGAATTTCTAAGTGCTGAGAGCACTGTCTCCAGTTCTGTCAGGTTTTTTTTCAGAAATAGTGGTTTGCTTAATTGTTTTTATTTGCCTTGTTGCATTGATCACTTCAGAAGTCGTTTAATAAAGTAGTGGTAGGAGATTGAATTGCATTTCATGAGCTCTAAGCCCCTGGCTTTTTTGAGTTTATGAAAGGATAATCCTGATGTTGTGTATTAGGGACTAATGTTGACTGGTTTCAGTAGCTGTTTTGACAGTGCTATTATTGTTGAAGTCATTACAACAAATAGCCATTTTAAATGTGCTACATGCGTGTTTTAAAGTTCAAGGGCTTCTGGGCCAGCTAAGTATTCTAGGAACTTCACTGCATCACAGAGAGATCTGCAGAATTTAGCAAATTGGTTTTAAAAACTGCAATCTCTAAATATATTTTATGGGGCCTGAATATTTGAAAGGGTCTACCTTACATTTTTATTATACGATTTGGAATGCCAGGACCTAATGAAGTGCTCTCTTCTGCTGTCAGTTGAGTATCAGCCAGTAGCAATAATCCCTGCTTGAAGAGAAAGGTTGATTCCTACTTTCTTGTACATAAACTGCTGATTTGTGATGGCAGAAAGGGCTTTGTATGGTGGCAGTATCTATAAAATTGTACCATGGATGGTTGGCATTTCTAAACTTTTGCCCCACTTCATAACATGTAGGCTGTTGTCTCTCATAGATTTACTGTATGGCCTGTCTCTCATAGATTTACTGTATGGCCTGTCCTTTTACTTTACTGAAAAAAAAAAAGATTCTGAGATCAAATAAAGACATGAGGAAACATAATTTATCTGTTTCCAGAGCAGGGTCACTGGGGATTTTTATGATGCCAGAACTGCAAAATGCTTCTTAAGCAACCATGTAACCAGTGGCAACTGCAATTCCAGTGAGTTACAGAATTTTAACTCTTGCAGTGAACAAGCTCAAATGCTTACATCTGTGAAGAACATCTCTTACTAATGATGGCTTACAGTGCTCAAAACACAGTCTTGTCTCCAGATCTTTGTGCCTCTTTCCAGCTTTCCTGGGCCTTTACTCTGCCTCTCGAATGGTAGTGGCTATCAGAGGCATTTTGTAGAGGGAGTGTGTCCTGGGTTTGGCTGGGATAGAGTTAATTTTTTTCCTAGTAGATGGTATAGTGCTGTGTTTTGGATCTAGTACCAGAAGAATGTTGATAACACACTGATGTTTCAGTTGTTGCTGGGTAGTGCTTAGACTGGCCAAAGACCTCTCAGCTCTGCCAGGTGCACAAGAAACTGGGAGGGAGCACAGCCAGGACAGCTGACCCCAACTGACCAAAGGGATGTCCTGCACCATATGATGTCAGGCTCAGAATATAAACTGGGGGAAGAAGAAGGAAGTGGGGTCATTTGGGGTGACAGCATCTGTCTTCCCAAGTCATTGTTAGGTGTGATGGAGCCCTGCTGTCCTGGGGATGGCTGAGCACCTGCCTGCCCATGGGAATTGGTGATTGAATTCCTTGCTCTGCTTGTGTGTGTGGCTTTTGCGTTCCCTATTAAACTGTCTTTATCTCAGCCCATGAGATTTCTCACTTTTACTCTTCTGATTCTCTTCCCCTGTCCCATTGTGGGGGGACTGAGCGAGCGCCTGCATGGTGCTGAGTTTCCAGCTGGGGCTAAACCATGACACAGTGCTTCCTGGTCCACTATTGCAGTGGAAGTAAAAGGAAGAGCTGGGAGTACAAAGCTCTGTTTTCACATTTGTGTTTACCTATTTAAACATAGCGCACTCAAGACAAAGTGCTTTTGCATCACTGTAGAAATGCACAGTTAATATTCAGTTGTTGGAGAACATTGTCTCTGTTGGTTGTTCTTTTAAAAGAAGTTCTTACTGCAGCCAGTGGAGAAAGAAAACACAGAGGAGAGGGAAGCTTTTGAGGAAAACCAGTCAGTCAGTTGTCATTGCTTCTTGTAAGTGTGAGCATTTGCTATTAGTGTGACAGTTTCAAAACATTATGCATAATTTGCTTTAGCTTTTTCAATTTTGGGTTTGTTTTTTTTTTGCATGGATATAGCTGTAATTGTTGTGGTGTCCTGCTGTATGCTCTTTGAAGTAGCAATTCTAAATTGATCTAGGTGCCTGTGAGCAAAACTGTTGTGTGTGCTCTTCACTGTGTTTTAAAGCTATTTCAGTGTGTGTATAGCACCTTGAAAGGCAGTGTTATAAATTTTTAATATGGCCTGTAGGTGATGTGGGGGGGGAGAACCCCAGAACTATCATAATTTTTTCAAGGTGTTCCTCCTAAACCACATCCAATTTGAGTCTAATCTTTCTGTTGATCCTTTGGCTGGGATTTCAAGTTCTCATTACTAGTCAGATTGAGTTCCCAGTCTTGGAACAGCTTTCTTTCTAGAGATCAGGAGAGCCACCAGACAGAGCACTGGCTAGATGTCCTGGGGAATTTGCACAAATTTTTGGTATGACTTTGGACAAATCACTTTTTTTTTTTTTGCTGCAAGCCTATAAAAATCTCTAACCAGTTTCTCTAGGGCTATGAAAAAATTTTATGTTCACAAATATGCACAAGCTTTAAATCCACATTTTCTAGGCCTCTGTAGTCATGAAGTGAGGTGTGATTCTCATGTAATTGCCACAATTCTGAACCTAGTGGATGGTTTAAGCATACCTGAAAAACTTCATGGGAGCTAGCAGTGCTACTTAATCTGCCTTGTTATTTCAGTTCTTTAGCTGAAGAATGGGAATGGTACAGGTAGAGAAAATGTGGTAGACATTGTTGGGGGCCTGCTTAGTCCTGTTAAAATATTGCAGCAGAATTAGAAATGGTTTGATCTCAATATTCTCTATTAGCATCAGATACCCTGCTTTGTTTCTCTGAAATTGAAGTTGTTTAGTTTTGAATTTTTTTTTACTCTCAGTTGGGTTGGAGTTGGCAGAGGAAGGACAGTACACTGTAAAGCAGATCTAGTAATGTGTACTTTGTGTAAATGCGCTGTGGAGGGACAATAGGAAAACAAATATTTCAAAGGAATTATATACAGTACTGATATAGCACACTCTTTACATCTGTTACTGGTTTTAAAATATTTTGGAACTCATTAAAGGCTATTGTGAATAAAGAGAAAGCGTCTTTATAGCAAAGTGCAAATTAAGGGATTTTTTTTTTCTTACAGGTTTTCCCTTTGAGACTAAAGCATGCTTGGACTTCTGCTATGGTGAATGAGTAAATAATCTAGTGATAAGAGTTAGAGTAGTTTCCCTAACTGTTGAAAAATTTGAAAGAAACAGCCTTATGAAACTAATTTGTAGCATCATAAAATAAATAGTTTGCTTTGAGCAACTGGCCACTGTGCTCATAGTGGAAGCCTTGAAGCAGAGCTGGAAAAAACAGTTCTGGAAATCTTTGAGATGCTGTGAAGTAGCAGAACTTGCGGGAAGAAGCCTTCCATGCAGGCTCCTTGTTTCTGGGTGGTGCTACCACTGTCTGATCTTCCAAAGTAATGTGATTTGGTGGTTGTTCTCAGAAGTTTTATGGGTTTTTTTCAGACACTTAGGGTGGTATTCATATCTTCTGACTTTAGATGGCTGAAAATTATATGTCAGCCTCCAAGTGACTAGCTAGCCTACCGTGTATTTACTGTCATTGGAGAGAAACTGGCACCTCCAGAGAGGTTTTCCTCTGATTTCCTTTAGAAACCAGTTTCAGGATGAAATTACCTCCCTTCCTCAGGTGCCTTTTTGTCTCCTTCCACTATAAGTCAACTATAAGCTCTTTTCGGCTTGGAAAAGGCTTACACTTACATGTCCTTTAGCTGTCTAGATTAGGTGGAGTGAATCCCTCTTTCTGCCTCAGGAGGAGCCGAATTACTCCCCAAACAGTGTTACTTTTTTCTTTTTTGAGGAAGCTCACCATTTCTTCCCAGTAAGGATAGGTTAAGAAAGCCTAGCAGAGTGAAAGGCTATGCTTGTAAGGCTCTCACAACTGTGACAAGAACAGAGGTAGTTTCTGATTTGGAACATCCTGGCTTCTAGTTCATAAATTGGGCTGATTTATGTCATAGTGCTGTCTCTGAGTAATGTCATTCTTCATTGCTTAATAAACATCAAAACCTGTTTCTAACCTCCACAAAACATCAGGAATGAGGAATATGTTGCATTGGAATTGGTCTGCTTTGGCAGCAGAGACCAAACCCAATTTATTCCCATTAATAAGACCCATGTTACAAAGCAGGGCACCTTACAGCTAGAGAAGAAAACTAGCTTCTGTTTGCCAGTACAAAGCAGTCCTTAAAGTATGATGAGACTGCTTTTGTGCTGTTCTGAAAACCCCACTGCTAATGTTCAACCTGAGCTTTGCTTTCAAGAAAAAAGTAAAAGTGCTAAATCCATTGGATTATTCACTTGTCTTTGACTTTGGGGGAGGGCGTTGGGGCTACTTTCTAACCGGAAGTTCCTTTCTACATTTTCTATGTATGATGGCTTTCTAAGAAGTAAGTTCTGTTTCATTTTGAAAGTGCGTGCAGCACTACACTTGCTCTTGTTGAACTTCATCAAGTTCCTCCTTGCCCATCTTTTCAGAACCCCACTGCTAATGTTCAACCTGAGCTTTGCTTTCAAGAAAAAAGTAAAAGTGCTAAATCCATTGGATTATTCACTTGTCTTTGACTTTGGGGGAGGGCGTTGGGGCTACTTTCTAACCGGAAGTTCCTTTCTACATTTTCTATGTATGATGGCTTTCTAAGAAGTAAGTTCTGTTTCATTTTGAAAGTGCGCATCTGAGTTGGTTAATAGCTCAGCAGTTAGCACCCAGCACAGGGTGTGTGCCTGAGTGGAGATGCCAAAGAGCCTCTGAAGTATGAGGAGGTGCAACAAAGACACACAGCAGTTGCCAGACATACTTAAGCAAGTGAACATCAGTTACGAACAATGTGAAAAGCTTAAGGATTTACTGACATGCTGTTTTAGATGAATTTAACTTCATGCCTAAATTTATTTGGTTGTTTTTTTAATATGCAGAACACTTTGACTTTATTGACAGAAAACATTAGCACTAGTAAAAGGAACTGAATTGATTTGCTTGGAGATCGAAGTCTTTGACCAGCCAAGTAGCTATCATGTAGATGGAGCTCTGTTTCTAGATGGCAGCAAATCATCAGAACAGCGTGTGGGCTGCATGGGGAATCTGCAGCATGTGTGTAGTGTTTGTGGTTAAATGGGGACCAATGTGGATTTTGCTTCTGCTATTGCTTTCTCAACTAATTTCTCCATCCTTCTGCTGCTCTTGTTCCAAAACGCTGTTCTGATTAAGGCTTGAAAGGGTTTATCATCAGTTTCCATTTTTTTTCTGTTTTTCATTGTGTGAATCCTTTCAGACACAAGAGCTGTGGTGATTATATTGGAGCTGGGTGTCTGCTTTCAGTCTTTACTCTGGATTTATTATTGCATTTTCATCAGCTTTTACCTTGCTTTTCACTTTGCTGGTTTTGATGATTTTTAGTGAAATCCATTAGTTTAAGGAGGTGGATTTCTTAACAACTTACATACCATCTGTTATTTTATTTTATTCTCAGCTTATTGTAGCTTTCCCCTATAATTTAGTAAGTTCTTCAGATATCTGCCACTTTAATTATAGAGAAATGCATATTGCCTTTACAATCATGTTGTCAAACTGGGGGTTATTTACTATCCTAAAACATCTTGATTTTTGTCATGTAATGGTGCACGCCTAAGACTAGAGGATGGTAATAGTCCCTTTCCAACTTGAAAATATCTGAATATCTGTCTGTTGTGTTGTTTCAGTTACCTTATAATGCTGCTGCTCATGGACATTATTTCTGTATATAGCACACTAAGACGTTAGGTTGAAAACTGCAACATGAAGTATTGCAAACTTAAAATTTTGCAAGTCCTATTGAACCACTTGGCTTTTAGAATGCATTAATTGTGCATAAAGTACTAGGTAGCCTGCATGTGACTAGAAAGAGATCTGATTAATGCTTTCTCAGATGATCATTCTCAAAGGGGAGTGTGTATTAAATGTGCAATCATTTTTTTTCTATTGTACTACATACAGGAACAAACAAGTTGTAGACTTTCATTTACTTTTTCCCTGGCTGTATTGTTGTGATGTACAGTAGAAATAATCTTTGCCAGGAACACTTCCTGTGAAATTTAGTTTTCAAGTGGCTTTCCATTTCCCTGATTTGTTTGAAGTGGAATCACAATGTGTATTCAACAAGTGTCCATCCTGCCTCCTTTCAATTGTGTAACATTGCCAGTGACACAGAGGGCACTGCTAACATGAATTATTTAGCTGGTTACCCTGCTGACTTATGAAGGTATTATGCTTAGTGCATAATTGGCAAAAACTTTTAGGCTCTAAGATAGAAGCTTTTGAGATGTGCAAGGTATTTATGCAGTTTTGTTGTTTGCTTTATTTTCAGGTGTCACTGACCTCAAGTCACCTTGAGTCATCCTAGTAAGGGAATGTGAACTTGTCTTTCTCTGTTCTCTGCTAGGTTCCTTCGAATGCGTTACTGCACAACAGTTCAGCTCTCGAAGGGATAATTACCTCAAGCAGCAAATCTCACCTAAATTGAATTTGATCCATTTTTTTTTCTGACTTGAGCTGCCTAATCATTGTTTTCCTGCAGGCACAAATCAAACCACTTCAGTTCCTTTCCACCTGTGATACTGTGAAGGTTCTGAGATCTGAAAACCAAACAACCAATGAGACAGAAAGGCCCACCTCTTGCAGCAGACAAGAACTGGATGCTCTTTGACTGCTAGCATTTACTATGTTTGATGAATTGGAGGATCACATGTGTGTTTTGGCAAGGCAAGCCTGGACCACAGGTTGCACGCAGATTTGTATCTTGGGCTATGCAGGCTGAGGCCAGTACCTTTCATAGCCTGTGCTCTTGTGCTAGAAAGGTGACAGCAGCAATCTTCTGGCTTTTATACAAGTTCACCGCCATTTGCAGGCAAGTTGCCAGCATAGGTCCTTCGGTTGAAGTGCGTTGCCAATAACAGCACACTTGTTAGAATATGTGGCAAATCAGTTTGTTCTAGTCAGTAATCTGCATAATTAGGGTGGAAATGAGAGTAATAAATATACTTAAGTGTTTGGAAATGACTTGATTTCTGAAGATTTTTCACAGGATGAAAATTAGGATGAATCCTAGAGGAGGAGAACTAACCTTAAAAGCCCCATTACAACTGACCTTAAAGCCACCATTCTTTTCAGTTACTGAGAGAGATTTGCTAAAACTTAATTGAAAAGATCACTGAAACTTGACCCATGTTATAAAAATATTGATACTGGCTTTTACTGCTGATTTCCCTTCATTATACAGATGTGTTAAAACTGGAACAATGTCTGTCACTTCTGTAATGGACAGTCATGAAATCCAAGAGACAATTTGTGTGAAAGATGTGTATTAGTATTTACAGTTTATATTTTGTTTCCTTATTTCACTTGTCTAAAAAAAACTCAGAATGGCACGTTGATTTGGAGGTATTAAGTTCACACAACTAATCCCCTTTTTATTATGTCAAAATTGTAGGAGGCCCTACTCATGCAGTTTAGTATTTCGAAGTGCTTTACTACATCTTTTTTTATCAGATCAAATAAGACATCAGAATTAGCCTTTGAGTGACTCAAAGTCTTCAAAGCTTGTTCATCACACAGCAATTCAAATGAAGTGTAATCTCCTTTTGATGTTTGTAATCTTTTTTATTGTTTGTATCCTGACTAAACTGTGTCCTATGTATCATTTACTTCTTGCACAGTTACTGAAAACCTCTTCCCTTAAGTGTTTCTCATGTAAAAAGTTTCCCTGCAGTGAAAAACTTAAACATGATTCAACATAAAACATAATTTAAAAATTAAAATCTGTATCCACTTTACCTACATTAGAGCTCTGTCTGGTTTTTTATTTTGGTGCTTTTGAGTACCTACAGTGTAGGAAAATGATGTCTTAAGTGTCAGCTTGTCTTGTCCTATGGCAAAATAAAGGCCAGTGCATGCTGTTGCCGTACAGGTGAACTAAGAATACCTGAAAACTAGAAGATTAATTTTCAAACCTTATATTCAAAATTTAGCACTGTACTGGGAGGGCAGGCAAGGTTTGTGTGTTGTCCTGTTCTGGTTGAAGAAAATGCTTCCTTTACTGCAGTGTGTTTCTCTCATTGCCTGAGAAGGTTCTCTCCCGATTTCATCCCCCCAAAAGTATTTTTAAAGTGTACTTTAATTGTAGCTCTGTAACATTACCATCATCAGCTGCTGAAACAACTAAGTTATTTCTGTGCAAGTTCTTTAAGCTTGTAGACTGCAGGAAGCCATGGACTGTGGGCCAGGCTTCCCATGTCCCTGCTAGGGCTCCCAGGCCCCTCTCTGTAGGGATTTTGCTCTGTAGCCATTTCACTGAAAACCGAAATCAGGAGTCTTTGTTAGAGCTGATGTGGTGCTCTTTGTGTTAGAGCTGATGTGGTGCTCTTTGCTTGGGATTTCATGTAGGAGTCTCAGACTATTTGGTGAGACAAGAGTTCACACACATGTTTCAGTGGCTTACTACCAAGGACTGTTAACCCCTTGGTTACCAGTGTTATTTATGGCCCAATATTTATTCTGTTAACAGCAGTCTCAGCTCTGTGTTTCAGAGTTGATACTTCTTTCCTTGATAGATTTTTCTAGCTTTTTCCCCCTTATGTTTTATGACACAGAGATAGTGTATGTTTATCTGCCTATGTATATACACATATGTGCAGACATGCACACAATATAAACATGCATGTGTCTCTCTCTGTGTGTGCACACACACCACACCCCCTCCAAAATCCAGCAGTGTTTATTTACAGGAATTCATGTCTTGGTTAACAGATGTTTTATCTTTGGAGGAAATAGCAATGCACAGTAGTATGTAATAGATACTAATGTATAAAGGTGTTTCACAGATAGCACTGATACTCAGTTACTTTCAGAGTAAACCATAACAGCTCTTTAACAGTGAAGGACGGGAAATGAAAAATAAGGTAAAAGACACTTGAAAATATTGGGGGGTGTATGCAAAGAGGTTCCTAGTTGGTAATTATACTGGAGTCTGGACAGGTCAGCTAGTTGTACTCTCAAGTTTGGGGAAATGGCAGCAAACTCTTATGTCTGAGCAATTTTTGAGGTTACAGAAAAGCACTTCAAATGTAAATTTTTCCTATGACCCCTTTATTAAATTATTCTTATACTCTCAGTTTTGCTTAATGGACCCATGGAAGTGCAATGCTCCTGAACTTAAGTGTTTGTTTTGCTGTTCTTCCAGATGGACAGGGAAGTTGGTTTGGGGGTCACATATATGTGAATGAGCATGAACTCTAAAGTTGACTGCAGTATATGGCATACAAACCAATCTGTTACAAGTCCTAGTACAGACCTCTCTGGAGTCTGGATAGGCATACCTAAACTAGCTTTAGATACACTTGTTCTTCTAATATTTTCCTCTTTGTGATCTTCCCAGCTTATAAAGGCTTGTATTATAAATGATATTTTGAACAGAATTGGCCCTTAAATTTAAGGGGAAAGGTATTAAATCATTGAACTATGCTGGTCCTGAAACCAGAAATCCTTGTGTGGGAATAGTGGTTTCTAAAATGCATTTTGCCAATGGATGACTAATATCTAATGGTTTCCTGGTAAAAACGTTTTGATCCAAGCCTTGGAAAGGGTTTGCTGGAGGAGAGTGGTTGGTAATTCAGTGGCTGACAACCTTGACTCTAAAAGCATAGGTGAGAGAACTGGCCAAAGCCTTGCCTTGGGCTCATCAGTTGTCCCTGGACCACCAAGGGCTCAGCTGAAGAGGAAGCAGGTGCTTGTTGTCAGCAGCCCTGGGAAAAGAAGGGGAAGCCTGAGGAGCCCTTGGGGTGAGGGTGGGGGAATGAGGAGACAGGCTCAGTGTCCCAGTCTGCCTGGGGCAGGGATGAGACTGCTTTATGAAGGCTGAAAGGGTAAATGAAAGGAAAGGTGTGATGAGGGAGGGTGCTGCAAGTGAAGGTGTTGTAACAGTTCTGTAAATAAACTGTTCAGTTGGACTTCCTTATTATTTTAAGACCTAAGTCTTAGCTGGCATGGTTTCAGGCCCTGCTGCCCTGCAGTGCTGTGGATCAGGAGGTACAGAATGGGCAAAACATCCAGCAGGATCTTCATTTAACCTAGTAAATAATATTGATGATCCATGCACCGGAAGTAATAAATGGTCTCCGTCTGCTGAAGTTCCCTCTGTTGTGACTTAAGGTGCCTTATATTCCATTTGCCACTTCACTGGTGCCAACAGTTGTTATGCAAGGTGGCATGCACTCTGGGAGAAGCTAAGAAATTGGGAGCCGTTCGTATCCAGCTACTTCACAGGTTTTGACTATGCTTGAGAAGAGGTGGCCACAGCGTGGGACTTTGCACTGGGCTTACACAACTACGCTGTGTTGTCCATTTTTATACAGGCACCAATAGAGGCATCAGAAATGTGCTCCATCACAGTATAGTGAGGGACCAGGCTGGAAAGTCATGTTAGGATGCTCAGCATGCTGGCTCTATTTCCACCTGCTGAAGAACAAGAAGATATTAGTGGTAATAAGTTATCTTAAACCTACTCAAATCAAACCAAAATGTTACATTTTAATAAGTTTAAGCTCTGCTTTTTCAGTCTCTGAACTTTGGTGGTATAACATGTAGCCTATCCTCTAACATGCTTTTGCTTCCCTCATAAGGGAAGTACAGGCTTTCTTAAAAAAAGATAGTGAGAAAGACTGTTCTCTACGGCTGTGGTGAGCATGGCAAGAAATGATGGGACCACACTGTAGCATGAGAGATTTCTCTAGGCCTAGGTGAGAAAAATAGCCAGAAAGATGGCTCAGTGCTGGATTAGGTGTTCTAGGAAAGCTGTGAGTGCCTCGTTGGAGGCTGATAAGAACAGGTGAGGCAAATCTGTCATGAATGGTTTGTGTCTAGCTGGTCTTCCCTGAGGCAGGGCGATAGGCTTGGGTGAGCTCCCAGACCTTTTTTTTTTTTTGTGGTTCTCTGAATATTCAAAAAGTCCTGTGTTGTTCTAATGTCTGCTGGGAGCAAAGCAGCTGACAAGCCGCCAGACCAGTAAAAGCAAAGTAGGTTAGAGGATTGATGCGTTCATAGCCTGTGGGAGAGATAGGAGTAGGGAGCTCTGATATTGCCACAGCACAACACTGTCTGCACACCCTTTGTTTGTCTGATTCATGGAGCCATGCTGGCACTACGTCTGGGGAGAGAGGAAGAGAGAAAAGGATAGGAAGGGCAATGAGAAGAGGAGAATAAGCTATCGGTTATCCTCTGCTGCTTCCTCTGTACCCACAAGGCAAATAGACACCACAAGTAATCAGATGTATGCAAGGCTAATTGTTACAATATTTACTAACTTTGTGTAGCATGTCCCCAGTTGGTATGGTTCCCTCTCAGGAACAGATTGAAAGATTAAAAAAACCCCAAGCAAACAACCCACTCATTCCATTGCTTTTGCTAGTGAAAGCCTCTGTAATTTGTTACTCAGATGAATTTCTGTTAAGTTCCTCCATAAACTGGAATTTGGCAGACTTTGCAAAATGTCATAATATATGTGCTTTTCCCACTGCCCTGTTCTGCTTGATATTGAGCCCATCTGAAAAAACCTCTCTGGGAAGTTCTTATCATTTGAGAGGGAAGAGGAGTTATCACACAGAAATGGAAGAAAAGGTAATGGTAGACCAGAGAAGCTGCTTGTTTAAAGCTTGTTCATGTGCAGAAATGGATATCGGAGTTGTTTAATGGATGAAGGTGTACTAGCATCGAAGAAGCTCTGAGTGCACTAGCAGACCCCCCAACCGTCTTTGGCAAGTCTGTAGTACCTGGTAAGAGAGAAAATACTCCTAATTTTGTCAAGTGAATCTCTGTTACAAACGGATTGTATGTAAGGGCAGAGCAACACAATATGTGGGTGGGATTGTAACAGTTCCTTAAATAAATGGAGGTGTGAAGACATAATTCAGCACTTTATTGCCTAGTGTAAGCAGCCCTCGGTGTCCTAACATCAGTGAAGCTCTGGGCTTTCATGGGATGTGGCTTGTGCTGGGGAAGCAGTGCAATACAGATGCAACTGAGGTAGGTAACTTGAGTACTTTAATTGCCTAATTGCCTAAACAGTTGTGCATGAAATTCAGCACAGGTGTGTCATCCAAGTCCCTCTGAGGTTGTCTTGTAGGGTTGCTTTGAGCTCTAGGCCAATGGCTCATCTGATCCCTGGAAGCTTGCTCAGGTATGCTGTGCAGTATTACTGGCATGATCTGATTGTCGGTGTATCTAAACCAGTTTACACATCTGTGATGCAAGCTGTCTTTTTTTTGAGGTTGGCATGGATTTTAGTACTCTGGAGAATATTACTGCTCTAGGGGGAGATGTTTTTTAGGCCTTCCATTTTTGAGGATCTTTGAACATCAAAACTTTATTGTAGGGTTTTGTCTTTGGGAACAATAAGGACTTAATGACAATTACACTGGAAACCTTTGTTGGTGGCTGTAAGTATTGGAAAACCTTGGACTCAATACACTGAGCTAAAAATCACAAGGGTCTTTTTATTTGCTTTTTGTTGTTGTTTTGAATGTTGAGAATGTATCTTAGTCATGGTTTTGAGCCTTTATTTATCAGTATGAGGCTCAGCAATGTTTATTTAATTACTTTAAACAGGAGGGAATAACGGCTTCTCTTGTGAATGTGTGAATCTAAAGTTGCAATTTTGAGCAAGTTAGACTAGTGTCCCTGAGAAGCTGCTGGTTGATGTCACGCACATGCATTGCAAGGTGCTTGGAGAGGAGCTGGTTGCTGGTGCATGTGCAGATGATACAGCTCCAATTTAGTGTTCCTGTGATGTCCAAAGGACAATATGGATCTGGCTTTTTCACTTTGTGTGATGGCTAGACCTAATCAAGACTCGGACTGCTCTTACGTATTTGTTGATTAAAGAATAGCTTTAAAACTTTTGTAGATGAGGGCATAGGTGTTCCTGTCCTCTTTCAGCTATGTTTCTTCTCCAGTTTCTAGGGAAGCACTATGGCTTCTCTCAAGCTCCGCTAAGCTTGTGAGGAGTGAGGTTCAGAAAGTTGGGAAGAAATTGCTGTCCTGGGGATGTGTGTCGTGCCAGCACCATAGCAAGTTTAACTGAAGATGAGGGATTTGCCTTACTTCTTGGTGCCTGGAGCTGAACAGCAAGTAGACATACCATGAAGTTCATCCTGTAAGCAGCAGAAGCACAGCTCCAGGGGTAAGGCTGGGTTTGGAGTTCTTCATGCTAGGCTCAGTATTTATATCCTGCTGTATCCTGCTGTACTCCTGACTCCCTCCCGGGCTGTGGGATGTTTCTTGAAGTGCAGAGGAGTGGGTAGGCTCAGTATTTATATACACTAAGTATAAATACACAGTATTTATACTTAGTAGCCAAGTATCCTGCTGTACTCCTGACTCCCTCCCAGGCTGTGGGATGTTTCTTGAAGTGCAGAGGAGTGTATACCATCCGTAGCTGTCATGCCATTTCCTGTCATATTTTGTATCCCTGATTTTAAAGGGAGTGATTTGTGTTCAAGCCCTTTACTATCACCATCAGGAGACTGTTTTACTTTGTCTATTAGTCTTAACAGATCTTATGTTCTGTTGGAAGTCAAAGGACCTGTTGGCTTAGGTCTTGGGTCATATGAACCCTTCCACTGTGTGAAGGTCAGCTCTCAAATACCTTAAGAGAAAGTTTTTTTTAAAAAAAAAAAAATCTATAAATCTAATCTACTACTCAAAAGATCATCACCTTTATCACTATATTTCTAGTTCCTTACTGAAACAAAGTCCCTCACTTTGGGACTTGTGTATACTCTGAATGTTGTCAGGAAAATCCACCCAGTTTTTTCCCCTATTGACTATTCCAGTATGACCTATTCCTACTCTACCAAGATTAAGAAAGCTTGCCTATAATAAAGTGACTTGCAGGTTGTGCTTTTTCCTGCCTTATCCCTTGACAGATGATCCATTAGCACATGTACAACACTGTTGTTTTGGAATCAATTTTCAAGGTAATATTAGTGTCTGTTTTTATGCTAGTGCTTTGGAATTCGGAGCATCCTCACTGGAATGTGGGGCTCAGTAAATCGGTAATTCATGTATCCAGTGCTAACAGCAGGGCACAGTGAAAAATAGCAGCACTCTTGGAAAATTTTCCTGGAATTTTTCAGAAAATGTTGAACTGATTTTTAATCTGGAAAAATATCTGGAGACAGTCTTGTCTTTTGAAGAGAAAGAAGTGAAAATGAAGTTAGGCCAAAAACAATTTTTATGCTGGAAATGCTACCATGATGCCTCCTTATTAGCTGGGCTGCTTACACTTGTATTAGCCATAGAGTAGGATTCCTGGTGGGGTGAAGTATCCCATGGTGTACCACAGTCCTGCAGCTTGCTTTTTTTTGATTTTCTTATTAACTTAATTCATGGAGTGGGTGGACATGGGAACATGCACTGTGTCTACTCCTAAAATCTTTATGTAGTATAGCTTGCATTCAAAGAGCTACAAAAAACTTACTATAGTAGATTACTTGCTGTACTTACATAGGTGTTGCCGTAGGAGAGGGATAGCTTGTTTGCATTGTGTTACAGGTATGTAATTTTGCATTCCAGATTTCTGTGTACATAAACTCTTTGTGTGAGTATATTACATGTTCCTGCGTATGTTTGATCCACAGAGGTTATGCCGAGAGATTGCTTAGGAAATCTTTCACTAGTTTGTCAGCTAGGATAGTGGCAGTGGGGATGAAAATGGGAGGAAAACTAACAGGCAGGAGGATGGATGCTAATCACCATCACCAGTAGTCCTCTGTGTGTGTGTGTGTGTGCACCCACATAGCTCTCTTGAGTGAATTTGAAAAGTCCTAAGGTGCTCTTCAGAAACCAAGCAATGGCTCTCAGTTCAGACAGTGGTTTCCAGCTGCAAGGATGAGTGCTGAAAATACAGTTTTCCCAGTCTGTGTGGCTGATAGATGTTGTGGAATGGGTTGTTAAGGTTGTTCTTCAGGGAGCAACTGAAGATGTGTTAGAGCCTGGATAAAATATTCAGCCCCCTGACAGGAGGTAATAATGCAATATAAATGCAGGCAAAAAACCCTCTACAACAAACTGGAACTATGTCAGCTGTCTTATGTCCGCTGTACTGTGAATCATGGTAGTTGCATGCCTTGTTTCCAGATGTGATGTTTTTAAACTAGTACAGACGCATAACAAAAGTTTTAGGAGATAAAATGTTGTGAATTCCCATTTAAATATGGAGTGGTCAATAGTTGCATTTTTTTTTCTGAATGTGAGGATAATTGGAGCAGTACCAAAAATGCTTTCAAGGATCTTGTATGGAAGAAGTTTTCCTTTTTTATTTTAGGAATATGTGAGTTCCTTGACTTTAATCAGAGGGAAAATGATTCCTGCTTCAGGGTTTGGGTTAGGTGTGATGCTTTTCAAAACAGAAAGGTGATTGGCTTTCCTTCCTGCTTTACATATTGTTTAAAGAAAGCTGCAGAATTACACTAAGTTGTGGGGTTTGCTCTCCCTGGGCTTTATTTCCAAGGTCACACATTCAACCTTCTGAAGCAGAAGTAGGAATTGTAGTTCAGAAGAGCATCACAGAGCAGCGAAAGGTCAAGGAAAAGAAATGAGAGGAGTGTGACAAGATGGTCACATGCATACATATATACATACCAGAGCAGTAATCAATCTTTATTTGTTTAACACTGAGCCACCCAACATTTTTCTCATCTAAATTTGGGGCTATAAGAAGGTACTCACTACTGTACTTCAAAAACTGTTTTGTGAGCAATGTATGGCATCAAATCATGTATGGCATACTAAAGCTCGGGGAATACTGGTAGCCCTCTTCTGCTGACCTCCTAGGTAGTGCCACCTGGCACTCCTGCCTGTGGAGAATATGGAATGAGGACTCAAGGAAATGTTATTTCATTATAATACTTGCTTAATAATAGTAAAAAAAGTTAATGAAAGAAACTCTTCTCTGTTATGCGTTGTTCCTTAGTAAGTATGTAAAATTCACTTATTTGAAGTAAGAATTGGCAACTATCTGACAAGGGAGTGAGAACTCTTTTGACTCCTTTTACTCTTTTCTGTCTTTCTGTCCCTTAAAAGCTGTTATTCTAGATCTGTTTTGAATCTTGATCCCCGCTGTTCTGGGCAAAGCCTCATATGCAGCACATTCATTCTGTTTTATTTAGTAAGCTACAGTAAATCAATGAAAGGCCTCATCATTAATACAGTCTAGCATTCATAGTTACAAGAAATATATCAAGTCTGTTTAGGTGACCTCTGAATGCCACTGACTGGTAGAATTCATGGGATAGAGGAGGAGAAAGTTATACGCTCATGCACTTCTCTTGATTTTTCTAGAGCACAGAAGAAAGCTGTGAGCTCTTCCAAAAATGCCAAAAATGTGCAATCATTATCTGTAAATCAGGTTTGAATATTTATCTGTCATAATCTGAGCATATGGGGGGGGTGGTGGTGGTGGTAGTGCGTGAATGCATGTAATGACTTTGAGGGAAAAGTAAGACTGAAAAAAAAAAGATTATTCTTGTGGAGACTGTGGATAGCTCCTTACCATTTCTTTAGTCTAAAGCTAACTCCATTCTTGCTGTCAGCTGCTTTGTGCTCTTGGTATGTATAGTTACTTTGAAGATAGTTACAATGGTGAGGGTGAATATCCTCTGAGGTCAGTCTAAATCTTGCAGCATGGTGTAATACAGTGCTTACTGGATAGGGTTTATATGTTCATGCAGCTCATCAGTTCTCTGCAGAGATAACACATGAGCAATTTCATGAAGCAATTTGGTATTGTAAGCACTGCATTACTTTGAACTAATAAACTTTGCCTCTCAGCAAAGCTAATTGCCTTAGATAAAGCAGCAAACTGATGAGATTTCATGGTCTCTGGTGCCTGAGCAAGTCTGGTCTCTGTTAGTATCTGTACTTCAAGAATAGTGCAGTTAATACAAGAACAACATCTATGCAGGACACTTAATACCTAGCGTTCCCTGGTTCTCAGGTGAATAAATACACTTGAGTGCTCAAATGAAAAGCTTATGGCTCTTTTGTTAAAAGGGTGTTTTGTTTTGTACCCACCAAGTGTTTCCTAAAGATGCCTACTTTTCTTGCTCTGGCTCCAAAATCCAAAGCGAGAAATGTCTGGCTGAACCTACTGAAAATATTAAGGGGCCCTACAGGCTGAAGGATATGTATCTATATCTGTAGATCTGTGTAAATATGCAGAAGCCCTTTGGAGGTCAAAATGATTCCAGAGCTGCTGATTTGTTTAACTGAAGATAATGTACCTTTAGTGCTGGGGTTTGCTATAAAATAGGTTAACTCATTTGCACTGTTAGGAGCAAATATTTGGTCATGTACTGGTTCCTGTTGGCATGCAACAACAGGAAAATGTCAGTGGTTTGTTTTACTAGGCCTCTTTAGATGGGTGCACTAAGAGTATTTGTTGCTGTCTCATCTTGAACTGGCTCGCCATCTTGGACATCTAGAGATGTTTAGTGGTATCTAGTTTGTAGTTATTCTTTTCCTTAAGAGAACTTCACCAGCTGCAATGCCCACTGTGCTTTGGGAAGGGTGCTCTGTCAGCTTCTTCTGTATCTTGTGCTGTTCTCTGATGATAGATTATTCTAATCAGTGTAGCCATCTGTATGATATGTCTGAGTTGTTTCCTTCAGTGTTTGTGGCTTCTTCATAATGTTTGCTTTTGTTGAGAATGACTGAAGAACCCTTTATTTGTCCCTTTGTCTTCTGTGGGATGAGTGAATAGAGTCCCCTTTTCCAACGCGTTCATCAGTCATGCAAATGTGTTTTCAAGTAAATTTCACAATTCTTTGATTCAGCAAACCAGAAATCCCAATCTTTGTCCTTGGCCAGCATTTTAACCTGTTCTGCTAGCTGAACTGAATATCATATCTCAGGTGCAACAATCAAACTGTGATAGGGATAACAATATTAATGTTATGCCTTCTCCCATGCCCACATAATCCTGCTTTTTTTTTTTTTTTTTTTTTTTGGCCAGCTGTAATGGCCAGGAATAAATGCATTTCATCTTGCATCAACAAATGTCATCTGGTTCTCCTTTATTCACTACTTTATTGATGAACTTACAGAGCTATTGTAGACTGATCAAGCATAATTGTCCCTGTTAGAGGTTGGTCTTGGTTACATCCCATCTCACTGTAACCTAAATATGGTAGTGCAAAAGTTGCAGAAAACATTGGTATGAGAGACATCACCTGATCTATTTGAACAGGGTGTTTATCTTCTGGAAAGGTTAGTCTGAGAGGAAGATGTTTAGGTAGAAGTACTTGGAGGTTGCTTTTTAAAAGAAATTGTATTTTCAGGAATTATTTTTGTCACTTCCATTTCTACTTTTGTATTTTCTGAAACTTACAACACTTGTTAACTCTATTTCCACTCTCCTGGCTACTTGCTGAATAGGGTTTAAGTACCAGTTCTTATTAATTAGGCTTGTTTTTACTAATGGGGAAAAAAAGAAGAATACATTTCTTGATATTTTTTTTTTATTATTATTTTTCAGAGCTGGTATGTCCTCATGATCCATTAAAGAGGATCCAGAAATATATTAGCAGTGGAAAAGTTCTATTTGCTATGATATTCAAATTATTTTAGTTTAGATAATAGGGCAAAATTAATTTCCTTATTCTGAAATTTGTAGTTTCACAAGTAGTAATTGTTCATAAATCTTCACGGATGTTTTGTTCTCTCCGTGCTTCACACAGTTCAGAAACAGTGCTTTTTTTAAAGCTGTATGTACATACCAGTATTTATCTCTTTCTTATTAAATGCATGACTTGTACCAACCTCTGTTAGTTGTAAAGCTGCTTTTTTTTTTTAGCAAGGAGAGTAGGAAGTCTTACTTTTCAGCTCGTTCTTACTTTAAATAAAACAATTCACTGTTAATTATATGCCAAATAAAAAGCTATCAGTCTGCACCTCTAGCATTGACTCAAATATTCTGAAACCAAAATGCAGGATTGCATACAGGTAGTATGCTTTAAAAAACCCATTTGATTTCAATATGAGCTCTGTCATTGCTGTGTTCTGAGCACTTAAAGAATATAGAAGCTTTTATTTCTTTGTTTATCTTTGTGATACCTTTCAAAGAAAAGCATTGTGGGACTCTGGAATGCTACTGAAATGAGCATTGTGAGGAGAGAGGAACCAAGAGCCTCTGGAGCTGTGTGTGCAGAGCTGTGATCTTAGTCAATCTTGGAGTGAACCTGAAGAATCTCAGATAAGTTTTCACTTTCTTTCCTCCTCACCTTCTTGCTAGTCACTTTGCAGATCACAAGGATCTTGATCCTCCCCTCCACGTTATCCCTCGTTGCATGTTTATCTTTGTGGGACTAGACTGACCTTTTTCCTTCTCCCTCAAAGTACAGGCACTTCTCTGTTTCTTCTCTCTTGTGATGGTTTGAATTTGACCTCCTTCTGTCCTCTGTGTAGATAGAAGATAGCTTTGTAGGCTGTTGTTTCCCAGCCACTTTAGTAGGCCTTCATACATTTTTGTGGACATTTGTAGAAACAGCTTGTATGCAAGGCAAACTAGCTGTCCCCGAGCAGCTGGGTATTTATGGCCCATTAACATGTGCTGAGTTTTGAGACTTTATCAAATGATGAGACAGAGCTTGAGTACTGATCACAAGGGAAGTATTTGCTGCCTTAGTGCTTAGCACTTCGATGCCATTTTTTTATGTTTTGATGTTGTATTTAGTGGTGTGTTGGGAAGTGCTTTGTGCCTACAGAACTGGCTCTCTACTGTGTGTCTTGTACTGCTATTACATGTAGCATCTCTGGCTGGAAACATTATTTTTCTTTGTGTGAGCAGCTTCTCCATCAAAGAAAACTTGAGACTGTTTTTTATGTTTCAGAAAGCTAGCCAATGACAGCTATGTAACTTGGGATAACTGTATGTAACCAGAGCCTTTGACAGCGTGGTGTTCTACTCTGCACTGCTACAATATAGAGAGGGAGGAAAAAGGGTACATGGTTTGCAGATGAAGAAACTGAAGGGGTAGGGTCACTCACATGACTTTTCCAAAGGTGGAAAGCTGACTGATGAAGAGATGATCTAATGCCAACATAGGCAGTACCTCTTATCTAAACCGGTAAAGTCAAGATACAATTTTCTTTGGGACTGATAATTTAATTGACAATTATTCTTCATGTTATGAACTCAGCTGCAAAGTCACCATGCTTATTTTGTGCTGACCTCTACAGTATCAATTTTTTAAGACAAATATTTAAAAATACTGTTTGGGTTTGAGAAGATGAGCAGTGGGGGAAAATAAAAATGTATTCATCAAACATATTTCTAATTTTAAAAAAGTAGAACTGCATTTGTTTTAAATGACAGATCTGCAGGATCACGCTTCTTTGTCTTACCTGTCAAATTTAGATGAATTCTCATTTAGCCAGAGTGTACCTTCTGGCAAAGAAAACAGACTAGTGATTGGGAATGATTTAAATTCGGAGCTGAGAAATGCAGGCAGGTGTTGAGGAGCATTTAGGTCAGACAGATACATTAATACAACAGAGATGCTTTTCAGCCTAGTAAGGACGAGGACAGGGATTCACAGCTGAACCGGAGGAGGAACAGATGGAGATCACAGAGGTAATGTCAGAGCAAAAGGTAAAGTGAGTGTGTCAGACTGGAAGCTAAAAGAAAATGACTGCCATTGTCTGCACACCTGTGTGAGAAGCTAGAAAGCAAGAAGAGATGAACTCCTCTGCCCAGCGTTACTGAGGCACGGCAGAATGACAGGAGTTGATGGACATCTAGGATTCCAGACTGCTGACCGCGGGTAGGACAGACTAGGTCAGAGATCTGCGGGGAGGGCTGTTCTGTGCTTCTGTAGAACCAGGGAAGGAGATGTACGACAGGCATACTGGTCTGACTGCATTTTAATGCTCTCCCTCAACGTATGGTTGTTCTGCCTCGTAATGTATGCTTTCAGAGAAGCAGGGTTAAGTTTACAGATCTAGCCTTAGGTTTTGCACCTCTGGAATACTGCAGTGCTGGCTTAATGTTTGGTTAATACAGGATTGCTGTTTTTCAGTTGGATTGTAATATGTTTTGCGCAGGAGGCCGTGTGGGAAAGCCTGAGCGAGAGTGCAGGAATACAAGATTTTCTGCTCTTGTGTGGATAATTTGTTCTGTTGTGTAATCAGGTTGCTGACAGTTTTCTTAATCGGTATTTTGTTTTTACAGAGAGCTGCTCTGGCTCTGCCACAGAGTTTAATAAAGATGGTTTTTATTGTGAGACTTTTGTCATCCTAGCAGGACAGTGTTTTCCTTTTACTGGATGAATTTGGAAAAAGTAGTTATGGTGAAAGATATCCTACAGCAGGAGGTGCTAATTGTGCAATTAATGGGAGATGCTGTCTATAAAATTTTTTTTCAGATGCATTGCATATTCTATAGTACCATATTGGAAAATAATACAGAAAGAGTGGACTTATCTCCCTGTTGCATGGGACATTCTGTAAGTGCTGTTTGTCATAGCAGGTTGAAAACCTTTGCCTTAAGAAACACAGTAAATAGGGAAAAGAATCTGATCCCTCTGGATGCTTAAAAAAACTGTATTATGCTGTTTTCCCTGATACAGGAAGCTGATGGTTTCCTAGTGCTAATTAACATTCATGTCTTCAGTCCTTAAAAACGACCAAACAACAAAAACACCTGGCTAGAACTACAGATAAGACTGTCCATCGCTGTCTGAGACAGTCCGGTATCCTCTTAGACATGTGAATAGTCTCCAAACGCTGTTACTGCACACTGCAGAAAGGCCCTGCTGTGTAATATCACTCCTTGTTTATCTCTCCAGTTGGAAACAAGCTGGTATAGTTCAGGTGTATTCTGTAGCTAACTTAGCAGCTCTATTTCTAGCATGTTTCTGGCAGAGTGGGGTGGGAGCCTGACATTAAATAATTGAAGAGCTGTGGAACTGGGATGGCGTTTGTCAGATAGCAGTTGCCTCTTGCTTTCCTAAGACTGAGGGGGAAAAATGGGAGTCATGGGATCCAAGTCACTAAAGTAGCAGGATATCACTGGAGCAATTACTTGGTGTCAGTCTTGTAGTGCCACAGCTTCCTTGTAGTGTGTGACAGGGAAGGATAAGAGTAATTCTTCTGGCAATCAGAAGTGCAAATAAAGGTATGGTTTATTTGGAGACAGCAGGAAATGCATTATGGTCCATTTAGTTGGGTGAGAGGAGGTTGAACCTTTCACTCTGTGGATTCCTCAGTGATACCAATTGAAATACAGCAGTGGAGAGAGTGGATAGGGAAGAGGGGAAAAGAAAGCAAGGAGAAGTTATTGTCTGTCCTAGGGTTATCCACGCTGTCTAAGAATAAGTGTTCTTGGAATTAAAAGCCAATAAAAATTAGCATGGGATTGTGCCAGGCAGTTTGTGATGAGAACCAGATGCACCTTCAAAGCCCTGTATGTAGAGGCAGTGGGTCCTGCAGAGAAGGTTCATGGGAAGCTTGGCACAGCAAAGGTAGCATGCAGCTGTCACTTCCTAAATACTTAATAATAAGCAATAAGACACACAGTCAAATGTCATTATTGACGCTTTTGTAGTATTTGAGATGATGCTGGTATCTTACTGGCATGAGTTCTGGACTCTGCTGTAAGGTGCTCTTTCCTCTGTGTGTCCATGTGAAAATGGGGCAGCTATACAAGTAGTGTATAGCACGGTGGATTCTTTCTTACTCTCTGGAATTCAAATAGAGATGGAGTGTTGATGGCAAAAAAAAAAGCAAAACCAGGTAACCTTTTATTCTTGCATTATTCATATACATGTTAAACTGTAAAGGGTAATTTGCTGACACATAATCTCAATTTCTGGGTAACGTGTGAGTAATGCAACAGCCATAGGCAACTAGGTTGATGCCTCCAGCTAGCTATTCAAACATGAAATGTTTCCTTGAAAGGTTTGGGTTTTTTTTAATTGTAATTGAAGCATCATTTTCTAAATAGCTTTTCATTTGAACATCAGCAAGACTGTTTGAAATCAAGTGGGATCTTCTTGGATGTTAAGCAGTCCTGATAGCAATATTAATACTAAATGACATGTAGCAAACTAATCTATTGTAACGTGCCCATAAGAAAACAAAAGCAGTAATAATTTCTAATTGCTATTTTTACTTAGTGATGATAGTTATAAAACTCATGTGGCTTTAAAGAAAATATGTTGGGTACTAATGCAGTTTTCCTAGCTTCAAATCCTGGAGAAATAATTTGCATTGGTAGTGCAAATGAGGGTATTTTTCATGCATGACTCAAAATTAATTTAAAAAAAAAAAGTATAATGTTGCAGGTCTGTACAGTATACTGGGTAGTCAGCTCCTGAGACTGTAAAACAAAATACAAGCAGGATCTTTGGAAAGAACTGGCCTTTCTTCTGAAATGGACTGATTTTTTTTGACATACAAGAAGAGATAATTGTACTTCTGTGGCTACCTGAGAAAAACTTGTGTGCATTGAATGGCCACTCATACCTTCAGGAAGGTGGATGTGATGGGTACCTGTGTGTGAAAGGAAGGAAGGAAAGGTGGGTTTGCATTATGTGCAAAGGATGCAGAATGGATCCTCAAGAGAGGGAAATAGTCCGCATTTCTCCAAGAGCAAGGGGCAATATATACACTATGGAAACGATAGGAGTAGCTTGTCAGAGGCAGAGCTGGAATGCTGCTAGGACCCTGTCAGGATGGCAGCCTCAGATCCTGAGGAAATACCATGGAAAACTTGCCAGTTTGAATTTCTGAATTGTTGCAGCAGGGCCATGCTCTGTTTAAATCAGTCTGTTTCATGAAAATCAAGTCAAAAGTTAATTTTTTTTTTTTTTTGGCGGGGGG
>NW_009259854.1:1667044-1679504 GCF_000687185.1 Egretta garzetta
GGTGTACTAAGTTCAGACCCAGGGCTACCAGTGCTAACATCACTTGAGGTTTTCACTTGGGCATACAGCTTAAAGGAGAGGGAAGCAGAGTAGAAGAGCTGGACAGGGTGAAGCAAGAGTTTCTGGTGAGACGAGCTGAAGAAGCCCCAGTTCAGTGGCTAACAACTAGCAAGAAAGAACGGGAAGCTTTCACATTTATTTTCACAGCTGGCAGAAAACAGCACTCGGGCCAACAGTGTGAGATCATCGGGTCAGGGAGTTTGAGAGTGTTGAGAGGGTTTTGGCTGGTGAGGCTGGAGAGTACCTGGAGGTGAGATGGGGCAGCTTGTGTCTGGGCCCAGAGGTTGGACATAACCGTTGTATCCTTATGCAAGAAAACAAGGTTGGTGTGTCTCTTGGGCTGAGTAGACTGACCCCAAACTTCTGTAAGCCTTTAGGCTTTAAGAAAATGTTACCTTTAGGAAAACTTGCCCCTACCCCTGCTTTTCCTTTCCCCCAGCATACTATAAAAAGAAGCACTGACCCAGTCTTTGCAGGGGGACTGTGTTGGTGCTACTGGCTATGCAAAGGCATTTGACTTTTTCATTTGATATTGGTAGATTTTTTAAGCTTTCTGCATACAGTGGCACCAGGTTTCTGATCCTTTGAAGGAAAAAACCTTTTCTCAAATTCTGGTCAGGGTAGGCCAGAATGGTGCCAGCTTCTTTCATGGCATGTGGATGAAAGGCTGCATGCGGAACAAGACCAGAATACCAGAGTGAAGGGACCTTTGAAGAATTGGGTAAGTGACTGTGGTACAGATTGAATTTCATATTGTTGTGGTTTTGTTCAGTGTGAGTGCAAGATGTGGATTTGACTTGCAGAGATTCAATAAGTCTCTCAAATTTATAGTGAACAAGTTCCTCTGTACACTAACTGCTCATAGAATGAATAGCATCAAACTATAAAAGTTGTTTTGTCTTAGGGGGTGGATGGGGAGCTAGGCCAGATAATTACTTCTTTTTTGGCTGAAGAAATCAGAGTCCCTATATACAGTTACTGTGTCTAGAGTAAGTGCACTGGTAGCTTCTCTTTGCGGTTCTATAGAAAAAAATATCACTAAGATTTTTCTCTAACTAGTCTCACTTTTCTTTCCCCAATGGTCTGCAGAGGATTCAGGATTTTTAAATATACTATCAGAAATATTTTTAGGCATTACAACAACAGACATGAATTATCAAGGATCTGTGTGTCTTGCAAAAAATCTTGCAGGAAACTTCAGGAACAAAAAAAAAAATAGAGCATCAGCTTTTTTCTTGCAGTTTCCTTTAATGTTGTTTTTACTTCATGCGTATCAATGTGTGATATCAGATAATGTAATTTAGTATCTGGTTTAGCGTATCTGTTATTATTCAGAAGTGGGTTATTCACTTGAAGATGTTATGAAAGTTCCTGAGAGGGAGGTTTTTTTAAGTAGGCCCTTAAGCAGATCGGTTTCAATTCACATAAATTTTTTGGTAGTTCCAGGCAACCCATGCTTGAAAGGAGGGCTCTGTGGCAGGTAGCAAAACAGTCTTCTACAAGCAATGCAATTTCCCCTCTTAAGACCAGTGCAGGTTAGAAAAAAAACTCAGCATGGAAGTTCATTATCTTCCTGCCTCAGTGATCAGATGTACAGCTGCCCCTGGGGTGCCTCTGTTTGGACTTGTGTGGTGACTAAAAGGTTGCAGTTAGGCTCTAGTCCTTGTCTTGTTTTCTACAGTCCACCATGGTGTGTGCTCTGCAACTTCTAATCTAACAGAAGAAAGGAGGAGGAGGAAGGGTGTGAGCAGTGCTGATAAGTGTCTGCAATTACTTTTGCAGGTTAAATCCCATCTGGAATTTGATTAATTTGCCTCTTCTAATGTAGTGTGCAATGGGGCTTGTTCATAGTGTTATCTTTTCACACCGGTTCTTCATTAACATGTTGTATCTGACTCCTAACAACCAGGCTGTTTTAATGACAGATTCCTGAACACATATGCAGAGAAAGGCTCTCAAATGGAGTGCAGCAAGCATGAAATGAATTTTGAAAGTTTTTAGCAGGAAGTTGTTGGTTTTTAAGTATGTAATGTAGTGGAGTGGGAGGGGTGGACATTACTGCTGTTTGGTTTGGGGTTTTTTGTTTGTTTTCTTTTTCTTGGACAGACATATATTAGCAACTTTTTTTTGTGAGAATTGAAGAGACAGGGAACACATTTATGTTATATAAATCTGCTTCTAAAATAACTATCACAACTAACTCTTCCAAGCTAAAATTTTCTTTACTCTCAGGTGAGTGTAACTTAACCAAATACGGGAACCAAAGTGCGTTAATATTTTGATTCAGAGAAGTCTGGTAATATATCCTGTGTTGAATAAATTGGCTGACTGGATTCCACTGGAGAGCATGGTATCAGGATTGGAGGGGTTGCCAAAAACTGGCAACTTAAGTTTTGGCTTGAAAAGGTGATGAAAGGGAAAGGCCTAGGTTATATTTGGGTAGCCTTGGTAGAGGAAAATGCAGGGAAGTCCACAGTGTTTGAAAATGTTGAAATATGGTTTTGGTAAGTGCCTGAGACTTGAGAGATCTGTTTGTTTAACTGTGCATCTCTCTCTGATACCTGCCTGTCAATAGCTTGCTCTCTGACTATTAGAAAAGTATCACTACAAGTGGAACAAAACTTAATATTTTTTATTTTCTGCGTGGATTAAATTCTCACTTCCATGAAATCATGCACCAGTGCCTCGAATGCAATATTTTCCATTTAAATAACCAGGTGTTTGTGCTTGTTGACTTGTGTTGCCACAGTCATGGTCTTGGGGTTTTATTGTGAGTTAGCTCTACTGTTAGGATGCGGGTTCTTGTGGTGTGTTGCATTCGTGTATATATTCTCTCTCAGTGTATAGACTCACTCTCTAGATCTGTGGATAGTGAAAAGAAACAACCTTGAGCCACAACACAGCAGTTGCTGAGGGACACTGGCTGTTAACTAAGCTGGGGAGAAGACTCTGCCTGTGCGAGAGTGTTGCCCAGAGCTCTACAGAGAGTATGACTTGAAATGGTTTTAGGGAGATGGGACATTATTTTTTGAGTTTTTTTTTTCTCCCCCCCAGAGGAGGAAGCCCTGAAGCATGCTCACTGCTGCTGTACAATTTTCTCTCTCAGCTGCTCTGCTGTAAATCAACTGTACTCTTCCTGGACATGAGAAAGCATGTTTAATCAACACAAAACACAAGTTCACTGTTGTTTTCTGTAGTGGGAAGGCAAGAGGGAGCTTTTTGTCCAAAACCCTTATTTAAAGAGAAGTTTGGAAGCTGGTATCATCAGAGACACTCTGCTGATTTTTTTTTTCTTTACTTTGTTTTTTGGAATCCATGCCTTTCTATTGATGTTGAATGTACTTTTAAAACTTCTCAGTTTTAGCAACCTCCAGTTCTCAATATTTGACAGGTTGTTTAAACTGTGTTGCAAGTTTATTCTATGTGTTCCTTAAGTGTAATGTAATATATTCTTCCTGTATATCTGGAGTGTGTGTTTCCTCAGTTGTGAATCTTTTTGCTTGTATTTACTTTGAGTAATAAAGGCTTTCTGCAACCAGCTCTAGAACTATCAGAGGACTACATACTACTAGTGTGAAGGCTGGTGGCTATAGTTGGAGAGCTCGTGTTTTGTTCTGTCTGCAGGCACAAGTCATCAGACCTGCCACAGATCACTGGCTCCCTGTGATACGGTATTGTGCTAGTTAGTCCAGGCTATTCAGCACTTGATTTAAGGTGGTTTTAATGAATACTGTTCAATATCTAGGTAGTAGCTTTTTCTAGAGAATGCGCTTGTCTCCTTTTGCCTCTCAGCCTCTTGGGTTTTTTAAGTCATGACTGAGGGTTTCACCACCCCTCATAGCTGTGTGCTTGGTTGTGGGAAGGCAGTTTTGATCTCGGTCCAGTTTGGAGGCACACGTGTGTGTGTTTGAGCAGTGTCGCTAACAGGCTTTTACTACTTCCATCAGCAGAGGCTGAGGCACTTGGCTATCAAACTTTTCAAGCTCTGGGAGATGTGTTATTTCCTCTCCTATAGTAGGCCTGTTTGTATATAGACTTTGTTTTTCTTCAGGCTGAACTAATGGATTTCTACCTTCTTTGAGTGTAGCTGATTGTCAATTTATGCCCAGGTGCTTTGGGATTGGTGATAAGTCTAGAACTGCTAATCTAGTCTAAATGCAGTTTTTATCTTAGTGGTTGATCATTAGAAGGACTTTTTCATTCTTTCTCCTATTTGATACCTCAGCTTTCTGGAAGATTCCTTAAGATTTTATTTTAACCAGTTACAACAGGTTCTATAAAGGTGCTGCCTATGAATTGTTCGCTATTCTGGGTGTGAGACACAACAGCAGATTATGCAGATTCTGGTACAGGGGGGCCAGCAAATCAAATTTCTGTTTGAATTTATTACAAAAAGCTAAATCTGGAAAGCTGTCATGCAGCTGCAATCCTGATGAATTTACTTCACAAGTACCAGAAGAAAATGGATCCTTAGTCCCCAGTGGCTTCTGAGCTTCTTGGCAAACCCAGCTGCAGCAGCCCTGGGTCAGTGCCTGCCTTACAGCTTACAGATCCCTCAGATGGATGTTTCTGCTGGCAGCATCACAGAGCTGCTGCTTGCTGCTCTGACTAGTCCCACTTTCTCTCTTCAGTACTTCTGTTTCTTTAAAATCTGACAGAAGTTCCCCCCCTCCAGGCTCTTGGTCTTTAATCTGTGCCTTGACTCAGGCAGCTGAGAGCTGCACCTGTATGGCAACCTGTAGGCACTGGAACAGGTTGCCCAGGGAAGTTGTGGATGCCCTGTCCCTTGAAGTGTTCAAGGCCAGGTTGGATAGGGCTTTGAGAAGTTTGGTCTAGTGGAAGGTGTCCCTGCCTACGGCAGGGGGTTGGAACTAGATGATTGTCCTGGTTTTGGCTGGAATAGGGTTGATTTTCTTCATAGTGGCTTGCATAGTGCTGTGTTTTGGATTTAGTACTAGAAGAATGTTGATAACACACTGATGTTTTAGTTGTTACTGGGTAGTGTTTACACTAGATAAGGGCTTCTCAGCTCTGCCAGGTGCACAAGAAGCTGGAAGGGGACATAGGACAGCTGACCTGAAATGACTGAAGGGGTATTCCAGACCATATGACATCATGCTCGGCATAATAGCTGGGGGAAGAAGGAAGGTGGTGGTGGTGAGGTGTTTGGAGTGATGGCGTTTGTCTTCCCAAGTCACCATCATGCGTGATGGAGCCCTGCTTTCCTGGGGACGGCTGAGCACCTGCCTGCCCATGGGAAGTGGTGAATGAAGTCCTTGCTCTGCTTTGCTTGGGTGCGCAGCTTTTCCTTTCCCCATTAAACTGTCTTTATCTCAGCCCATGAGTTTTTTCACTTTTACTCTTCTGATTCTCTCCCCCATCCCATTGTGGGGGGAGTGAGCGAGTGGCTGCATGGGGCTTAGTTGCCAGCTGGGGTTAAATCATGACAATGATCTTTAAGGTCCCTTCCAACCCAAACCATTCTATGATTCTGTGAACATAACTGCTTGGTCAGAAGGCACACATAGTATGCAGATGGTACTAGGTGCTTGTAACACCTAGCAAACTGTAGTACAACTTTTCTCAAGCTGTCAACTTGACCTAATCCAGGGGGATGTTTAGGTAGCTGGGATCACAACCATAAATGCAGATCATCCTCACTGAGTGTCAATATGACTCCTTGAAAACAGGACAGTGCTAGAGCTTCCAACAGACTACATTCTTTGGTATTTTTCTTAACAGAAATGAAACATACTGTACCCTGGCTGGCTCACACAAAAAAGTGAACTGTTTTGGCTAAAAATTTCCATTAAACAAAATAAAAATCAGTTTAAGGCAGAACTCTAGCATGGAAAACTTCAGCTTGAACAGTCTGACAAAGCTGCAAGTAACGGAAAACAGGGCTTTCTCATGGAAATGCCTGGCAACTTTAATATTTGCAGCACCGGCAGTCACACCTATTGTAACAGCAATATTGTCAAGTGCTTCCTGATTTATTATGTGCCATTGGGATGATGACCTGTTTAGCCAAACATTTTAATAAATCACTCTTGGGCAACTGACACAGATGACCAATACTGTGACATTTTTGAACACTTCTGAACAACAGATTTATGGTGAAACAGGGCTGGTGATTATGTGGGTAATAGAACAGAAAAAGTACATATTGATGGATTGTGTTAAAACTACATTTCAGAGAGTGCCCTTGGGCTCAGCGCTCCAACGTATTTTGTTTTGACCTTTGCATAGATCTTAGAAATGTTGACTAACCACCTCATGCTGACGATGTCATTAGGTATTTTGGGGAGACTTTTGTGCAAATGAGAGGTATTTTTTTTACAGTATTCAAAATGCCTTAAATGCTGCAGGCTTTCATGGAATATCAACATGGTGACCTTTGCTTCATGGCTCTGCTAGCTAAGGAAATCTCATTATAGACGCTGCAGTGTAACTTTGGTTTGATTCAGTGTTGTGTTTCTTTCTAAAAAAAACCTCCACTCAAAATGTAATTCAGCCCGTAAGGCCTAGGTATGTTATCCTATGGCTTTATGATAGTTTTCTTATTGCTGTGTGAAGTGTATTTCAGAGAATAGCAGAAAGCATTTGTAACAGCTTTTGGAAAGAGGTCTAGAAATACTTGCAGTTCTGTAGGCACCCCCTGTGTTCCTTGTGCTGTTGGTAATTGCTAAGCTAACATAGGTGATGCACCAGAAAGGGTAATTGGTCACCTTCACTGCCTGCAAAAAGCTTCTCAGAAGAAACAAATGGGATAGCTTGTTCCGATGTTATGCCCTGGGTCACAGCTGTGCCAGCCATTTAGGAGGGCTTCTGTAGTAGTCGGGGCACTGTTTGAATGAGATGTTAGATTGACTCCTATCTGGATATTCGACCAGGACTGAGGAGCTAGCCTGGGGGTTGTGTTGCCTGTAGCCCCAGAAAGGGCAGTTGAAATCGTAGCCTCAATTCCTGGTGCTTCCATCGCAGGCCATGACATCTGGTAAGGCACCCTGGGACACAAGTCTCCTAATTTTCCCCAATTCTGTTTTGTCTCTGTGTGCTGCTGGGGGACAAAACAGACACAAATGCAGGAGAACCAAAGGTACAGGCTGTCTTTTCCAGCTACCAAGCCTTTTTTCTTTGAACTTAAACCAGCACTTAAGTAGAATGGGTTCTGTCCTGCACCCAGCAGTGCAAGGCCTCTCCTGTTACTGCCTTTCGAAACCTGCTGGGGTGGCTCAGATACTCTGAAATAACAAATACAGCTGTAGCACCAATAAGCTACTATTTTGATAATACTTTATCACTTCCCAGTAATTGTTTTGTAGTTCACTGTGCCAGCTAAGAGTTGGCTTGCTTCTTCCCATAAATATTTGTGTTTAAACAATGCGTGGCTCTGTCATGACTACAAGAGAGGTCTCTTTGTTATGCTGGGAAGGAAGGAATAGACTAACCTGGGAGAACTGTAAGGATTATTTGAGAGATGGATTAAGAATTAAATGACCTTTTAAGTTCAAATCCCTTTGGATAGATTTGATGCATCTGACAAAAAAAAACCCAAAACTTATCTTCCCACATATTAGGGAGTATTTAGGCATTTGTTGTTAATCCCATCTTTGTGTTCTATTTAGATCACATGTATTTCTGAGAAAGGACAGCTTGGAAAGCAGTCATACCACATAGATGTGTCTGGGAGCCAGGTGAAACTGTCTCATAGATTGACCCGTTGTCCTGCTCTCTGAGAGACTTCTGGTTTCTTCTTGTACCCTGGGGTTAAATTCCATTTTGAAATAAACTGATACAATTTGAATAGGTTGTAAACTGCATTCTGGTTTTCTTGTTTCTCTATAGCAGTCAAGCAGGACTGATGATGTTCTTCCTGATAGCTGTGTTGGGAGAGCTACAGGAATTTGCAGCTCTGGGAAGGAATGTATTTGTCCTGCTGACATCCCCTATAGCAGGGAGGAATGCCTCGTGGTCCCCCTCAGAAGTCTGAGGCAGTCTGGAGGAGGAATATTTGCATTTTTGTAGATAACTTTTGCTTTTTTGTGGGCAAAGCAAACTGTATGAATACCAGAGAGCCTAACTAGGTGTCTTCATGCCCTTAAGACCTGATTAAATGAGAATAAATGGAATCACTTATTTTAGTAGCTACCAGCAAGAGGAGTATTTTTTTGAAGATGTCTGAAAGTATATTGAGAAATTGGTTTATAAAATGGTTTTGCTTTAACATTTATATAAGCACTGAATAACAGTTGCTGAGACCAAGCTGAAACTCTTGTTTTGCCATTTTTCTTCTCAGAAAAGACCTGGCAGAACAGGCAGATATTTAACTCTGACAAGACAGGACAGTGGATTTTTGGCCTTTGGGTGAATTGGCTAGGAAAAAAAAAAAACCAACCAACAGATCTGAATTGAGGGAGGGGAGAGGTTAGTGCTGTGTTGCAGGAAGCAGCTGTGATGATCACTGTTATGGGCTCAGATGGAATGGCCTAGCAACTTTAACATCATGTCTCAGGAGCTTCTGCAAACTCAGTATCTTGCAAGCTGCTGCTGTTGATTCTTTAACCTGCAAAGAAGGTGGGGTAGGTGGCACACTTTTGTTGCCGGGACTGGCAGTGCTCAGATACTTTGTCTTGTCTCAGAAGCCAGATGGTTGCTAAAACCTGCACTGTATCAGTGCTCAGCTGCTCCGCACCCAAGGGCAATAGGAAGAGTTTTATCCTCCTCCTCCTCCTTTTTCTCACCATAGTAATTTTAGTACCTCCAAGGAGTTACAGACTGATGGCCCTTTACCTCCCTCTTACTCATGCTGATTGCACTTCCATGCAGCCCTGACTTACAGAGGTCTTCTGAGGGAAGAAAAATGGCCCTTTTTTCTCTCTCCATATTCAGTTCTTGATCTCTGCAAGCAGAGAACCAAATGAAAATTGCTATTACTTGGTGGAAGAGCACTGATCTTGAAGAGTTAACAAAATATTTCTGCTGGACTGGCTACTGGGGAACTAAATTGGAAACAGTCACCAGTGATGGCCCTGAACTACCATTACTACCTATCCTGAGTTTTGAGCCCATAATTGAGTTTTAATGGAACTAACCTCTCGCTATGAAGGGTATTGAAATACCTTAGCTGTGAGGATGGAGGTTGTAATTGTGTAGATGCTTTTTGGATCAAGATGAAAGAGGAGGAAGGTAGCTGGGTAGTCACCTGTTACTGGCTGTTGGTTCTGCAAAGCGCTGCTTGAGTGAGTTGTGCAAAGTCAGGGTTAGGCACGAGTGAGGGTGGAGGCTAAGGAATGCTGTGAGAAGATACTGTGACACTCTGGGGACTCTGGGTGGGCACAGCTTAAAATCACAGAATCGCAAGGGTTGGAAGGGACCTCAGGAGATCATCTAGTCCAAACCCCCTGCTAAAGCAGGTTCTCCGAGAGCATGTTACACAGGACTTCGTCTAGGTAGGCTTTGAATATCTCCAGAGAAGGAGACTCCACAGCCCCCCTGGGCAGCCTGGGCCAGGGCTCCGTCACCCAAAGTCCAAGATTTGCAGTTGCACAGTAGCCTCAGACCAGCAAACCTGCATGCCGGGTTTTGTACCACTGCCCTTGCAGGCAGGGGGAAGAGCATGGCATGGGTCCACATGCACATTGGAGCATGCAGCCAGCAGCAAGAACAAGAGGCTTGCTGCTATCTGCCCAACGCAGGATGTATGCCTCTTCCATCGGTGGGTAGCTTCAGTTTTCCCATTTTCCTAGTATTTTTTAAGACTGAGAAATGAGAAATACATTTTTCACTCGTTATCAAGTTAATTCTCTTCCCCTAAATGAGATTTCTTTTTCTCCCTGGAAGAGTCTTTTATTGTTGGCTCATCATGGCTTTAAAGACTGGCTTTTACAAAGAGGAAAGTCTAAGAAATTTGATAGAGGCAGCTTTTAGCAGGGAGATGAAACTTTGCAAGAGATAATCCATCCTCACGCCCAGTGTCAGTGGGATCCCATAGGAACTTCATCTTCTCAAAATGATTTAAGAACCCTGAAATCCTTCTGAAAGCCCCCCTTCCACCCCTGCCCCATGGGGGGTGTTTGGTTTGTTCATTTTTTGGAAGGGAGTTATGTTGGAGCAAGAATTTGCTAGCATCGAGCTGGTTAAGGAACAACCACCCTGAGAATCAAGGCACAGAGGAGCATGCAACTCAGCTCCCCCAACCCCACCTTGCTTCCTAGCTCCACAGCAGAAGGCAAGGAAATCAAAATACTGAAGAACAGCTGGGAAATATTTTAGTGGCAAAGCCTTCTGCCAAGAACAAGGAGAGATCACTTTGTTGGTCCTTAACTCGGTCTGAGGTGCAAGAAGAGCCTCTGGCAGTAACTAGCTTCCCTCTTCACACAGGTATCACCTACGTCCTAATGTTATTGATATGTGTGAAGCTGTTAATCTGAAATACTTCTGTGTATACTGCTTGGCTGACGAGTTCATTAACACATACACACCAAACCAAAGACAATGGGAAGCACTGAACTTTGACAATTATGAAACAAAATGGTGAGTAGAACTGGAGGAACTTTGTTTTTTCCCCTCTTTTTTTTTTTCAGTGCAAAGGATGTAGGAAGTACATATTTCCCAGGGAGAACAAAAGAGTAGAAATTATAAGGAAGGTAATAAAAAGAACCTTGAGAGAGAGAAAAAAGGTTGGCCTTGCCTGGGAAGCCTGGGGCAGAGAAAGGCAACTGGAAGAGACAAGCAAGTTGGTAGAGCAGTGTGGCTGCTTGGCTTTACTGTGAGACCCACCAGGTCAGACTACATGAATGAGCTGGAAAGACTTTAGGAGAGAAATCACGATCTGCCCAGAGAATCCTGGGCTACCATCAGAAGGGACTTGACACAAGCCCAAATTTAGTTCCAAATGGCCAAAAAGAGAGAGGCAAATATGCAAGGAAATGTATTTTCTTTCTTGACCTGTATTTCTCGTCTTAACTGAAGAGCAGTCTTAGTTATGGTACTACTGGGTGCGGTCAGCTTGAGTAAATACTTGATACATAACTCTGTAGGGTTTAATTGCAGTACAGTGTACCTGGATAATCAGAATACATATATAAGCTGCTAGATGGAAGAGGTAGCACTTGTCTTGCAGGGTCAATGCAGTTGGGCTTCTCTCCACCCGCCACCTCCCCACTATGAAGAAATCAAGTGCCACAGTCTGCCAAGACTTGGAATATCTAAAGGGGTCCAAACAGTGCAGTCTGACCCAGGCTGCATAACTGGCCAGGGTATTTTGTCAATCAAAACGCTGTCACAGCTTTTGATTTTTTCATGTAAAAACATTTTTTTTTTTTTTGGAAAAAAAAAAGTACAAAACACTTAATAGTTTATTCAAAGGAAATATTTTTTAAAATACTTAAAGAAAAACTGTATGTCTGTCAAAATGAAGGGAGTAGAAGAGGAAAATACAAGTAGTTTCTCCAAGCCAACTGTACATTTTCAACCTTTCAGCCAAGTCATTCTGTATTTTCTGTGTTCAAGTTGTCACTCTATCTGGCTGGGCTTGAAGGTCTTTTGAATTTCCTCAGATAAATGGTAATTTGATAAGTATTGTCATAAACCAGCAGCACAGCATATTTGACAGTGGAGCTGTTTTATGCTGGAAGTAGATTTGTTTGGTAAACGCAAGTTCATTTAAGCTTACTGTCAGCAGCAAGAGGGTTTTGTAAAAGAGCTTTGTCAGGAAAGTTTCTTCATTCCTGACTGAAATTTCTTGTCAAAAAAAAAAGTTCTGTGAAAGAGAAAAGCTTTTTCCAGAAAAGGTCTTCTGGTTTATAATATTGGAACAGTAATCTGAAACACGGCTTATATTTCCAATTCTGCCACTGACTTTCTCTGTGGTCTTGGACAAATCGCAAACACCTTGTTGTTCAGAGCTATCCTTAAAATGTGAGCAGTCTGAGGTTTGGGTAGTTGTTTAAGGGCAACAGATATGTGCTGTTCAGTGCTTTAAAACTGGGTGGTTGTCCCATATGTGAAGTAGTTAGGAGACAAATTCATGAACACTTAAAGGAAATACATAGGCCAAATTCTTTGCTTGTTTTCCCACTATGAAATGTGAACAAATGCTGGTTTGAAGCTAGAATTAGCAATTTGTGAGAAATTCTGGGATCTGGAAAGAGAATATTACACTATTACATCTTACTGGAAAAGACTTGGGCAATAAGAAAGACTATTTGGGTCTAGCCTAAGCATTCTGCCCCTATTCTCTTGCTCTAATGACAGTTCCTGGTCTCTTATTAAGTTATAATGCACAGAGGCAAGTCCAAGAACTCATGTGTCAGGAAGCTTCTCAGCTTCAGAAGAACTGAGGGTTAGGAGAACAGAATTGGCTTGTAGTCCCTCAATTTTTCTTGCTTGTGGGAAA
>NW_009259854.1:1679526-1686986 GCF_000687185.1 Egretta garzetta
CTTCCGAAGGGATAGCTATGACAGAAGTATCAAATGAACTTGATGTTATTAATGACCTCCACTGAAAAGCTTTGCTGAATTACCATCTGTTAGCTTATCACTGCCAAAATGGTGCAGTGCTGGTCTGGCTGAATGTAGGGAGGCAGGACATGTAGCATTTTGTTACAGCATGCAAAGGCTGGTAGCGCTGACATTGGGAGTGACCCAACTTGGTGTGGAAGCTTACTCTGCTTTGCAGAGTTGTATAGTTTTAATGTTGAAGCGTCTTCTGCTATCAACAGCAATATTAGATCGGCCTGTATATAGGACTAGTAAAATGTACAGGAATCACTGTGGTGTCCCAGTTCTAGAGTTGTTTATGCCTCTGCTAATACAACTGATGAAGTAAGTAGAAAAGTAAATGTTAACCCAGTGAATTAAGCAAACAAATATACCTTAGTTTGTTTCTTCAGCACTGAAACTGAAGGAGTGGAAAACTTACAAGTTTCACAATGCTAGTGCTAACAAGGATTTAAGTATCTAAATAAAATTCATTGTTCTATAATCTAAACATGGTTTTCTTTCCTTTCCCTTGTTGGCTGGAGACTTGTTTTCATAATTTTTCTAGGACCTTCTGTTAACTAAGCTGCTCTTTATTTTCTTTTGAAGAGAGTGGTACTTCAGGCCAGAAATTAGTTTTGGTAGCCTGTGCCTGCTTCTCTGGGAGAAGTTTTTGTGTGTGGCTAGGATGGGCTGGGGTGTCAGTCACCTGAATGGCTGCCTGTGGCAGGCCACAAGTTAGTCCAGTGGGTTACTGTCAAAGTCACAAAAGATTTTTGCTTACCTATTCGGTATGGAGCAAGTGGAGAGAGCAGGGTGTTGGAGAAATTTGCTCTCTTTGTCAAATGGGGAAACAGCAAAGTTTGTCACCTTGAGTCATCAGACATTGTTCCTTGCTTCATAGGTAGCTTGTGAATTGATATTAGAATTAAAAAGAAGCATATCCTTAGATGGTGGCGTATTCTTTTTGGCTTGATGATAACAGCATTCAGCTCATTCATCATGCTCATGACACTGTAAATCTTGGAGATGCCGTTCCCCACTCACCTTCTCCTCTCTCAGCCTCTAGTCTCTGTGTAAAGCACTTATTCCCTAGATCCCCTCACTGATCATTTAATGTCCAAGAGGCAATGGGTATAAATTGAAACATGAGATTCCATGTGATGCAAGAAAACACTTTTTTGCTGTGAGAGTGGTCAAAATTGGAACAGGTTGCCTAAAGCGGTTGTGGGGTCTCCATCTGTGGAGATACTTAAAACCCAAGCAGACATGGTTCTGGGAAACCTGATGTAGCTAAGTCTGCTTTGGCAGGGGAGTTGGACTAGATGATCTCAAGAGGTCCCTCCCAATGTCAACAGTTCTGTGATTCTGTCTGACTCCACTGCATCCTTTTTGAGACAAGAACTGCCTGCAGTACATGAGATGTAGGCATGCAGTGATGTTACATCATGGAAGAATGACCCTTTATGTCTTGTTCTCACTGCACTTTTCTCACCTGCATGGTTTGTTTTTTTTTTTTCATCTACTCCCTTAGTTCTGTGAGGTCCTTTTGAAGTTCCTTGACACTAGTATAGTATTTGACTGCTTGCAAAATTTCAGTAGCATTCCCAAAGTCAGAGGTTTAACTGTTAATTCCTTTCCCCAGGTCACTGATGAAGATGTTGAGTGAAACCAGTCTAAACTCTGACTCCTGAAAGACCCCACTAATTACTCTTCTTCATCCTGTAAAATGATTAAGTCTTATCCTTTCCTCCTTATCGTTTCAACAGTTTTTTAACTGTGAAAGAGCATTTATTTTTCAGTACTATGGCATCTTATTTTGGTGTGGAAGCTTACTCAAGGCTTTTTGAAAATCTAGATACATTATACCTGTGGCATCTCATATATCTGTGTCCTTACTAACACGCTTGTAGAGGTCTAGCCAGTTGGTGAAGTGGGATTGCCTTCTGCATGATGATTCCTTGATAAACTCAGTCTCCCTGTGTGCTCAGTGGTCTTGCTGTTTATTATAGACTGTATACATCACACTGTTGCTGGAAGTCACTCTCCAGTTGTTCCCATGATGCCCTTTTTGTAAATGGGAGTCCATTGGCAGACCTCTGGCACAAGGGCTCTTTGTGGATATCAGCTACAAACCTTGGCTAGTAGTTCACCAGTTCCACATTTGAGTTTCCTTCGAGGTCTTGGGCAAATGCCATCCAGTCCCAGTGATGTACTAACATCCAGTTTGTCTATTTAGTCTAATAGCTCTTGCGTACTTGCTTTAAATCAATCTAGCTCCTCCAAGATATCTCCTGCAATGAACGCATAAGGTGTGGGATCTTTGTAGCACCTTCTGTAGTCACAACTGACCAAAAGAGCACATTGAGCTTCTTGGCTGTGGCCTTATCGTTCCTGAGTGCCTGTTTTGTAACATAGTCATCAGGCAGTCCTACCAGGTCCCTCACTGGCTTCTTAATTCTGATGTAGTTAAGAGAATTTGCTGTTAGTTTTGAGTATTTACTAAGGCACTCTTATGTTCTTTTTCAGCCACTCTATTCTGTGCTTACATTTGGTCTGTGATATTTCATGGGCTTTTCTGTTCTCCTAGTTTGGACGGACTTTTTTTTTGTTATTGTACCTGAATGTGAAGTTATGTCCTACAAAAATATCTTGTTTATTGTCACAGTCATGGACAATAAGGTTTGTTGCAATCCTGGACCACTCAGAATCAGGTGAGACCCTTTTTGGCATCTCCCCAACATATACTTTGTATTATTATTGCCTTTGATTTGGGTAGCTAAAGTGCCAGTGCTCAGCGTGCCGCTTGGGTGCAGCGTGTCTGTGCTGGCTCTGGAGTGAACAGCTGTTACTGTTGTGGTTGGTTACCAAATGAGCTTGTTATAATGAAATGGCTCAGTGCAGTTATGTTCACTGCATACAATAAAAGAAGAATCCCTGGGAGCTCGGAAGCGGAGAAAATCTGAAAGCAGAGGATTGAAAAGTATTTCAGATCAATTTTGTGTAAAGCCTGGACATCAAGTTGATATATCACACCTGTCTTTCACTCTCTTTAGTTTCATGGGCCCAAGTGGGCTAAAAGCACAACCTTGGTAAAACTGACGTCTTCTGCATGTCAACAGTGATGGCTCCATAAGAAAACTTAGGGTCAGCATATATGAAGAATCATTGTTAAGTGTTCAAATCCTGACTTTTTGAGGGAGCCTTCTGGATTTTATCTGCAGTGATGAAGCCTGGCTTCCCCAATTTAGCAATTGAGAATGTATGAAGTGAAGAGAACCCTGATATTCTATGGGAAGAAGAAATCTAAATGAGTTGGGTGAGGATCTGTGTGAGAAGAAAGCTGCAATAGTCATCAGAGCTATGTTTTAAGCAGAATAGCTGTTGACCAAATGGAGGCATTAAGTTAGTCTTCGATTATTTTCTTTTAGTTTTCAGTTGAGCATTTTGTCTCTGTTACATTATGTAAAAATGTACATGTCTACCACTTAGTGCATATAAATAGAGAACACTGTTTTAAACAGAAACACTGAGAGTAAAAAATACACATCAATTCCAGAGGCAGATTAGATCAATCTTTCTGGAGAAAGTAATTCAGCTGGCATGACTGATATAGGCTGTTCTCCATTACAAGATATGCCAGGACCTAACCTCACTAGAGGACTAAATGCTACTGGATGCTTATCTTGAATTCTTATAGTCTCAAGGTGTTCTTGAGGAAGTAGAAAAAGTATCAAAGTAAAGTAGTTTTGGACCTAGCTCTGGTTCTGACTTCACATGGTGACTAGTGAACTTGGCCCAGTTTTGTGGGCCACTGTTGCTGTTTAGTGGCATTTTGTAATCCTCCTCAGTTTCAATGAGCAGTTTTTAAAGAAAACCTTGGCTGGATGTATCGTAGCCCATTCAGGTATTCTTAAGAGTTTGAAGTGTTTGTGTATGCCACAATGTGGCACATTAATATGTGAGACTTACTTTGGAGTAGTGCTCAGAGGCAGCAACTTTGGGTGCTGACTGATGAAGCGTTAACCATCTGGGTCCCTCTGAGGTAAACTCCTTCCCATGTTCTCTTCTTGAGGTGCTGAGGACTGGATGGATTCTTCTGGCATCTCTGCCAACAAAAACTGACACTCTGAGGGTGAACCTCCTTGCAACCCCTCTTCCAAGTTTATGTGGCCTGTGAGAGATGGGGAGTGGGCTGCAGAAGCTTAAAAACCTTTTCAGACTCTGAAATCCAGTATGGGTGAGGAGGCAGGGGTCGTTGGTTGGTTGTGGTTTCATTTTAATCTGCTGGGTGTGCATACATTGCAGACTAAAGCCTGCATTTTTCTTGGATGTGAAATCGGGGAAACAGCTTTTATCAGACCTTACATCTGTTGGTGCCCCAGGATATACAGACAGTAACTAATGCCAGGAAGCCTGGAATGTGACAAAATATTGGCAAACTGTTTCATCCGATTTGGTTGTTTGACACCATGGTAGGAGTAGCAATTAGCAGGGTGACTGTATTCTAGCCAAATGAAGGAAAAATCAGAGTAAGCCAATGTTTGCAGCCCTCTTTGCTCCTTTAACTGTCTGCCCTGCAGTAAGGTGGTATGTCTGTTTAGCATGTAACATTTTAGATCCTTAGTGTGAGACACGCATCTTTTTCTCCCAAAACAGTAAATGGAAAAAGTACTCTGGGCTATCAGTCTGTAACTGTCATGAATTGCGTAGCTTGTCGTTGTTTCTGAAGAGCTCAAACAGTGACAAAGTTGCTCTAAACTTAGGGCTGTGATCTGCTTCACAAGAAAAGTGGAACCCTGCATTGCAAATATGCTATCCCTCAAAAGGAGTCTTTCCCTGCAAATCCTCTGCTTTTCTGCCATGCATAGGTGGTATGTGGAGTGGTAAGTGGGGAGGGAAGAGACCTTTAATCTGTGCATCTCCAACTACAGTGTGCTGCTTTTCCCTGCAAGCAGGCTTTTGAGGGTGGCTGGCTGCCCGCATGCCAGCAGTATGGTCAATGACTTAAGGACCCAGAATAATCTAGAGGATGGGGGTGGTGGTGTCCAGAACTTGTTCTCTACCGTTTGGAGTGTGTGTGTATAAAAAAAGTAGTAAGTTCTTGATTTCTTTTTTATCAAACTTTAGGAACTGGCTGTTTTAGAAACAAAAACATGTGGAAACATGACTTACAATTCAACTGAAACAGTACAGAGAGAATCCGGTTGAGATGTGCACTGGGGCAGATAAAGCAGTGGGTACTGGACTTAAAACTTCTTATTTTGAAACAATGAAATAAAATTAATTCCCAAATCCCACTAGTTATCCTGTATTTATGGCAGCTGGGGAATGTATGGCATGAAAATTTAATCTTGATTTTTTTTTAATGATATAATAAAATACCTCAGAAGCTTCTTCTATATTAGTTAGTCAAACACTGTTTTTAATACTTACTACTTGCTTGACAGATACATCCCCTCTATCCCAAGACTCCCCTCTCTTCACTTTGCTCTCTGAAACGAACAGAGAACTCTTGTACTTGTTGAATGTTGTATTGGGGTTGACAGCCTCTTGAAAGACCTTTGAAAAATTGGTATCTTACTCAGAAAAATCTCTGGTATACTCAATATTGCAGTCAAAACTCTTGATCTTGAAATAGGTGTTGTCAGCTAAAGCCAGAATAATTGGTTAACTGTTAAACTTAAAAAAAACCCAACCCACCCTTGTGGGTTCTAGTTGGGTGTTAACATGTTTTGGCTTTTTATTTATTAGGGAGTAGTTACTGATGGGTCATTAACATAAGAGTGCAGAAAAACATCAGGGTTTTTTCAGTGAACAGGGAAAAAATGTTTTTTCCTTGACTGAGGGAGGGAAGGAAGGATTCTGCAAAGTTTAACTGAAGGTTAGATGAGAGTCTGCAAGAGTGAAGTAGAGGGTGCAACAGCTAGCCGTAAGGATTTTGGAGTTTCACAGTTCACCCACATCAGTGATGAAGGAGCTGATCTATTTGGGCACTCTTGGAAAAGGAGACGTGCATTTGATAGATTTTTGTATAAACTCTCTGTTTGATCACTTTGTCACTTTTGGCCATAAAAAATGACAGATAGTTATATCTTCTCTATAGAGTTCAGCTGACCCACCCTCTTTATTGTTGTAAAAGGCAGACACGCACCTGACCACATCCCTTAGAGAGGTAAAGGTTTGCCCTTTTTCTGTCTAATATTCCTGTTCTGTGACAGGCAAAATCATCTGCCTTCTCTCCCACCCTCACCCTCAGGCTGTTGGAGATGCAGACAAGCCTACTACCTTCTCTAGAGTTTTGAGCTGTGTTTTTTCCACCCCTTTCCAACCCTTTCCCCACCAGGGGAATGCACAAATGTAATCTTCACTACTGCGAATCCTGCAGTCAGGTTTCTTGCATTTGGGGTAAGTGTAAAGGAAATGGTCGAGCACAAGTATGATGTGTGTATCTGTTACCTGTGACAAGTCAGGGTTAGAAAAGTCTGATTATGGACAGCTATCAGATTGTCTTTCTGCCTCTGTATCACATAGCATTTTCCTTCCAACTAAGAAAGATACAAAGCCATGTCCAAGTCTCTTAGTTTCCTGAGGCTCAAAATACAGAAGCATCCATATATTAAAAAAAAAAAAGCGAAGTCAAGAAGAAAACACTAATCAATAATTACATACCTGTAAAATAATTTTGGTGCGGCTTGCCAACGAATGGCCTTTGCAGTAGGTAGGGTCAGCCTGTTGTTCCTGGGCTGTTTGACCTCTGCAAGGACAGTGCACATGGCTTGTTCCTGGCTACCAATGTTTTCAAAGACATGATTTTACCAAAGGTATAATTTGTAGTTCATGTGCTGCACTTCTGGAAAAAATCTGACCTACTGCACAGATATAGACTTAACTGTACAGTGCTTGTACTGTGGCTTTTGGGATGGGAATGGAGCTGTGTGATCTGCCAAACTGAAAATTCTGGACACGGACCCTTGGAGCAGTTTCCATTCTCATGGCAGGAGAAGCAGTAAGTTCTGGAGCGTGTTTCCAGAAGGAAATGGAAGTTCATAGCATTTTTATTTTGGAGTTGCAGGATGTGGTAGCTGTAGTGTAGTAGAGGGACACTGCTGAATACTTAAAATTATCAGCAGTGCAAGTATGAAGGCTTAGTATATGTCTTGTTACTTCTCCTGTTAAGTGGTAGTAAATGAGAGAAAAATCACCAACTTGCTAACAGTTTGTAAGTAACATGTATAGCTGGTAATATATACATCTTTTAGCACCCGCTCTGTGTTGCCTGAGAACCTGAATGGCTACAGGAGGAAATGGGCATTCAGAGGTTTCACAGCATATTTTAGGATGTGATAATTTAAAACCAGATAAAAATCAATGACTTGTGTAGGAAAGCAAATAGAGCAAAGACAGACCTTTAGAAAAAT
>NW_009259854.1:1686999-1693590 GCF_000687185.1 Egretta garzetta
CAGGAAAAAAGCAGTGCTAGTCATCTTTTAAAAATGTGTCTATATATCTGTTTTCTTTCTCAGTTTTTGCAGGGTCTCTTTTACTGTAATAAAACTTCTTCCATGAGAATGGAAAAATCTGGAATTAATGACCATTTAACATAAAATTAAATTAAGGTTCTTGTTCCCAAAGAGACTAGATTTTCTTTCATCTGTCATTTGAGATGGGAAAGCACAGTATTCCATCACTGGAAGGAAGTAAATCTTGGTTACTTAGATTATTTTATAAGTATTTTTTTATTGATTTATCCTTTTTTTGATAGAGATTTAATGGTAGTACTCCTTCTTATGTCATAACTGGTGGAAATTTAAACAAATGAATTCTCTAGATAGTTTACCATTATGGACATACATTAATCATGCTCTTTCACTTAAAGGTATTTTAATTGTATGTTGTCAAAACATAACTTAGATCAAAGCTTGAGGAAAAAGCGTGGTCAGATATGAAGCTTTTGCCTAATGCAAGAAAAAAGAAGAAAGGAATTGATGGGAAAAGATTAAATTTGCTCGGAGCCAAAGCAATCACTCAGTGTACAAGTTTTGCTTCCCTAGTGGCTGGACTAATCTGCTTTTGCCGGAATCATATTTTCATGTTTTATCTTGAAGAGACCAGTGAAACTGGAAAAAACCCATGGAAATTCAGTTTAGATAGCTGTTCAAAGTTTGAAAAAAGTTATTCAGTCTAGATCAGTCTAGAGAGCGAAGAACTGTTGCTGACAGGTTCAGCTGTAACAGGAGTCTCATTTATATTACAGAATGGCATTTTCCTTTTTTTTTTTTTTTTAATGACAGGTTATTCTGTAACTAATGTTAGTGAGAGGCACAGCTTCCGTGTCTGCCAGGAGAGAGCCCCAGCATGACAATATAGTGGGTCCAGCTATGAGGGCACAACCCTGGAGTGGTCTGGGGGTCTCCTCTGCTACTCCTCAGGTGCTCCTGAGGGTCTCTTCTGGGCTTCTCCTGCAGTGACTGCAGGCCCCCTCCCTTCTGGGGTCAGGTAGCAAATACCCGAGCTGGACTCTTTGAGGTTCCCTGGGCACCTAGCCATTGGCCATTGCCATCACCGGAGCTTGTCCTCTGCTGCTCTGGAAGGCTCTCCATAGCACTGTCAGTGAGGGACAGGCTGCTGCCCCATTCTGGTAACCAGATCTGCCCTGTCCTCACTGCCACAGGTTCAATCTCCTTTCATGTTGGCTTGAAACTGGCCTGTGGGTTTGAGGTTTCTTGGACTGAAGGGAGGAGGGTGGGGTGAGAATGATGATAGCCAGCCTGGCTTGCATGGTCGCAAGGAAAGCAGGAGTTCTGTTAAGTGTCATTCTGACCGTATGTTACATATTTTCAAATGTAAATGTGTTTGGACAATAGGATCCTTTATGGAAAGAGCATAAAAACTAAGCGAATTGAGAGGCAGCTGCTCTTCAGACACTGTATTTCCTCATGTTCAGTAAATAGTAATGACAACGATGATGATGTCTGCTCTTTATGGATAAAGCAAGGCTCTAATCAAGAGGGAAAATTCTTAACAGACCTGCAGGTTGTCATAATTTTTTGGTGGTAGCTTATACTAAAAGCTTATAATTGTGTGCTAGGGAACAATCCCAACCAGTATTGGCCCATTGAAATTTATCTTTAGGCTCCTATTGGTGATTAATCTGTTATAGAGATCTTGACCTCCCACTTCCAATAAGGATGCAGGAGGAATCGCAGAAAATGGGACTTCTCCAGGTTTTCTTATTGCAAACCATCACATCGTGACAGTTTCTGGCCCATAAGCTCTATCTGGCCGCTCTCATGCTGGAAGCTAATTAGCTGGAGGCTAGCGATGACTAAAAGTGGGTAGGTGGGGTTGATAGGTTTCAGACTACAAGTCCACCCTACTGTGCTGGCTGAGCTTCAAAATGTCTGTGCTCAAAGCAGGTGCGCCCTGGATGCTGCAGGGAATTTTTACTGAAGATGGCAGCACTTTCTTGTACTTTCTCGTGTGCACTGTTTAAAAAAAAAAGTATAAAAACTAAAAAGCATTTCCTAAATGTGAACAAAACTGTAATTCTCTTTAAAGTGGTAGAGCATACATGTAGGCATCAGAGTGACTTTGTTTCCCTTGTAGGAAGAGGTATTGCCCAAGGTCTCGTTTTAAAGTATGATTCTGGGAAACATGCACCAGGAATAGTCTAGTGGCTCCTCTAGTTTTGCTTTCTTTTAAAATCCCATAACCTGAGCTCTCCTGGAAGAAAAGGAGAACTTGATTCGTTCTCTTCTAGATGGCTTTTTTTAAAATCCATATCAAATGTAGATAGGGTTGAGGCCTTGCTTTGAAATTTGCAGGTGGAATTTGTGATGGGAATTCTTTTGAAAGAATTTTCAGTAGTGTGACTTTCAATCTGTGGTTAACTCTCATGGTTGTCCTTTGAGACAGTTGGATAACTGCTGTTATTTTACAGATGGGGGAAGAGAAAGCTGAATATTGAAGATTTGCTCAAAGTCTTGCAGGTAGAGAACCCATGTCTTCTGTTTGTTTTTTTTTTGTGGTGGTGTTGCCTCTGCTTGTCAAGCACTGTGTAAGAGGCTGTTGTTTTTTTCTGTTGCTTTAATCCAGGACAGTTCTGCTTTTTTGAGGCATAACAAAACTTTGTAATATGTTAAATAATAGAATATGAGAAAAACAGCCATTTGATGTCCGAGTCGTTTCTGTGCTGTTGTATGCTCAGTATAAGGTACTCATGACAAATCCTCTGTATCTTTTCAGCATGTGGAGTAAGGACTGAAGTTTACTCATCTAGGTTCCTATCACCTGTAGCAGCCAGTATTTTATTGCCACTGGCTTTGTGAGCCAGTGCTGCAGCAGGCACCTGGAATACACTTCATATTCCCAGTTGCAAAAGGAATAGGAAGTTAACCAGTGGGGAAGTTTTGCATGCAATTGAAATCCAAATACATTTTGGAGCTCTAGCTTTTGATTTTTCTGCAGTTACAAGCACTCATGATTGTTTTAATGGAAGGTGCAGCTAGATGTTTGGACTTTGTCTTAATGCTGGATGAGCAGATCTAGAATTGGAGATCTCATCTTCTGTTCAGCTCCATCTGTCTTTCTCAGCCTTCTCACTGGATGATAAGGCCAAGCCAGTTGAGTCTTGGCTGGTGAGTTGCTTGCTCAAAGCTCTTTTGGCTTCTGAAACACTGAGACTTGGGCTAATCTGTGTTTGAGTTTTTCCAGCTACCTCTCAATTTTCCTGCCAACACTTTTTGTTTAGGCAGGTGTGGTGGACTGTGGATATTTCACTGACACAGAGGAAGCCTGTCCAGAGCAGCTGCATGTTTGCATGGTGTGTTTTGCTCTGCTGCAAAAACACATGGATTTCTGTCCAGGAAATCTGAAGATAGTATCACAGTCTAAAGATAGATCTGTCTACTGCTTTGTTATTTTCGCTCATTCAAAACTTTGTTGTCAAATCTGAATTTGCAATTTAATCCTGTTACTTATGTCATGGATATAACCAATAGGGTATGAGGAACAGAGGATTCCCATGCTTTTTGAAGCAGCCATTGATGAACATGAAAAGTGTTGCTATGTCATCTAGCAAATAAGGATGTCATCTGCTCCCGAGTAGTAAGAGATTGTCTTTAAAACTATCTTTGCATCCACACTTCTTTCTTACATATCTAAGGCATAAACATCTTACATCTCTTACAATTGAAAACTAAAATAAAAAATGCTCAAGGAATATCTTGCAGCAGATCCCACTTCTGTCAATGAATTAATTGCATGACCTATCTTTAAGATGAACATGTAGAAGAGTTCAGTATCAGTTGAATGTTGCATAGTTATATCACTAAATGGATATGGGAGGACTGTGCATACGTGGTCTCTTCCCTTGACAGAGTTTTCCAGTGTTTGAGGTGTCTGTTAGAGAAGCAAAGCAGATGCTACCATTTTCTTTCACGTCTTCTGGAATCAAGGTGGGTTTGCTCCCTTTTCTTTTGGAACAGGAAAAGTCTTCTCAAAAGCAACTTTTTTTCTCTCAAGATATGAACACTCAGTTGTCACTTACTTCACCAGTGTAAGGCACAGTATATCTTCCTTGTAGGACTGAACATTTCTCTGATACCAGCAACAAAAGGTTATATTTTCCTGTGTCTGAGAGATTTATAGAGGATCATGAAGTTCTCCTTTATATTTATGCAGATAAGCACCTCTATGATTTCTCAGCTTATAGAGACAAGAGTATGTCAAACCTGGTTATATGCACACATCATTTGTCTGTCTAAATAGGTTTGTGAATGCTGTGGCATTGTCCACGTGTACAGGCAGGTAGCCTGGTGGCCAGATATATGTCCAAAAACAGTAGGAAGCCAATTGCCCTTCTAAACCTAGTGTTGGTTTTCCATAATTAAGAGCTATTGGAAAGTGCTTTGCAGTGTTGTATGAGATGCAATTGATAAAGGTTTTATTGCTGGTTTTATGTGATTCCTGTGTTAAAGCTTTACAAGGTAAAACTAAACCCAAGCATAATGAAAGGATGAAACAAGCAAAATAAATTACTCCCTTTCCTATACCTCAAGAAGTGGTTTTTGTTTGTTTTACTATATCAGTATTACTGGTCAGTTTTCTATCATGGATGTTGCAGAAACAGCCTAAGGACATATTTTCTGCTGTTTTGTGTTCTGCAACCTCACCAACATCAGTGCAAATGTATATATATTTATCTGAGAATGAATCAGGCATAGATAAGAAGTGAAATTCTCCTAATACATTATTTATTCAGATAATTCACTCCGTGTAGAAGAACCACATATTCAATTTATCTTTGACAGCCCTGAAAAGTCTGCCAAATATCTCTCTATAAATCCCAACAATCTAATATATTTTCATGATACTTATTGAAAAAAATGAAAGAAGGTGTTTCATCTTGTAAATAGAGTATATGGATTAACTCCCGGGAGCAGTGAATATTCCAGAGGAAAAGATGTGACAAATGGTTTTCATCTATTTCCATACAGACCATCTTAATTGTATAAAGGTGTGTTTCTTTGACGAGGATTGAGACAGTGTTATGAGCCACAGTAACTTCCAGAACAAATCATGGAAACCCTGTCACCAGTCACAGTTGGGTCAACTGGTAGAAATTATTCAAGAGCAGGTGGTTGAAAGTGCAGCGAGAACTTGGGTCAGAGAAATGTGGTTCTGTTGTTAGTCACCCCATTGTGTTTGTGTCCCAAAGGAACACTGGCTCTGCCTTTGGATTAAGGCATTTGTGCATTATAGTGCAGTCTTGCCCCACTGAATTATCTTTTCAACAAGGTCTTCTAGCACTCAAATCCTTCCTTGTAATTTGTTTCTTTCCATTCTTTCTCCTCCTTGCAAAGTTGCTCTGTTGTCCTCCTACTTCCTGCTGCTTCTCATGCTTACTTCTCTCACCAGTGGTTTTACACTGTAGGTACGTTCCCAGCATCTGTCCCATACTTCTGGATGGTTTTTGATTTCACTCGTGTATCAGGGCTTCTTGCTCCCTTTAAGTTACTTCTCTAGCCATTCCCACTGAACTACAAAATCATGCCAAGAAAGGAAAGAATTGAAATGCTTGCTCTCTGTACTATGAGATCTTTGTCCTGGCATTATTTGCTTTCTACTAGGGGCAGAAAATTGTTGGGATTTGTATTTATTTTTATTTACTATGTTTTTAATGAGAAGGGGAAAGTGGCTTTTTCAGAGGAAGTGCAAGGTGATGAATAACACACACTAGCTATTGCTGAACTGCACAGACAAAAATCTTGGGGCCATGTACCATGTGCATAACTTCCTCATGCCCTCCGTCCCTGCCCCCTGAATACAGCATTGAATTCAGATTGACAACATATCTGGCTAAATCAATATTGGGAAACTCCCTTTATTCCCCTCCCCTTTCCTCCTGGTTACGCTAAGCAAGTTGAATTCAGTCTGAAGGTGAGAAAAAACAATCTTGTTGCTTTCCTTTTGCTGGTTTACACATCATGGGATTGAGTCCGTAACTGATACACTGTAGCCCGCTGATGATGTTACCTGTGTGTATATTGCCTGCAGTGAATTTGGCTGACAGGTTGTCACTGGGCATTTCTGACTTTGTAGTACAAGCTGACCAGTAAATTCAAGCAAAAAAAAAAAAAAAAAATTGGTATGGAGCTTTGTTGCCAAAAGATGCAGTTTCAAATCAGCAAAACCATCTATGGAATTTGGTGAAACTTGGAAATGGTCTCATCTGTAGTCAAAATGACAAGAACAGTGAGGAAATGAAAACATTGTTTTATTTTTATTTTTTTAATAGAAAGCTGTAATAAACATAATTTTAAGAAAAGGAAAAGCATTCCCAAAGGAAACAAAAGCCATGTTTCAACCCAAATCAAAATATTTTTAGTTTATCTCAGCTGAAGGTGAAAAACATTTGGTTTGGATCATCCTGAAACTGATTTCCCTGCCTTGCACCCTCCCATTTCACCTACCGAACTAAGTCAATTTGCTCTGTAGCTTTAGTTCAGAGTACCCTGAAATACACTTGCTTTGGTTAATTCAAGGATTAA
>NW_009259854.1:1693611-1735318 GCF_000687185.1 Egretta garzetta
AAAAATTATTGCACGTAGTTTTAGTAACTGTTCTTTGTGAAAGAACTTTAAATTGTTATAATACTCTGGCTGGCTAAAATCTTTCTATTGACACAGAAAAATAAAAATAAGCTGCTTTCCATTTTTGAATGAAACCAAGCTCATTTTGTATGTACAGATACTGTTGTAAGCTTGATTGGCTATACATATTTATGATTTGCTGCATGCTCTTGAAACTACTGAGTTATGTTCTGGATGTTCAGTGTGTCGGTTCTACAGTCGGCTTAGAGTGCTAAGACAGCAGCCCTGTGTCTCTACCCCTAAGATGTTCCAGACTTGGTGACACATCTGCCAGAGCACAGGTCACCCAACACAGTAAAATTACTGACTATAACGTTCGGGAGTCAAGAGCTCCGACTGTTGTTTATATTGCTTATCTTAATTACAGGAACATGTTCCTGGATAAGAAATAAATCAATGCAGCTTCATAGTCTTTAGATGCATGGAACATGTCTTATTTCTGCTGTTGTAATTGATTGTGAAGTGATCAGGACTCCTAACAAGATGATAAAACTAAAATCCCTAGGAGTTAGCTTTTAATAATAGAGAGGAGGGACAGGAGAGACAGAGACATATATATTTTGCTTTTTTTTTTTAAACCATTTGCCCTGTTTTTTTGTGTGTGTGAGGAATCAAGTTGACAAAACTGTATGTGCACCGTTGAAATCTAGAGTGACAGAATGAGGACATGGGGATATTACTTTCTTAGGAGTATGAGACTGAAGTCATAAGAGTTGCCAAATTAAGAAGTGGCTTGTGTAGACTTGATCTGAATCTTGCTGATTTGGTACCCTGTTCTTACAGGCTTGAGAGCTAGCATGTTTTAAATTCTCACCAGAGCTTCATCCTTAAACGCTGGTGCTTTAGGTTGTAGCCCTTTGCGCTTAAGCCCTGTATTAACTTTCTGTTAGGAGTTGCTCTGAAAGCTGTAATGAGCAAATGAATCTGCTGTTCCCAAATCTTACAGCTTTGAGCCCCAGCAAGAATCTTTGTTTCAAAGGATTTGGTTGTGCTGACCTGGGGCTTGAATTTGGGACTTGCTTGACCCTGAAAACTCTTAAGTGGGTTGAGGTGAAAAGTGATGATATCTGTAATCTCCGCAGCATCTGTCACTTTTGCTGACCCGGTGGTTCCAGCTGGCACTGGGCATCTTGCTGTGAAATGCAGGCACCTCCTTGGCTGGCTTCAGTCCTCTATTGTCAGAGAGTGTGTGTACATATTTCTGTATCTGCTTGAAGCCCCTTAATCCTATGATTTTACAAGGTGCTGGGTTAGAACTGAGTGAAAACCACTGTGTAAAGAATCTTTGCCAGGAGAAGCAATTTCATGGGATTTTTTTTTTGGTTTTTTAATTTTTCATGGCAAAGGTCACAGCACAAAACAAAAACTCTGCCCTCTGAGAATCGCAAGCTCCAAATCACTACTTGTAGCATACAAGATCAATGTTAACTTTCTTATGCTGGATAGCATTAAAATTGATTATAAGAATGAAATATTAATGACTTAAGACTTCACAGTTTTATTATTAGCTTTAACTTTGCATCTAGCAAAGGGAAGGCAGGCAAGATAAGAAGGGGAACAGTGTAAACAAGAAGGAAGACTTGAGAAAAGAAATGGCAGAGAGCAGCCCTGGGTTGTGAGCTGCTGAAGCTTCAACTGTTCCACAACATGATTCCACATTTCTTCATACTCAATGTCTTCAGGTTTGTTGTGGAACATGACCGTTCCCCAAGGAGCAACATCAGAGAGGCTTTGTGATTATGGCTGCCTTTGTGAATGCTGTAAGGCCCCAGCTCATGGGGTAGATGCTGATTGCGTGTTTCTTGATGGGCAAATTATTTCTAAACACCCAGCCGACCTTATTCTGGTGCTAACTGCTTTTCCTATATGTCTACCTTAGAATATTCCTACCCATGTGTTCAGCAGTTTCTTTTATCTTTATTGTGGCACCAGCATCTGTTTATGGAGGCTTTGCTATGTTATAATACATTCAAGGTAGAAACAATTCTTGACTTTACTGTAGCTATCTAATAGAAGTATCTTGAGTTGTGCATTGCACAAATTACCTATTGTGAAGCCTGTAAAGCACTTTCCATTACCCTATCCTGCATCTTAATATCTTCAAGATGCAGTGGATCCTTTTTTGATTTAGAAAGAATGTGTGGTTGATATTGGTGAGAAGAGCTGGTGGAACATTTCTGCTGTATCCTGTGGTTCAGTGCATAAAATATTGATATTGGCACATTGTTGGATTTTTTTTTCCCTTTTGCAATTAGGATTTCTACTTCTGTAACTGATGGCTTTTATGTTTTTATACGCTTGGTGTTTGGACACTGATGGTGGACTGCATATATAATTAGACTCCTTCCACCTAGTCTATTATTCTTCTGAGTTCTGGTGATTATTTAGCTAATTGTGCAGAGTTTACATAAAACTTTAGAGATTAAATTAGTTTACTCTTCCTTGTTGGATATTGTACAAGCTTCATACAATGTAAATTTTATGTTCTGGACTGATTCCAATGTGAAAAGTAAGAAGGATAAAAGTGATGCTAGTGAGCTCCGGAGGCTTCATTATGCTTTTGAGACCCCATGATGCATGGCATAGTGATCTCTCTTCTTCCTGTACTATAGAGCAATGCAGCGATGTGGAGAAAGACAGCAAAAATGTTTCCCCTGTGCCTGATTCTGGAGTCTGGTGAAGGAAGTTGGTGTAAATACCCCAGAAAGATGTTGAGAAACCTATATAAAGTGCTCTTATGAATCTGGGACTGTGACATTATAAGTCTGTTTGCATGTTCATGTGAGGGGGAGGACACCCTGGGCCTTTTAGCTCTCTGTGGTAATTATGAAAATGCATATGACTGCTGCATGCTATCCCTTGAACTGAGGAAATCCTGCTCGGACCAATTATAGTAGCTTCAGGGCACCTTTGCACTAAGAATGTTTCTTCTGCACTTACCGTGCTATATTGTCTCAGTGTATGAAGTCAAACTGGGAAAGAACTAGAGCACCAGGAGCGGTGATGGTCCATTTGAGAGTCTTGAGTATTCAGCATCTTTGAGCTTCTTGTAAGTAATGACACGTGGTTGGGGTCTGGAAATAGCTTCTGCTGTTGCATGTAGCCCCAGTCCAAACAAGCTTGAGAACTGCTGATCCAGAATCATTTTCTGGATTTCTATATAAAGTGATCTTTTCTTTTAGGTGTTGTATCAAATTCTGACTTTTCAGCAGTGTCCTTTCTTAAATTGTTCATTTTTCCAACTGGATGTACTAAACCTTTTTTTTTTTTGCCCTGATGTCTGCAGTAATTTTTTTTCTCTTTCCTGGTTTTAGGCTATGTCTGCTTGTTGTTACTTTTTACTGCATTTATACATTATCTCCTTCAATTTTCTTCTATGTCTTTGAAGCATGCTGAATTTTAATGAGTATGCAAATTAACGTTAGCCTTCCCTATCTACTTGCTGGCCTGCTGCAGTTTTCCTCATGCCCTCTTGACATTTTAAGCTTTACATCCAGATGGTGCTGGCTAGAAAAGAGAATTTCTCTCCCATCCAGTTTTCATGGGGAAGAAAATATTCTCCCTAGCTGATGTGGGGGAAGGGGTTGGAAGAAGGAATTATTTTGGTACCAGATTGGATCCAAGGCTTATAAAAATAATATTTTTTTAATGTAGTTCAAATATTTGTGAGGAGAAACCCAGTGAAACAGTTCCATTGAAAGAAAAACAAGTTTTCATTTTAAGCCATTCCCTAGGCAGCAGGCTTCCTAGGCCATCAGGGTGTTGAAGATTACGAGCACTGCGGGAACCTTGTTTCCAGCTTTGTAGGCTGCTGACAGAACGCAGGTTTTCCCAAACTTTTAAGTTAGCTTTGTTTACAGTAAATGCGTGGAAACATTTTTTGCCTGTTTAAAATAGTGGTGGCTTCTAGGGCTCAATGCTCTAAGTTGCCCATAGATCAGGGAAGGAATAATGACACAGAAAGAATTCTGTCTGGAGACCTGCCCTAGTTTTCTGGTAAAACGATGCCTTTCCTTAAATTTTCTACCTAACTTTTTTTCCCCCGCACTAGGCATACCTAGAGGGTGGCTCAGCTTAGCTCTTAGAACAGAAAGCTTTGCCTTGCAACAGTGAGGAGACCACTGTGAAAGTTCTGAAGCATCGGTGTACATTTCCTCTGAACAAACTTGCCAACAAATTATAATGTTATAACTGTAACAGTTAATGATTTTATAGTTACGAAAGGAAGATGTAGCAGGCCCATGGAGTCTCAAATCAAGCAGACAGCCTTTTGCTGGGAGGTCAAAGGTCCAGCAAACTTCCTGAGAGATACTGAGCACCCCTGCGCTGCGCCACCAAAGAAGATCCTGCTTTGTGTTTAGCAAAGATCAGTACTTTCAAAACTGTTTTGTGCCCAGCAAAACAAAAGGCTGGCTTTGGAGGAGCTCTTGCTAGTGTTGCTAGCAGAGTAACTACAGCAGCACACTGCTCTCGGTTTGCAGAACGCCTCAAGTCATTTGCACATATGTAGCAAACACCATTAGAGATAACTAAGGGCTGTACCCCACAATCTGTGTGTATGCTAAACTTCCACAGAGTGTATCCTGTGTGCCTAAAAGTTGCAAGAGGCTACAATTACTCCTCTTACAGACTGGAAGTAGTTTTACTTGAATGGTTGTGGTTTGGTGTGGGGTTTTTTGTTTCGTTTAATAGTGCTCTGGTGAAATTATCAAACAGACTTCATACAGAAAAGAAATTTTATCACTTCACCTGAACAGTTTGCCCGTGTTGTCTTGTGTTTCCTCTGTTCACATATACAGTTATGCCCTTTTATCCCTTTTTTCTTGATTTTTTTTTTTTTCTTCTTCTGTGTTTGCACCTCTCTTCCTCACTTTTCCCAGCATTATTTCAGAATTGGGAACTTTAGGGTATGGCTTAGACCAAATGTCAAATCTTAAGCTTTGGACAGCTACCAAATGTGGGCAAGCATGTGTAAGGTCATCATAAATTTGGCAAGCACTTGCCTTATTGCCAGTATGAATGCCTTGACCCTCTGCTGCAAGAATGGTACTGTATTTTTATTATAAACATTAAAGAACCACTCTGGGCTATTAAATGACAGCCACTTTCTGGTTATTTATACATATGGACAAATACTTCTGGAAATGCTAAGTTATTTAACCAAATAAGATTTTGTGCACTTTGAAAGCAGCACTTATCTTCCTCAAAGGTATTTTTAAACATGAATTTAAAATTACTTGTAGAAAATATTATTGTCAGAGTTGAAAAAACTGAGTGTGTAGCTACAAACTGATTAAGACCGCAAGTCCAAAGACAAATTTGGTGCCATTAATTTCTACTAAATGTCTAGATAACTTGGTCATTTCAGAATGCTAGTTCCATGCTGTGAGTGGAATTGCTTTGCTTGCCTTGTTTCAAATGCCAGAGACTTGACTTTACTGACATCATTTAGTAATGTATTAGCAGGCTAACACAACATATTAAAGCAAAATACCAGTGGAAATGCATTTTATCTCTAAATGCTAAGCCCCTTGAGGAAATATTGAACACGGAAGGGTTTTTCTGAAACAAAGTACCTTTAGCTACTACTAACTATCTAACAAATCCTTACTGTTTTTGTTACGGAGTAAGTCCATTGATCCCTCATCAGTTAACATAATTTTGTGACAAACATACAGAAATCTGAAAGAAACATGAAGTCTGCTACAGAGAGGTGAATTCCAAGTGTCTAGTGAACCAAAAAGGCTTCCTCCTCTCTAATGATCTTGTGCAACACAAACTCTGAGACAAGTTTACAAGGCTTTTGATGAGCACAGACCAATTAGTGCATCCCTAAAAGCACTGTTTCAGGATTTTGAGGGTACAAAACACCCACAACTTCAGGTGAAATCCTGAGTTGGGATGTGCAGCAGTACTGCCCTCGGTGCTTGACAGAGCACTTGGAGATGGCAGTGTTGGTTGCAAGCAGGTTTCTGCCATGTGTCAGCCTGCTGGGGTGGGGTGATGAGGCTCAGGGAGCACTGCAGACCTAGGAGAGACTGACTGGCATGTGCCTTTTTGCAGGTGAAGTGTCTATTACTGCCTTGTGGGAAGTGAGACTGCTGATTTTCCATAAGTAGGTACATTCTAGGGTTTATGGACTAAGCTTTTCCTCAGATTAAACGTGGGTGACACTCCCCTTTGCTAATGAAACTGGTGTTTGGGGAAAGAAGAGTGAATATTTTTGAAGAGAATACTGACGCACATAATGGCACACAAGTCTCTTGTCCATTTCTCTAGACGCTAATGCAAAAACATGGGGTGCCAGCAGTGGGTGTGTAAATGTGAAAGAAACCATGTCTAGAAAGAAGGTTTGCTTCTGTGATGCAGCAGGCTTGTTTAAGACTTCTTTACTTTCATTTTTAGAGCTGTGGAACAAACACAGAACCGTAAGTGCTGCCGGGTGGCATGGCCATTGAGGGTATGTCCCTGAAAAGCACAGTGGCTAGCAGTTTGATGGATAGCAAAGCAATCTTACCTCACAAGGTGCAAGAGGTGGGCATCCTTGCGAAGACATAAGAAATGCAGTTTGAATACACAAAGACTGTACACATAGCATGAAGGATGGATGCACAGGAGCAGACTGAAGATATACTATCTTCTCTGAACAGGTATTTTCTCCAAAAGATCTGTCACACCAGTAATGAAACTGAGCAGCCAATAGTAGTCAGTGTCAGTTGGTGTGGTTAGTCAGTTAGCGTGTTCTTGCTGCCTCTTTTTGAATGGTTAAATTTTTATTGTCAATGTAATCTTCCTCTGATTAATGAAGGTCAATGAAAGATGGATGGAAAAACAGGGCAAAGATGCTGATTAGTGGATCACAATATTAAGTGACTGGTGGTAGAGCTCCTCAATGGCTCTAGTTAGATAAAGAAGCAATGGGTGTTTCTGCCTTTACAGTGCTCATGATTTGCCAAGAGCCAAATCCAAAGGATGGTTGTCAACATTGAATCACCAACAGAATAAGTTGGTGGAAACTTTTCATGTTGCAAATTCCAAAAGATGAGCCTTTTTAGAGAGTGGTGTTCTCTAGTGGTGGGGTTGGCTGCAAAGCACAGGACCAAATGGCTACATTGAAGTCCATCGACGACAGGCATCTTCCATATGTAGCCCATTGGTTTGCTGGGGAGAAGAATGATGCTTTGAAATCACTGTGGTCTCGGGGCATTGTATTTAGGTGTAGAATAGGTGTGTGTTAAACACATGTCATCCTTGTTTATTGTAGTGCTTGCTGGAAGATGAAAAGGCATGGTATGTTAGGGGTATTTTTGTTTTTCTAGGAGCTGTCTGTCCTTCTGAACTCTCCTTAAGGATCCTTGGCATAGCTCCAACTGGTTCTCTTGATCTCCTTGTTCATTTTCTTGCTATTCTAAAGTAGAGTCTGTGTTCAAAGCCCTCACCAGTGGAGCGTGACCAGCCCTTCCCAGTGGCTGAATTTAGATGTCTCCAAATAATATCTTGCTATAGCTTCAAGTTTTGTCAGTTTATTGTGAAAATATAGATTCCTTTGGAATAGTGCAGTCTCTGAAATCCTTGCTTTTTTTCTTGAGAGTCCATATTATTTCCTTTTGTCCTTATAAATGATTATTTTGTCATTATTTTCTAACTTTCAAGTAGCTTCTGGTCCTGTTCAAGATATAAGTGAACCTTAATGCTTTTTTCTTTAATTGTGCTCCACCTGACTTCAACTTTGTTTACAAAACCAAGATGAGGCTGATAGTGTTTTGTAGGGAGACTTTCACATGTTAGAAGTGCAGGGTTAACAATGAGGGCGAACTCATGCAAAACTGAAGTTCCTAGAACAATCTTTTCTCCACGTGCATGCCTTTATCTGTTATAAAAGTGTTCTTCATTTTGACACTTAAGCAAATGGACGAGGGGGAGGGAATACAATGTAATGTACGAAGGAAAGTTGTTGTTCTTGGCAAGTAGAGGTATATTTGCAGCATCTAATAAAGTTTTTAACTTTGCAAAGAATATGACCATATAAAAAAGATCACTCTTTTGCAGGCTTTGCTCTTAATAGCAGAGGCGCATCACTGAGGCTATTCTTTTCAAAGATGGCACGTAGGGCCCACCTGCAAAATGTGTGCATATGGCTGGTTCCATGCATGTGGCTAATTCCACAAAGGAAAGTACAGGGCTTTCCATGCAGAACCAGAGTTTACCCTGTGCTTGCCAGTGTTTTGCCAAAGATGTATTAAAATTACTGTATAAACTGAGGGTTGCTGTCAGCTGCCCTGTGACAGGTGGCCAGCCTGGGAAACTGATCCCACCGCTTGGGTTGTATTCTTCTCATGTTCCCTGTGATGAAAAGGAAAACTGCAATTATTAGGTTCTGCCTTTCATCATCATCTGACTTCATTTGTCCTACTACACACTACAGGCTCCTGAGCCAGGCATAAACCTAGCAAGAATATTTACAGTGCTTGCAAATATTCTGTTGATTCCCACTTTGCTGTAGCAGAACCATGGCAGGTTTGTTGATACTGAGGCTCAGTAATCACATATTCAGACTTGGGTCTCTGTGTATGTGCAGCACTGAGTGTATTGCTGTGTTGTGACTGGTTTGCAAAAATGCATACACATGTGAAGTTTGATGGGGTTTTTTTGTATTCTTTTAAATTCTCTACTTCAGTGTTATTTCATGAGGGGGCTCATTATTGCAATAAATAGCAAAACTATTCAGATAAATAGTTTGCAACACCAATGAGATACCCTCAATGTGTAAATGTTTTCTGTATAAATAAATGTGTGTGTTCAAACTTTTGTTTAGCTGGATATGCAATACGTGAGGTTATACCAATTCCTCATATGAATTGGGAAATAAAAATCTTTGAATATTCTCCTTATCATATAACTGGATTGACTGATAGCACGTTCTGTTATCTTCAACGAACAAATGAAAGAAGCGGTAAGTATGTGAAACTTGTGCCTAATGGCAGTGGAGTATATAGTATGTGGATCATTTTGCCATGACTTTGAAGCATTTATAAGCTGATTGGATAATGTACTAGGTAACACAGTAAAATAAAATAAAAAAACTCGCAAAGAATGTTTCCTTCATCCACAGCAAAAAGCAGATGGGGTATAAACGATGGTACTCTTGAGTCTCAAAAGCTAAAGAAATGCAAACAACTGGCGGGTGGCCTGATATCAGCTCAAGGTGAACAACAAAGGAAAATGCTGTAATAATTGGCCTGGACTGAGTAGAAACACTGGGTAAAAACATCAGTTGTGAAGACATCTGATTCCCACTGTCAGATGCAACTTTTGGTGAGTTTTAATACATACGGTGCTTCTGAAATTGAGTTTTGTGACTTTGTCACTTTCTTAAATCCTCTCACTGCTTTTGTGATGTAGCAGTCTCTCAGTAATTAAAGCAGCAGTCAGCTTTTCTTTATGAACTATTTTTCTTTTTTCTCCCTTGGATATATAGTGCTCAGAAATGGTTCTGTCAACTTCAGCTGTAAATCTCAAGTCCATGACAATGGAAGTAATTTTGGGAAACAAATGGCAGTGTGAAAGATATGATGTTGACCGTAAAGAAACCAAATTGTGGCTAGAGTTCAGATGTCACAAATCTTAGTGAATGTAGAAATCGGGAGTAAACAAAGTCATATGATATTATTCATATGTCCTTTATTTTTGGTCTTATGAGTATGTGCAAAATCAGTTGTAGGTCTGTGGCAGATATAAGAAGCTGTTGTATTTCAGATACAGACCTTGTTAATGCAAGGAGACCTGAATATCTGAAGGTTTGTTCTCTGACAGCTGAGCTTAACTGTATCTGTGGCTGGTTAGACATTGGAATCATAAAATCATAGAATAGAATCCTAAAATGGTTCATGTAGAAGCTTCAGTCACAAGGGAAGATGCTCATTGTAAACAGTAATAGGGTTGTTGTCAGCTAGCAGTGGGAAGAAGGTGACTCTTCTAGTACGTTTGTCCTCTCTGTCACCCTCATTTACCCATTAACTTCTAATGGAAGTGTTCCTCTTTACCCTCTTTGCTGTCATGCGTGAGCTCCTTCCTTGAACATACCCAGAAGAGCACCTTACTTCTATTCCTGTTTGCTGATGAGGAGTTGAGAGAAATGCGTCCACTTTATCTGTTGAATATAGCTTGTCCTGACTGTGTTAAGGAGCTCTGGCCTAGGCAGAAGGGAAGAAATAGAAATAGAAAGGGTTCCTGCCCTCTGTGGGAGGCTACAGTAAAGACTGTTGAAGTCCTGCATGCCACTGACTGTTCTGGGGAGCTGTGACACTTGAGGGGCTGTGAGAAGGTTGAATAATGTGGGGAGCATCTGAGTGATAAGTGGGATCAAGGTAATACACAAATGGTTCTTGAAATTTGAAACATTTCTTCCCTGGAAGCAACAGGGGTGTGGATGGAGAACCTCCCTATCCAACCTCAGAGGTGAGATGATGTCCCCAGGAGATAATGGATCTCCCAGAAACAGTGTGTTTCTCAGTGGCGAGGGTACAGGCCTTTCTAAAACTTTGACCTTCTCCCAGTCTGCACAATACTGGTCTGTAACTGGAGCGCAGAGGGGCACTTGCTGCTTACCTCTACAGCTCTGAGATGTGGACTGAATGCGTGGCTGTTGACAAAGAAGCTAGAGATCTCAGCTTGCCTGCTGCAGTTGAAATATTGGTTTGGCTTTTCCCATTTCCCATTGTCGTCTTCCTGCTCAGCTTCCCATTGAAGTTCTGCTTTGTTTACACTCATCCCTTGGATTCATTCTCTGCCTGTAAGCAGAGAAATGTTGCTGATAAGCCCTACCTCATCTGCACATCATCTAGGTTTCCAGCTTTTTAGACCAGAGGAAGCTTGAGGCAGTGTTTTTCAGTTGAAACACCTGGAAAATGAACTTGACTGTTCTACTTTGTAAGCAGTGCCTGACAGACAGATTTATGTAGGCAAAGTTCTAGTTCATTATGTCTTTGTGTACGATTTACTGTGTTTGATTAGGTAATCTTGCTGCTGTGCTGTCGTGCATACTAAGATGGGGTAGAGGTCTTTGTGTTGCTACAGGAGAATGAATCACAGGACAGGTCTGGTTGTATATGCATGTGGTGTATACCAGCAGATGATGTAGGCAGTACATGGAGTGAGGCATGGTTGAAATGCATTTTCGTCATGAATATGTAATGTTTACTGATCATGTTTCATTGCAGTCTCTGTTGGAAGATGGGTTAAGGTACGTGGAAGTTGTGTAGAATCCTATTACAGCATTTCTATAGTTTCTAGAATTTGTGTTTTTGTAAAGGCTTTTCACACCATAAACTTCCCTTTTCAGTAGTTTATTTGGCTTCCTTTTAAAACAATAATTAAAATGTTCTCCCTGATGCTAGTGATATTTGTTCCACCTTAACTGTTACTTAATTGTTTAATTTTAGTCTGGAGATAAATGAGTACAGAAAAACTTTTACTGGATCATTGAAGCTGCCTGGATATTCAGAGAGATGATAATAAGATGAGCTTTCTCCTCATTATAACCAAAGGGAAAATCAATGAGTGACTGTGGCACATATTCCTTAGGTAGGGAAAATCAATGAAATATGCAAATAAATATTTCACTAACATGACCTGAAACCATGTGTACAAGAATGTGGGCCTAGAGGACATGCTGAGAAAGTGAAGGGCAAGTTGTTGGACCATATATATATTGACAGTTGTCTATGTTGCAGCAGATGCAATATCAAGAGCATCAGCAAAATAATAATAAAAAAAATCAATGAACAGACAGGAGAGAAATGCAGTTATTGCAAAAGGTTAAACTGTAAATATCGCTATAGTTGAGCCAGTTTGTGAGCAGAAAGAATTGAGGTGATACATTAAAAATGTAGTTGTAAAACAATGTACGCATGCATACACACACATGAAGTAATGTGGTAGCCAGAAAGAAAAGGCTCTTAGTGGGAGACATCTAATCTTTCATTAATACCAGGGATTCTGGCTGTGCCTGTGAAATAGCATGTAATGGTGGGTTATGCATCACCAACATAAAAATTAGAGGAAGGTGCAACAAAAACACAGTGACACATTGCTTGTGCAAAGAAGTCTGGAAAATTCTAGGGACCTTAGAGGAGACTTTAAAATCTGACTGGAAAGAGTTTTGTCCTTTTACTTAAGTCCTTCTGTGTGCTTTGGGCCTGGGGAATTGTGTGTGCTCCTGAGGAAACACTGGTAAATTTAGGGAGCCTCTCAAATTCACATACATTGGAAACTGTGTAAAAGACTTGAATTAATTACAACATTCTCCCGGTAAGCACCTATCACTATACCTCTCTGGTATGAATGTTTATGATTCCAAATTCTACCCAGGTTTTTTTGTCGATGGAGGCAGACTTCTGCCTCTAGCTTACCTGTGACTGTATACCTAATTAGCAACGCCATATTATATCGTGTTGTTTGGATATGTATATACTGGTCTGATTTCCCTTTCTCTAGTGGGCTTTATCAGGAATTTTCTAGGCAGTTCTGAAGTTTCCCATCAGTTAAAGAGTTATGTCTAAATTGCCCCATATTCTTTTTTGTTAGATATGTAGCATTACCAGTCTTAAGGCTATGAATTTACATATAGCTGTTCAGCAAGGAACAGTTTATGTGATGTGAGGTTTTGTATGTGTGTTTTCTTCTGTGATGTGCTTTCCTATCACTTGAGGGAAATATGTCACTCTTCTGTCTCCTATTACACGGCAAATCGGATTCTGTTCTCATTTAGAAATGATGAGATTTTGTGAGTGCAGTTTATTCAGATATGGATTAAGGATTTACCGCTGGATGGAATTTGATTTAGTTCTGTATTTCTGAAAATGGATTCATTTGGTACAGCTGTAGTCCATCTATTGTTGGTGCCTCCACAGTGGTCGGGAAGCACTGGAGGTGAGAAGATATCCTTACAAGGAGAGGAGACAAGTCCTTCCACAGCTTTGTCTTGTTTAGGCAATGCAGTAGACATTTATCCCTTGCAATAGTTAGCCTAGCACAAGCATGGGCTTATCATGGGGCCAGCACATGGAAGGAAGATCTCTTAATTGCAGTTAATGTGCAGTGACTTAATGCTGGAAGCATACTTGTGAGCTGTGAAGGGCATGTATCTTCCAGATTTTCTAGGACAGTGAAACCCCTCCTGAAGTATTTTATATGGGTTGTGTTTATCTGCAGCTGCTTTCTGTAGGACTAGCTCACTTCTACATCTGAGGTGGTATATGTTCCTGGACACAGTGGTGTGGAGGTCAGTTTCTGAGGCAGGATAGCATTGCTGGCAGCTGAAAATCAGATTTTCTGGGCATGTGTTTCTTGTGTCCATGGATCATCATAATGTTTTTTCAGACAGGCCTTCACTCATCAGACATCCCTTGCAAAGCAAGCAGAATCCCTATCATCCATTGTAGGGAGAAACTGCTCAGGAATATTTGTTTTATAAATAGCTTTGAAAATAAGACTAGGTTTAAAATGAGCAGGACAAAAATATGTGGCATTTGTAATTTGTTTGAAAGCTGACCTTTTAAGGGAAGCTGGGATAAAGGTTTTATTGCTAATCTCTGTATCTGGGACTCCTATTCACCATAGGATCTAACTACCAGAGAGCTGACTTAAACCTCTCCTTTGGTGAGGCAAAAATAAGTACAGCAGGTAAGTGGCAAAACAGGAAGGCAAAGGATGGGAGCAGTTGTTTTCAGGAAAAACTTTGCAGAAGAAGCAAGTCTGGCAGGTAGCAAGGCTGCAAGAACAGAGGGGATTTTTTTGAGGTAGGAAGAAGGTCTTTTGGAGCCTCTGCTAATGAAGCTGAGTTAGTGCAGAGACAGCTGCAAGAGGATAACGTAGGAGGAAATGTGCAACATTTTTTCACAGATACATCATAAGACTGTTGATAGCACACCTCAAATTTTGTATAAAAGACGGTTATTCCCTGAAGCATTAAACCAGGAAGCATAATGTCCTTATTTTTGCAAGGATTTAAGTAGAGCATCAGTAGCAGGGCTCTGACCTGTTGAAATAGGCACATGGTGCCTTACAGCTCGGGTGCTCTGACATTACTTGGTAGTGATGACTTCTAATTTTTTTTTCATTCTGACCTCCAGTGGTTCTTGGAAAGGATGCTTCTGCAGAGGTTTGTGTTGCAGTTTCAGCTTGCCTTCTCGTGTAAGGTGTTCACACTGGTGAATCCACTGTTTTCATCCTTAATTGATTTTGCAGTGATCTGATGCTGTTAATGAAGCCTAGTGTTGGCTGAACAGAGACTTGGGTGCAGTTGTGAGAGCGCTAAAGAGAATCAAGGTATTTTTGCTTTCCCCATTTGATATTTCTTTTGACATGGGTGCCCATTGTAATTGTTTCACATGTAAAACTTTAGTTCAATTATTCTTTTAGCAAAGTGTAGTAATAAGTAAGTTTTTTCTCTAAAAGGTGTTTTGTGTTCAGCAAATAGTGTTATGTCTGAGAAAAATTATCAAGAACTTGCAAAATGTCTTTCCATCTTGCCAGGCTTGTGAAATGAAAAATGTGTATGTTTTTCAGCTTTCTGTAAAAGTAAGGCAAGCAACGGAGGGAGAGGTTACCACACTGTAGATTTTCTCTAGACTGCAGAAAGAGCATAGCTGGAATAGGTGCCAGAACAGATTCTCTTTATCTAGCTCTTTTGCGTAGTGCGAAGCAGAGAATGAGGATATTATGTTCTTAGATTTAAAGGAAGTATTGCCTTCACCTCGTGTACAGATGTCTTTGTCAAAAAAAGAAAAAACCAAACAAAACCCCAGTTTGTATGTAGGTAAATCAGTTCATACAGAACAGCCCAGCTATGTGTTAATACCTGTCTGAACCTCAGGTTATTTTGGTGGTGGGAGGTGTGGAATGATTAAAACAGAAGCAACAAAATACCTTACTGCATGGGAGACTTTTGTAGAAATGAAGAAACTTGTACATACTGTGAATACCAATGAAAGGTCTAAGTGCTCATCACTTCATTATGAGTATGTTGAGATTGCCCTGGTTTTAACTCTAAGGTCTAGCAATATCTGAGTAACAATTCTGGTCTTGGGGATTCAGCTGTTATTCCAGAATTCCTGTTGGGAACTACTGGGTTAAGATCCAAATCAAACCCTATCAGAATGTGATGCTTTTTTTTCATAAAAAATATAAAAGAGCAGCTAATAAATGAACACACATGTGAATCTAATGTTTAGGGATAACCAGAACAGAGTTTCCTCAAGAAGACATTTAAGCTGTTACAGTAGTGTGGGGGCATATTAGGAAGTCCCTTTTTCAGGGACCAGCTAACGCTGGTGTGTTTTGCCCACGGAGCAGAGGGCTCTCTTGGGACAACGGATGTTCTCCATGGGGAGGGGGAGGTGGGAGGGAGGCTTGTAACTGAAAGGTAGCTGGCACGTCAGGACGGGGCATTTGCAGGCTGTGTCAGCAGCATCTGCCAGGAGGTGACTTTGGAATGGTGCGGTGGGTAACACTGGGCTGAAAAGCAGGACAGCAGAGGAAATCTAGGATGTTCTCTCTCAAGTGTCTCATTTTAAAAGCTAACGGCATGTTTTACATTACAGTTAAAATTAAGGCATATTGTTATGGCAGTTCAGTTTTCTCAACATGATGTATCTCAAAAGATTACTTGGTATGGCCCCCATTTCTTGAGCGCTTGGGGTTATAGTCCCACCGTATGTTGGTATGAGTGGCAAACTGGTGAAAATGTTGGCATCCCTCGTGACAGGCAGTCTTACCCTTTTGTCTTTAAGTGCCCTTTCAGTGATAATGGGGCCATGCTGGAAACTGGCCACTCTTAAAAGTAATCTGCGAAAAGTACAGAGAAGTTTTAAAGCCAGATCAGGTCACGACAGAGCTGCACAAATGTCATCCAAACGCAGCTAGCTTAGTTGTGGGAGTGAGCAATGTGGGGTAGATGGGGGAGGGATTCTGGCAATACCTGAAGCCAGGTTTGTTGCCAGAAGCTTTGTAATGGAATATTGAGGCTCTTGTTACGGGCGAAGAAAGCACTACTTTGTATGTGGAAACTGAAGCAAAGTGGGGCTAAGGACTTTTTTTGGTGCATAGAACTGTGTTAAAATAGTTTTGGCCAACAGACGTGAAGCCAGTTTTAATTGAGGAACTGATATAAGCTGTATTACAACCATAAGCTCTAGTATAACTATACCCATGCTTGCACGCTCATCAAGTTAACTGGAAATCCTCCCTAGCAACTCACACCCCTAGCAGCACTGTTTCACAAATCCGCAAACCCACCCCCCCCCTCCTTACAGGGAGAGCCCAAGTAGCAGGCTGAAGATCAGATAGGAGGGCAGGGAGGGAGCAGGCAGGCGCTGACTCCCGCTCCCTGGATTCACAAGCAAGCACTAACTATTGAACCCTTCCCCTTAGCTATTAGGAAAGTAATTTCCAAAACCGGTAATGGAGAGATTTTTAAAAGCAAAACCATTGATCACATGTCCAAGCGCATTCAAAGGCTGGGAGACTTTAAAATGCAGTGGCAGTTTTCAAATAACTCCTTATGCAGGAAAGACTTATCTGGTTTTTGTGCCCTTGAAAAATTCTCCTTCAAATCTCAGTGTTCAAAAAGATAAACAACCAAGGAAATTATATATCATTTCTGTCAGCAACGTAAATACAGTTAACTTCTCCATAATCATAGCTTTGTGATTCAAAATATCTAATCTAGATAAGTTACAGCTACAAAAATTATGGAGCAACACCAGGTTTAGGTAGGATTAAGGTTAAAGTAGGCCCAAGTGAAAAACATCCCCCTTGACAAGGGGTAGCCGCACTATTCTGTAACCCCTTAACAGCCTGTAACTGCAAGAAACTCTGCCAGTATTGAAGAAACATCTGTTTACTATTAAAGCATATAAAATATAAACAGGAAAGGTCTTTTCTGATTGAGCGGTTATAAAAACAGAACAGAAATTGGTGTATGCCCTCCCTATGTGGGAGACTCAGTCTGTTGGTGTTAAATGATGTCATTGGATCAACAAGGTAGTTGCCAGAAAGGCTGGGGCTGGGGGTGGGGGTGGGTTGTATGTTAGGAGCTTTCATCTGCGGTGGGCCCTGAGCGCGGTGGCTGAGGGACGGGCACCGACCGGCGGTGGGTGCGGGTCCTCAGGCAGCCTGCCGGAGGGCTGGGCTGGCAAGCTCTTGCACCCGAGGGCCTTCATCTCTCAGCTGCCTCGCCATCCCCGCTAGCTCTTACCTGCTTGGGCACAGATCACCCTCTTCTCCGGAAGAGTGGTGTGTTGCTCAGATCTGTAGCACAGGCTAAAAATAGCCATTTAAAAATAGCAGTAATTATCAGTTTCATGCAAAATGAAATGCATTTACTTTGAGATGGGTACTTCTTAGCATTTGGACTAGATGGAATAAAAGACTAAATAAAATGGGATGCTTACCATACTGATGGCTCTGGACCTCGCCTTTTAGCTTTCCTCTATTGTATATTCTGTGTAAAGGCCGAGAAAGCTCAGGATCTGAATCATGAGCAACTGCAAAAGAGAAGATTGTTTTTAAGAGCTCTTCATTTCACGTTTTAAAGCCAGGAGTGTCTGAGCCTAGTTAACTTTTGGTTTAAAGGCTTCAGTGTCTGTTTTTTGCATACTGCATTGGTATTAAAATAGATCTAGTGCAGAAATGAGGAATATATGATTACAACCTCACTTTGTTCCTACGAATTCATGTAAAATGAACATGCAATAGAGGGGAAATTATTTTGAGTAGTGTGGGGCAGATGTCTCAACAGCAAATTCCACAGTGTTGGTATAGTCTCAGCAAAAACTTTGAAGACCCTTCTTTTTAGCAGCGTATTTTGTGAACTGTGGTCTTGGAGTACAAACACATGGCTGAAGAAGGTCAGGGAGCCAAGGGGTCATAAGGAGAGCCAAGTTCTTCACCATTAGGGGATCTAACAAGCTTGCAGGACAGCATAAAAGCAGGCAAACATAATCATGGCTGTTCCAGTTACTGAGCAGCAATGGTGCTGTGTGCTGCAGTGGCAGGGAGGCCTGCTGAGCAGTCTGGCCAAAACAGAATTATAAGAAATGGAAAAGATAAGCTACCGGGTTTCACTTTAAAAACAACTCTTTCCATAATGCCAGTATTATAAGAGCATTTAAAAACCTTTTTAGATATCAAAGTCACTGTGACAATTCCAAAACTATTGCTGTTGATGATCAATGACCTATGTTTTTATAGCATCTTCATCACCTACTTTTTTAAATGCAGCATAGAAAATAGTGAGAGACAGAACTGGTTGTGGAAAACAGACCATGTAGTAGATTGCTGTATATACATCTATAACAAGAAGGGTATGATTTGCATAGTGTAAGAGGAGACAGCTTAGCTTAATCCAATCTATTTAAGTTCCTTTGTATTAAAGGTTAGATGTCACCTCTGCAAAAGTCTTGTGTATTCTGCAGGAAGCTTACCTTTGGTGCAGTGACCATGGTATCTGTAACATCCAAGAGGAGCTCAGCAGCAGCCTGTAAAATGTATGGCATCATCAGATAACGTGTTAAATGGAGGATCGTAATGGAAGAGATATAAAACTAATGTGTAAAAGGGCAGTTTCTCCACTCTTTGCACTGATACCAGGTCCCATGTCCTTTATGCTTGTCTAAATCTTCTTTAGCTGTCTCCACCACCAAAAAGAAGTTGTGAATTGTATTGGGTCTGGCTGCCAGCATTGTGAAGTGTAGCTATATCGCTTCCACTTGTGCATCTAGAAGGTTCTTTTCCAAATGAGAGCTAGAAAATTGCTGTTTAATTTATTTAAGTGTATTAGATTTTGTTGCCTAACTATGCAAGAGAAGAATGGCTGTTTGAATTCACTTCATGGAAAACTCCTGAGGTGTGCTTTTTAAAGGAATATGAAATGACACAACTGAGGCAGCACTCACATTTTGTATTCTAGATCTGAATTTTGCTCAGTGTATGAGCCCAAGTTCAGAATTTCCCTGAGTTCATGGACATTCATCTAGATTTTAGGATTTTTTAAAGGAATAAAACTTCTTTTTTTTTTTTTAGTAGGGTTATGCTTTAAAACCCTTTGTTCCCCTTTAATGCTATTTGAGGAAAAAAAAAAGCAAAATGCCCTGTGATTTTTTTTTTCCATTGCTTAGGGAAAAAATGCTTATTAGACAGCTAGGTTTGGATATTGAGCCAATCCCATAATGCTCCTTCAGTGGCATATAGGTTTTGTTCCAGGGTAAAACTAACCCTGCTGCTTTTTCATGAGAGGGGAGGAATAATTACCATGCCTTGCTCTTTCTCATCAGCACATTGGCCCACTGCCCTGGCTCGTTAGTACCAGGTGTTACAGGCAACAGTAACTTTGTTTTGTTTCCTGCTACCTTGTCCTTCAGCAAAAAGTGTTTGCGTGGTCATTTCACCTTGGGTGTTAATGGCCCTGCTTTCTAAAACCCAGCTGTCTTCCTTCCACTGTGCTGTTGTGTGCTGATACTATAGTGTTAATCGTTTTCACTTCTACAACTACTTGGGTATTCACCAGATGTCCTGAATTTTGCTTTATGCTGCTCTGTTTTCTTTGTGCTTTTTTCCCTCTGATTCTTCAAGGACCCTTATACAAATATTAGCAGATTGCTATCAAACACGTTGCAATCAAATGGTGAGCTTACTCTTTGACCAAGAGAAACAGAAATGTATTCTTTTCCCTTGTGGGAAATGTTCTTTTATCAAGTGAAGTGTTCTTGCTTCTGTGTAGTATTAATGCAGTTAGGGTACAGTGGTAGTTAGTTACTTTCTGTAGGTAGCTATCATTCCTAAATGCAGAGGCATAAAATGTAATGGACTGATGCAGTGAATTATTGTGATGAGATATTGCACTAAAGAGAACAGTTCATTCATTTGACCCCATAGAAAATACCCAAGCAGTCCACATTTTGGCTAGATCTGGCAGGTTTATACTGGTGGGAACTAGTACACAGCTTTCTGAAAAGGATTTAGGGGTTCAGTGTGTGGGCGTGTGTGCTATAGTGTTGCTCATGCTCACTGTGAGCTGAAAGATGTTAGATTTGGTTTATTTGCTTCAAGGGAAAAGAGCCGACAGTTTCCCTTTATAGATCTGTCAACTGGCTGGAAAGGAGGCATCAGGATCTTTTCAACTGCCAGCCAGCCAGAGAGTAGACCCCCTTTCCCTGCGTAGGAGAGATAGGAGATAGACATTGGCACATCTTACTAGCATTTCAGCATCAGTCTTTGAAGGAAGGCTCTGTGGGTGTGAAGTTGAGCTCTACTGTTCTGGCAAGGCTGTGCTGCCCTGGCACAGGTGATCAGAAAGGTTTCTTTTTGGTTTACAATGAGCATAGCTGAACGTTTTTGCTTGAAGAAACTGCTGCTTATGGTGACCCTGCCCAGACTGAGTTACGTCTGGTTGTAAAATAGTGATTTACTATTTGAGTTATGGGGCTTTTTGGGAAGGAGTGAAAACTGCAGTAGGATGTAGGGTGGAAAACCACAGTGGAACCCACAGGAAAACAGTGGAGACAACACCTCAACGCTCACTAGCAGGCCACACAGTTCCTGTTTGTGTGAATTAAAAGAGCTGGAAAGGGTCTAGCTGTTCAGATGCATGGGTTTTGGCAGGCTGTTGATGGCTGGTGCCAGCCCAGAGCTCCTCATCGCACCATGGCACTTCAGGCTGATGCTGAGACACATGTTCCTTTATTCTTCTTAGTCCTTCCAGCCTTCCCAACACCCCCAAAATACCAATGCCTTTAAAATATTGTAAGCACAAAAATATTTTAACAGATTACTAGGAGGTACTGGTCTGGCATGCTACACTGTAAGACTGCCAAAGCAAATGTTGAGCAAGAGATTTTTTTTTTTAAAAAAAAAAAAACAGGGTCTGAGAATGCTGTCTGTCTTCAATTTTTTTCTTTTGCATGTTTTTAGTAAGCTTTCACCGCAAAACTTCTGATGTATTTCTTCTGACTTATGGTGTGCTGCAGAAGTATATCAAAGGGCTCTGTTCCAGGGAGAAAAAATAACAAACCCAAATCGTAACAGCTAGACATCTTTTATGGCTGTAAGCCCTTGATGAAGCATAGGCTTGATTCAGACCTCCATTCAGCACTGCATCTCACAGTGTCCCTTTCCTGAGGTTTGGCAAAACCACGCTCCCTCACCCAAGGCACTGTTACAAGTTAGGCGGTAATAATGATCTATTACATAGCTGACTGTGGGGCCCAAAATAGAAATCCTGTGATGACCTATCACCCTGAAGGAGTCATATTTCTTCTTAATGGGTTGTCCTCTGCTGTTCTGCTGAGACGCCTGTACACAGTCTGGCTCTTAAAATTCATGACCAGCACTGTCAACCTGTTCTGTGCATGCTCTCGCTGTGACTAATTCTGTCTGCCTGTGGCATCTTTATCCTGTGTAGGACAAGGGGAGGAGTCTTGCATTTTGTCTCACCGGGTTAGTGGAGGACCCTGGAGACCTGCTGCATCATTATCATTTATGAATGTTGGTCACTGATGTTTCCTGAGCTGAACTAACAATTTTTCTGTCTGTGTCTGGCTCTCCCCTTAGTATGAACTCTGTAGCTATTTTGTACTTCCCAAATTTGCACATTCCTTTCTATTTTGGTGCCTCTGTGCCTTATTTGTTCAGTGAAATAGCTAATTAAAAAGCAGGATCACAATTTACTTGTTTGTTGGTTTGGGTTTTTTTTTCTCCTCCTCCTTCTTTTCTTCTTGTATTTTGCTCCAGAACTCAGTGTGTGGCCTGAAGCTCAACAGCAGGGAGCTTGCTGCTTGCAGTTGTTGGTGAGCAGGGAGGGGAGGGACTCAGGGCAGCTTTGTAGCTCCGATGGGACAAAGGAGATGGAGGGAAGGGAATGCTCTCTGGCACCCGTGAATGTGTGCAAGGGAGAGAAACTGCCTATGTCAGACCACTGCGCTTGGTTCAGGTACAGTTATGCTGTTAAGGCTGTGGGTGTGTATTCCCCCCTGTTGAGGAAGTAGTGCTGGCCTGTGTGTGCTCAGAGTAAGCCATTGAAAAGCAGAATATAACATGCCCACAACACCAGAACCAATAGGGTTTTGGTTTCTTAGTTTCCCACTCCGTGACTATAAACTTTAGTCAGCATGGGTAAGAGCTTCTTCCTCTTCTGTGGATTTTCTGGTGTCTTAAGCAAGGGAAACTTGTATTTATAGGATATTTCTTCTCTACTCAGGCGTCTCTCTTCTTTTTTGTGAAATCTGTAGGAACCACAGAGACCTCTACTGTGCTGAAATCACTCTTTAGGTTCTGAAGTTACCAGGGGTAGAGACGAGCAAGAAAAAGAAGCAAGAAGCTTAGAAGAAGAGAGAAACAAAAGCAAAGATTGCATCAGCCTTACTTCCATGGCAAGGCAGGTTAAGTGAAGAAAAAAAAGCAGCTCTTGCTTTTTTTTTGCCCTGGGTCTGCATCACTGTTAGAAAGAACTGTTTAAGTGTTTTCCTGCACCTGTTTTTTTCTCCTTGGAGGTTCAGTACTGAGCCTCTGTGGCTTTGAGGGGGTTGGCAGGCAATAGATTGCTTGTGCTGAAGCTCTGGAAGGCAGTGATTGAATCAAGAGGTGGCCTCCAGTGAGGGACTCCTTTTTTTACTTATCAGCAAATAAAAGTATGTGCACTGCAGCTGAGATAACCTTAAGTTGTGCCTTCAGAGCCATTCATCTCTTAGCGCCCAGAGCTGAACTGGAACAGCGAACTGCAACTGTGACAGCAGCGAATGAGGGATATGGCTCATGCTAGTACTGAAATGTTGGTTCAATAGCCACACGCAGCTGGGAGAGAAAGGCTGAAGTTAGATGTGTTGCCAGGAGATCCTGGGGGTGGGAGTGCCTTACCTAGAAGATATTGATTTATCACTCATTGGCTTTCCCAAGTTTATTTTGTTTCCCACTCAGGTCCTTTCTCCTCCATCTAAAATATGGGTTTGCTTTCTTCCCTTGGAATTGAGGCAGTGTTGTTGGTAAAGACTCTTAACAAAAGTAATTATGGCTCTCCAGGTGTCTGCATGGGGCTCAAACCATCACTGCTCAAATCATAAGAGGAATCCTTAGATATCTGAGCTTAGCCCCTCATGTTGCTGACGGCACTTGTCTAAGCGTTATTTTTAGCAAGTTTAGCTTTCCAAGAAATTTGGAAATTAGTATTTTAAAAAGTCAGTGTGTCTCAGTACTGAGAATCAGATAGGTCCCAATCACCTTTTTCTTTTAGAACTTTCTTTTTAAAGAAGGTCATAAATTAGATATCCAGACTTGTTTCTACATGGTGAGGTTATATGCTGGATGCCTTACCGCACCTCGCTAGCATCTGCTCTCCTGTCATTTTCTCCAGGGCATGCTTTCTTAATGCATAGAGGAAATTCTGGGAAAGGAGAAATGGTATTTAGAGAAACCTGGAGAAGAAAAGGGGAGCAAATTATCTTCAACAAAACATGTTAGCAATGAGAGAAATTATCATCACTACTCCTTTTAAGGGAAGAGGGGGACACTGGCCTGTTCCATCCCCCCCGGCTCTGCTGCGCCTGGGTAAATGCTGGAGCAGACCAGGAGAGCAGAGCATGGTGGTCCCAAATGGGGAAGCGCATCTTTTTTTGGTTAGATAGAGTGGCTTCTGTTGCCTCAATCACCATTTCAGTGACTTCAGTAGATGTGTCTGGAGCTCAAGTCTGCTGCCCATCCTCTAGTTTTAAGTAGTGCTGGTTTGGTTTTTTTTTCTGTAGTTCTACCTGTCTGCTGGCAGCACTGATCTTGTTTCCATACAGTTCCTACTGGTAGGATTTTTCTGTTGCAGTGCAACATTCAACCAGCAGTAGCGTTTTCCTGACAAATGCTGCACTAAAACCTTTGGAGACAACCCAAACTGCACAGGGTATTTGTCATCTTTTGCATGTATTGTTCTGTGGCACATAAAGTGCCAACAGGTGCCATTTAAGATGCTGCTCTCTGACAATGCTTTTTTAATAGCTGCAGAATAATCCCTGCTGCCCTTGCATAGCCAAGCCAGCTGTCTGTATGTATCCCAGGGCGGTTACTCCAGTGGCAACTTTTAATTTAAAACCCAAAATCTGGTGTAAGTTCACAGAAGGGTAAAGCTGTAAGTGTAGGGAGTGCTATCAAGGGGCAAGGCTGGAGCATAGATTTTTTTTTTTATTTTTTTTTCCCCCAACCTGTTCCTGAAGGCCTGTTGTTTCTTGGCCAATTTGTTGTTACAGCCTGAGAATGGGCACCCTGCCATTCTTGCAGATGGACAGAAGAGCAGGCTGGAGAGAGATTGGTATTGTGTGTTGAATGTTTCTGTTAGTGCATTGCAACCTGGGATCTTCAAATCACAGTTAGCACTTACACCAATGGCCTGTAGTTGTATGCTAGTTATGGTGTAGATGAACATGTTATGAAAAGCTGAGACAAATGTTTATTCTAACGTGGTACCCAGATTTAATAAATTCTGACATACAGCCAAGGTACAGGAGGCTCTGAAACTGTATACCAAAAGATCTGGGTTACTGAATTACTTCAGAGAATTCCTTCAATATGAATCTCCCCTCCACATACTGCCTTCCTCCTTCAGTACCCCCACAGGGATAAACTCAAAGGCAAGCAGCATTTAGGAAGCTGTTTAGTTGAGAATTGCATTTGTGAGACACATTTTTATGTGGAGGGCCTATTGCATTTCAGTGAAATAAAATGCCAAGTTAATAGAAGTGTGAAGAAAATTAATCTGCTGTGATTGAAAAAGCTATATTTTCTTTAAGTGCACTACAATCCAGAAAATCAGTTCTGCTTTGGAATAGATATTCCTGTCCATAATAAGATTTTTGGATGGACTTTTAAGATGTGCAGGTTCCTATTCTAGCTTTTCACCCTCCTATTCTTGGGTGAACCCTGTCACAGCTCATGTCCTGGAAGAGCTACATTATGTGTTCTTCAGTCCAAATTGTTTCACTCGCACCCCATTATGGTGTGGAGGTCCCTCCAATAAACTCTTTATTTTGCTTGATATAAAAACAGCCTTTGAAAGTAAGGGGAAAACTGGCCTGTTTTGTTTGCATCAAAGTCTGTTCCACTGTATTTGATCCAGCCCTTTGTGCTGCAAATGGCACCAGAACTGTTTGGGTGATGCTATGTTTTTCTGGCAGAACTTGAGCTAGCAAGAGAACAAACACTCTTCTGATTGTAATTTGCCCCCTGTGAACTGATTCTGGGCTTCTTTGCTGAGTTTACAGAAAGACACAGATTATATCTCCCCAATCTATCTTAATTGGGCATTAACTCTGATGCCTAATTTTCTCTGTAATGCTTACCACTTAAATGCACTGTCCTGTAGGTTTGGGGGACTTTGACTAAGTTTTGGTGCAGTAGCTGACTTTTTTTAAATTATGAGATCAGTCATCTTACTGTCACTGCATTTACCTCTCTGTAATATTAATTAGATACTTGTATGGTGGGAACACTGTGGATGCTCCTGTGCTGTGGAGCATTGTGCAGGCTGACCTGAATGAGCTGGCTCTGGAGTCAGAAGCAGGGTGGGACAGTACGCATGTGGATGGTGTTCCACCTGGAACCTGCTCAGTTGAGGGAGTTTTAGGGTTGTGCCATTAGTGTCAAGTGGACATGTCCTCTGACCCCCCTAGTCTCCGAGAAGCTGCACAAGAAGCGGCAGCAAGCTCTGGATATCCCATGTTTCAGGAATGCGAAGAGGTGGGCAGAGTTAAGTTAATTAAAGTAACCATTTGGGGACCTTTGGGACCAAAGCTCTGGGCACCTCACTCTGACCACTTGAAGCATCTGTTTATCAGGAGTGAGGAGACCAATTGGCTCGTTCCTTGTTACCATTGCTTCCCTGGTGGCTGTGCTACCCTCTGTGTTTCAGGTTATGGGTTGCCTGGGTGTGTTTCAGATGCCTGTATATGTGGCACCAAGAACCATTTACTGCTTCCCAGCATGAGTTGCAATCTGTGCTCCATGCTGCCCAGATGCTTGTTGGAAAAGTCAATGGAGTTAAGAGCTTCTACTGCCTTGCAGCACTGTAAGTGTGAGTTCTTCAAGTAAGTTTATTTGTGCCACAGCTGTTGGCAGTCGTAGTGTTTGTAGACTGAAAATGGGGATGCACCACTCTGATGTTCCTCATGTTTCAATTCTGTGGGGCCAGTGCAAGTCCTGGAGGTATAGTCCTGAGCGAGCCCTGCTGCTGTTACAGGGCTGGAATTCAGCTCCTGTTGAGGGTGTGTTTCCTGAGATTCATGCCTGGGTTTAAATGCCTGGATCTCACTGGTAATTACTTGATACATATTTGTAAAAGAATGAAATCTCCAAACTGCTTTCTGCTCCTTCACTTTTGCCTCTTAAAATGCTGCCTTTATAACAGAGTAGTTTAATGGCATTTTGAGGCAATTACAAGTTCAGAAATTGAACTGCTAGCGGTGATCTTTTTTTGACTTTACTATTAAATAGATTTACCAGTGTTATATCCCAGGCTCTGCTGAATAGCTTTGCTGTGCAGTCATTTCCCAGAGGAGAAGGTTCCAGCTGAACTTTCACAGGGGTGCAGGGGCCAGGCAGGTCCTGGTAGGTCTCAGCTCACCAGATAAGCATGTTTACTGCCCCAAGCCTGTGTTAAACCCGACCATTCTCTTTTCTCAGGCTTGCTGGCATGCTTCTTAGGCACAGTGCTCTCCATTGACTGTCTATATGTGCAAATGGATGCGTGTTACAGCTACCTTGCTACCTCCCGTGCCCAATGCAGATAGCAGTGTACCCCGCAGCTCCTTCAATGAATATGCCAGCTCCTGAGTTCAGTACAAAATGGAAAAGGAGACAAAAAGAGGCTCTGTGAAGGTTCCCAAACCATGCAGCTTGTACCCGACCTACCTCAAGGACTGTGCAGTTGCGCACAAAGCAATAAAAATGCTGCCTCAGCCTCCCTTTCACTGGGGAAGAGTAACTAACATTAGGCACAAGCTTTACAGGATTCAGATTCCCTTTTGTGTGGCTTCTTGTCTGAGTTGCACATTTGAGTGCCTGCTGACAGCTTCTTTCTTCCTCACCTGCTGTTGTAGGCAAACAGTCGCCTCTCTGTTTTCCCCCGTGTTGCTCAACTTTCCATCATTTGTTCAAGTATTGGTCTCTTCCCCCCTCCCAAACTCTTTTAAGCTCTGTGGTCTCCAATCCAAACACTTGAGCCTTTAGTCGGCTTCTGTGGAAATTTTTATTCTTTCAGGTCCCTCCAGAGAAGTTAGGGAAAACCAGCTTTATCAAGGACATTGCTACTCTTTTGTTCTCCCCAGGTAGGATTGGTTCAGGTACTGATAATGTTTTTAATAACCAGCCTGTTTTGAGACAGATCTTCTAACAGTCTTCCCCCTTCTCCAAAGTACATGGAGTAGCAGACAGAACACAGTAAAAGCTTTAAGAATAGAGACGGCTCATAAAATCAAATTGAAATTCATGAATCGTCCATAGGTAGATTCCCTGAACTGTCTTTCACACACATTAATTATGGGGAAAAAAAGGGCGTATTTATACACACAGTGTCTCTCCATAAGTAACAAGTTTCCATCATAATGAGCTGTTAATTAAAGTTGGTTATATTTCCAGGTATTACTATTCTGATAAAGTTAATGGTCCAAAAAAAAATTATCATTTACAGTTGACTGATCTTGAGGCAGATTTAAAGGGATACTTTTAATAATTTCATGTAATTGTTGCTCTAGGGAATACCACAGGGTTATTCAGTTATGGCTGTGGAAACAATATATAGTCTTATTACCAATAGTTAGAAAAAATTAAAATCCCCTATGCTTATTATGTCTTCTAGCTCAAGACCAAATCTTACAGAAATAAAACCCCAGGAGAGCTGAATTATAATTTTAAATGTTAGGCAAATGGAGCAACCACAGTTAGAAGTGGAAGAAACACAAACATACTAAAAAAATGAAAATGCATTATAAATATGACCAACTGTAATTCAAGTAGAAGTTGCAGGAAAAAGAACTAGGCACAATGAGTCAGAACAATGCTAGGAGTAATTAATAACATGGACTGTGATGATTTTTTTTGGTAAGTGCTTTAAAAGCTCAAGGTTCAGAGAAAGCCTAGAATAGTCTTTCAGCTATTTCAGAGGTGGCGTATGACTGTGGTATGCAAATGGGTTTGTGCTGTTAGCAGAAATTAAACTACTGATCGAATACGGGGTATTTTTCCTGTACCCGTTCCAGGTGAGTTTCTACAGAGCAGAAAGGGCAGCTGGCTGAAGAGATGTGCCCTGCCGGGAGTGCTTTAGATTTAGTTCATTATGCTTTACATTGCACGTAGCCCAAACTGTAATTGGGAGGAAAACTAATACCCCGAGCAAGGTATCTTTCCATGTAAGGGAGCATTTCTTTTGTTAGATGAGGAGCGGAGCAGAATGGGAGGTCCCACTCTTGACACTCTTCAAGACCTGCAGGTACTAATGTGCAATTTATGTGCAATTCACAGGGTTGCAGTTGCAAAGTACATAGCGTTGCTAGCAGTGGGATCTACTGGATGAAGAAAAGAAGTGGTAGAAATCTTGTCTCTGATTGCATGCAAGAGCTAGATTCAGACCAAAAACTGATGGCAATAACAGGGAGCAGTCATACAGCAGAGGGAGACTGAGGGAGAAAATTGAACAAAAGGTGCCTTTTATTTTTCCAGAATCTGTAATTTTTCAGATAAATAAAGTGACTTTGCAGGTAAAAATTGCCACAGAGACTTGGCGAGCAGAAGAAAATTAATTCCCAAGGGAGTAGAAAAAAAAAGTAATACAGGTTTTTCTGCTTGAAATACTGATTTTAATGACAAACTGTTGGATTAGTGCACTGCCATTGTATGTTTCTGGTTCTAACCCAAATCTTCTGTGTATTTTGTGTTGTCAAGGGTTTACTGACCAACTCTGAAGCTGGCATAACCTGGGATAGGTCCATTTTTGAGGAACACTATGAGGATTAGAAGAGAATCTTTGGAAATTGTCCTCATCCCTCTCTGTGCACATCCCTGTGTCAGTCATGGCATACAAATGTTGCTCTTCATCCTCTCCAATTCTTTTCTCTGCCTCTCCTCAGTGTCCCCAAGCTCACCCTTTGCTTAGCTCGCTTCAGTTCCCTTGCTACTCTGGGCCTGGGGAGCTTTCCTGGCTTCCCTCCAGAGCCTGGCTTTGGCCAAGTGCTCCTTGCTTCCTTCTGTTAGCTAGAACGGCTGCCCTGGGGGAATCCACGGGGATAGTTTCTCTTCTCTCTGCCACCTTGAGGTCCCCTGTAGCTCTCCTGGCCCCTTGAACTTGGAAAACATTAGGATGGTAAGGATGAGGATTTTTTTAAAATACAGCTCTGCAAAATACTAATAGCAGGTAATTTTTTTCATTGCAACTTACTCTTCACAAAACTCAGCCAAAAATATTAAATTCTAAAGTGGTGTTGATTGTGAGGACACAGTGATGAAGTAAATTCCTAGTCATTTTGATATGTGCAAGTATGGGTTTACACCTTGTGGATGGGGAAGATTATTCTTCCAACATTATTTTTTTTTGTGTGTGTGCTTTAAAATAAGCAATGAGAAAAAGCTCCTAGCTGGTGTTTGTCATGTTTCTGAACAGGTTTACTGTTGCTTTGTATTGGGGGTTGGCTTGAATGTTGTCCACAAACTGAGGTAACTTAGCACGGTGTGCTTCATTCATCATGTCCCATCATAATTGAGAATTTTTTTTAAAAAGCACGTTACAGGCTCCCTGTAGGTTATAAAAAAAAAATCAATTTTGGTCTGATTCTAAACTTGGTTCCTTGGGGTTTCATCAGAGGTACCTACGCAGACACCAGTCTATTTATATCAGGCTTAAATTAGTGCAAGGTGGAGAATAACCAGATGTCGTGGTTTAACCTGGCTGGCAACTAAGCACCATGCAGCTGCAATAACAATAGTGATAATAATAATGGTAAGAGAATATACAGAAATATATATATATAACAAGTGATGCACAATGCAATTGCTCACCACATGCTGACCGATGCCCAGCCCGTCCCGAGCAGCGATCACTCCCCCTGAGCCGCGATCACACAGCCCGAGCTGCAATCACTCTGCCCGCGACCAACTGACCAAACTAACCCCCCCAAGCATGACGTTCTATGGTATGGAATAGCTCTTTGGTCAGTTTGGGTTAGCTGTCCTAGCTGTGCCGTACTCCCAGCTTGTTATGCACCTGGCCGAGCAGGAGAAGCTCAAAAAGTCCTTGAGTAGTCTGAGCACTACTTGGCAACAACTAAAAACATCAGTGTGTTATCAACATTCTTCTGGTACTAAATCCAAAACACAGCACTATGCTAGCTACTATGAAGAAAATTAACTCTATCCCAGCCGAAACCAGGACACCAGACTTTTACAGAAAGCCACAGTGAAGCGATAATGCTGGCCTTTTCTTTGGGAGAACTTCATGTCCATTTTGTACTATTTTTAGAGGGCAGGCAGTCCTAGAATGTAATTTCTGTAAGTAGGCCTGACCTTCAAAGCTGGGAGCTTCAGTGGCTCCCTGGGCACCGGGGCTGGCTGCCTCTGGGCGCAAGTTCCCCACTCAATTAAAAATCGGCCCAGCTCCAGCACTTCGGCACTGGTTGGGCTCGGATCCTTTCACACTCATTTGTCTGTGTTTTGCTCCTCAGCTTCGAAATTCCTTATGAGAAAGGAACTGGCGTTACTCCAGTGGCTCTGTCAGTATATGGGGGGCCCTTTGCCCATGACAGCAAAGTGGGTGAAAGATTGCTTCTCCCTTCCCTCTTCTGTCCTGGCTAGCTATACTGTCTGTTAAGGAGAAGCATAGAACTTGCTGGGATACACACGCATCCCACTTTTTTTTGAGTAAAGAAGCTGTGCCAGTGAGAAAGAATAAACTGTAAGGTTTTGAGGAAAAAACTAAGTAAGATATTCAAGACCTGCCTGGACGATGTCCTGTGCAACCTGCTCTGGGTGAACCTGCTTTAGCGGGAGGGTTGGACTAGATGATCTCCTGAGGTCCCTTCCAACCCCTGCCATTCTGTGATTTTGCAGGGGAATTGAGTGTCTCTGAGTATGCCAGCTCATGTTCTTTCTGTCAAAATTAAACTTTGAGATTAAATCAGCTTCAGTTATCATGTTTTCTTTCCAAATTCCTTGTTTCACAGGAGGCTGTTTCTGCAACACAGAAATGATTGAAAATCAGAGGTTAGAGTGGAAGTGCCTTCTCAGGCTTAGCTTATTGTCAGTGCTGCAGAGCAGAGTGTCAGCCTGCTTCAGCCCTCAGCACCACCCTTCTCTGAAATGAGGGACCAAAGAGCAGACAGTCACATGGATCTGGTGTCTCCTCACCAGAGAGGCATGGAAGTTGTTACCCTCAGGAACCATGCTGAGCTTATTCTGAGTCTGGTTACCTCTGAAGTGGTATTTCACAACAGGGATGTGATCACATATATCGCGAGGCAATATCTTTTTATTTGACAAGTTTTCTGATTGCAGGGGACTCTGATCTCATTAATAGGCGATTCTAGAGGAACAAAAGAGAAAGGAAACAGGTTCCTCATGAAGGACTTCAGCCAAATTGGCGTAAGCCTAAAGCTCACAGTGAACTGCCTAGTCAATGTTTTGAATTTTTTATTTATTGTTACTTTTATATACTACTTGATGCAAAGAAAATTATGCTAGCCGCTTCAGCACCAGCCATATTCAGCTTTCCAAAGCCAACAAATAGGCAGTCAGACCTACTTTGCTTCTGTTCCTTTTATCGTCTCCAGCAGACATCTGTTCTTGAAAACTGCCTGCTTTGCCTGTGTCTACAGATGACCCTGATCTGAAAGTAGACACACAAATGGCCCTGTGTGTACATGCACGTGTGTGCACACCCACACACCATTTGTGCTCAGAATTTTATGCACATAGGTATGCAGGATAGGAAATTTGTGAGTCTGGAGTCAGAAACTCCACTGTGAATACTGTTCAGATTGATATCCGCTTTTGAAAACCTAGCTCTTAAGCTTTGGAATTTTACAGGAATATGAAATAATGATTTATGACAGTCCTGGCTTCCGGTGTTCTAGCTCATTTCTTAGACTTTGTGATGCTTATTGCAAAAGACAGTATTTATTTTCCCTCACGGTTTAACATGTTTTGTTTTCTCAGCTTTTAGTACCAAAAATAGCTGTGATTTTCTAATTTCTCTATAGTTATCCTCTGTTTTTATTTTCTTTCTTTTTCTGTGGCTGGCTTACTACCGTGTTTTTACCTGGTAGGAATGCAAAGCCAGGAACCCTGCTAGCCTTTGTTGCCTTAGCAATTAAAAACCATTAGGTCATGCTCCAGCCTTAGTCCCCTTGGGTCTCCTCTGCAGTGTTACTGAGTTGTTTCTAAATGTAGTGGATAATTGTCCTATGTTGAGAGTTGGATTCATTCTGACAGCCTTGTGCTTACTTCTTAATAATGAGTAGATTTTAAATAATTTATGGACAAAAACATGCTCCCTTGAAATTTCTGGCTGTACCTGTCTCCTTGATGGCTTAATGAACTTTTCATTGTTTGCGGACATGTTGAATGTGAGGCAGGAAATGTCAGAGTCAAAAATTAGGAGGGAGAAAGAGAACAACATTGCATCACTGCGCAAGGCATTTAATTGCTTTACTGTTCCCAGTGTCTGGAGGAAGCAAAGCAAGTGCATACCCTGAACAGACCCTTGTTGAGTTTGCACATGCAGGGTAAGGCAACCCTTTCCTGCATGTTTTGCACTGAATCTTTATCCTGTGGTGGCAGAAGCAATAGAATCGAGTTTTATGGGTTGCTTGCACAAACATTTACTCCATTAAATCCTGTTGTTCCTGCCTAAAAATTCAGACTCATGCATATACAGATGGTTTTTCTGAAAATTTTAGTTCTAAAAAGCTCTCTGGGATGAGTTTTCCCTGGTATATAAAACTCCTCTAGCATTAAATTCAATTAAAGTCTGTTACACAATCTCCCTGTTGTGAGACAGTCCCAGGATTGCCTTTATCAGCTCTATGTGATCATACAAGACTGAGAATATCATTACTTTTAGGCATCTACTGTGCTTTTGGCGAATGCCTGATATTCTCTGAGGTTTTCTGGGAGTAGATTACTGGTTGCCTTTTGTGTTGATCGTTTTGCCTTTTTACTGTACCTTCTTGGGAAAGAGAATTTGATCTGATTACAGGGAATGTCCTGATGGGACCTGCTGGTGAAATAATGTAACGCTAAATGATTTTCTAGAGATGACATCATCAAAAGATGAAAGTTATGTACAGTATAGATAACTTGCATTGACAGTGCACAAAGAACATGGTCACAAACATATGCAAATATCCAGCTGTGTCCAAAAATGGGAGATCATCCATAAACTCAAGAGAAATATCTCTTGTTTCTTTTTAGAAACCATCAAGTAGAGACCTGATGGACCAGCCTGTCCCTGCCAAGTTTCAAGGCTACTCTGTGATGTTAAGGAAATGGAATTTTGACATTTCAGAACATGTGTTTTCTTTGCTCTGAGTCAGTCCAAAGTGACTACTTTTCATAATTAATGTTTCAAGACTTTTTTTTTTGCAAACACCAGAAAATCTTAAATTGTCTGATGGTATCTGGCTGCTTGAGAAGCCAGTTGCTGGTACATAATGCAAGAAGCTGCTTCCAGTATCGGTTGTCTGTGAGAAAGGCTACCCAAGAGCTCTGTGGCCACCCCAGGGTTTCTGAATTGCGTGGCAGGTAGGCTGAGAGGCTTGGTTTGGACCATGACCTTGGGACTTCCTTGATTCTGGCTTTGGAGTCAGGACTCTCAGAGCTGAAACCTGGTCTGGGACAGTGAAGGTGCTGAAACTTTTTCAGGTCCACAAAGTCCTAGGAGCTCCCAGGCATTACCAGAACAAAGGAAAAGTGAGTTGTTAGTGTAATCAAAAGTATTTTGGAATTCTGACTTCCCTTTCAGGGCTTCTTATCCTCCATTGGATTTTTTTTTTTCTAATGACTTTTCCTTATGACTAAACAAGTAATTTTTTTTTAAATACTTTTATATCCAGTTAAGACATGTTTCTTTTTCCTTTGTGGGAAAGTTGTCATCACCCAAAACTATAGTTATTTTAGTTTTGCTATCTAGATCTCATCAGTCAAGAATTCTCGCACTGTGCAGGTACATTGCAGGGAGGTAGAGCAGTCGGCAGACAGAAGTGTTACAAACTGCTCAAGATCTTCCCAAATTCCTCCCAGAGGCGCAGGTAATTTCAGGCTGTCTTTATCCCCATAGCTGACCAAGTCACTTGAAGGATATACTTCCTCCTCCTTACAGTGTCACGGCTGAATCATGTTAGTGAATCATGTCCTAAGTCCATGCTGCCCAGCACACTTCATGCAGGACTGTGATTTGTTTCTCGTTAGTCCTTGGGACAGCCCAGTGTGCTGGTGCTTTCATAAATGTTTGTCATTGGTGATGTGCACAAGCAGGGGTCTTAAATGAGAGTCGTGATATTCTTAGAGAAAAGAGAAATTACCTGGCTTTTCTTTCGTCCACCTTCATGTGAAATGTTTGCAATGAAAAGCTCAGACCTTGGCTCACACAGATGGAGAGATGCTAACTTAATGTGCGTTAAGCAATTAAGCTGAGAGTAGGAACCAATATGAGTACTTATTCTTGTTTAAATGTTAGATAGCTCAGCTTAAAGGTCACTCCTCCCCTCCTGTTTTGCTTAACAAGGTGTTAAGAGATATGCATGGCTTCTTGAAATGGAAAATAATGGCTCTTTCCTCATTGTGCAGTTCCAATCTATACTGCCCTCAGATATCTCAGGTTTGCTTTGTCTTGATTTCTAGCTCTGAAGTGCGTTTTAGTACTACAAAGGTGAATGGAGAAGCTGTTCCCACTCAAGTAAGGAGTCTCTGAGCAGTAAGCCTGAGGAGCTTTCAAGAGGCAGTGGCAGAGAAGAAACACTGCACACCCTCCCACAGAATGTCTTTCAGTAGGCTTATAAGTATTTCAAAACACACTGCATCTTAAAGCCATGCTCCACACCAGAGAAGTTAGGCTGTGGTAAGGAGGATGACAGTGTTCAGTGTGTTTACTTCCTTGCCTCTCTGGTGCTGCTTCTGCTAACTTACCACCTTTCAGTCTGCTGTCTCCAGGGCTTACGTTTGTTGGAGTCTGCTATAGCCAGTTGCAGATATTCCCTTTATGCATCCAGACCCCAAAGTTTGTGCCAGAAATGGGAGTTCTTATTTTCCTACTTTGGAATAGCTTTGTGATTTGGCATTGAAATGCAACAGTTCTCCAAAATACCTTACCTAGTTTTTTTTTTCCAGAATATTTTGATGTCAAATAGTCTGTATTTGCTCACACGGGATCATTGTTTCACAGGTGACCAAGGTTCTTTTGACCTCGAATGCAGGTTAAAGAAGCCTATAATCCCTCATAGGCTTAGGTTGACTCAAGACATTAGCTTAGGTGAAGTGTCTTGCCACTTATTAAACATAATATGGATCAGTCCCAGCCAACCAAATTAGATTGCAGTGAATACATCTGGTCAATAAAATGGAATACGCAGACCTGAGGTATTTCTGCAAAGGCAAGGTACTGGATGTCTGACTCTGTCTGCTATTTCTGTTGGTGAGCTGCAGTATATTCCTGGTGACAAAACCACTCCACTCTTCTTTTTGCAAACTTCTATCCAACTGTTGTCTTTGAGAAAGAGGGCCACACTGCACCTTTAGATACAAAAAACCTGTGAACGAGTAAACCCTTATCGCAAGAATATGAACCCCAAAGGATGCCATCTTTAATTATGGAAATGTACATTCTGATTTCCTATAGGCAGCTATGGGATGGGTGCTGGAGCATCCAAAACTATGATGAACTTAGAGGTTTGAAAAGAAAGGTGTGTCTTTATGTGTTGGAAATGTCTGCCATGCAGACTTTCATAGTGAGTAGCTATTCTACTACTATTGAAACAAAAAATAACAAACCATTTTCTCTTTCAAACAACATCCTTAGGCATACACTGCTTCAATATCTTGCTAACATTTATTGTCTTCAAAGGCAACAGTATAACATGGGGAGGCAAGAAGATCCTTTTGACATTTTGCGAATGTTTCAGGAGTGCAGTAGCAAGGTGAAGTTTGCAACATTTCAAAGCCTTATTTGTTCTTCAATATCTATTTGTCTCGTGCCTTTGCGCAAAGAGGCAATGTCAAGGGAAAAAATAAGCCTTTATGTATTTTAAAGTGCCCATTTAGGATTCATTTCTCAGGGAACTGAATCCTAAATGTCAGAGTGTGTTTGAAAGTTCTCTGTAAAATCATCATATTAAGAATTAGCCTCATTTGACATTTTTAAGCACTTAGACCTATCCAAAGAAAGTCAAGTGAAAAATTATCTAGATTTTATGTTTTGTAAGTTTATTTCTATCTGTAAAAAATGTCAAGTGAAGCATTATGCCATTGCTGAATGCCTTTATGCAGGCTGTGCACACACAAACTTCACCTTGAGTGCTTTTTTTGAACATTTCAGGAAACTTCCCATTGTTATACCACATCAGTAAAACTCTGCTGCTGGTCTCGGTAGTGACCAACCAGCCTAAGCAAGTTTCTGATGTCTTAAGCTGTGCTGTCTAGCACTGTTTGGAACCATGGTCAGGGTATGTCTGCAACGTGCCCCGAGGCATAGAACAGAAAACCATGTAGGTAAATCTTCTGTGTCTGCTGGGTTCCTGCATTGTGGATTGGCTTTTTCAGAGGTGCCTTTTGGAAAGCTGTCTCCAGCTGTGCCTGTGTGTACAGCAGTGAGACTTAGTTCTCCCTTGGTGCACTGTCCTTGTCACTGTATGTATCTAACTCAGGGAATTTGAACAGGAACTTCCAGAGATTAACAAGGAACAACTGCTAACACTCCCTCCCCAAACCTGAATCCTCCCACCCCTACCAACTTTCTGCAGCTCCAATAAAGAGCCTACATATTCTAACATGTAACATTTTGTGTGCTCTGGGCATTGTGTACAGATGTGCATGAGTAGTGCTCTCCTACGGATGGGCTGTGCTGTGTTCAGCAGCAATGCAGGTGACAGATGTAGCACAAAAAAGTTAGCAAAAGCAGTGGCTTGGTCCAGTCACGTTGCTCAAGGAACTGTGAGGAAGGGGAGATAGTAAAAAAATCTTGGTCTCTGCCTGTCCTTTTTTTTCTTGCTCATTTTTAACGTAAACAGTGTAATTGTGAATGCTCCTGTTTTTGTTGTATTATAGAACTTCATTTGGTGCAAGGATTTAATTTCAGAATGTTTTAATTCTTCATGTTATGGGGGCTATGAATACGTGCTGAGATAGGATGACTGGTTACTGATATTATTGTTTGGTATAACTCTATCAGAGATCATAGATGTGGAGAGGTTTGGGTTGGTTGGTTTGGGGTTTTGTTTTGGTGTAGTCTGTGGTTAGCAGCATTTTTTAGCCGTGAAATGTCTTCAAGAGACCACATTCCTATTTCCTACTGCAGTGATTAGGAGGAGTGAAAAGATTTGGCAACCTGTCATTGTCCTTTTCTCTGACATTGGTTTTGTTCCTTGAAGGAAGTACCTTGCAAAGAATATCAACTGTAAATCGAGCAGGCAAGGTCCCTTGGTTCTATCTCAGTATTATTTTTCTAAATCCTCCATGTGAAAAACATGTGTTGCTCTGACTGACAGGGCAATTTCAGAGCATTGAGTAAAGATGGATGTCCCCAAGCAATTAATCAAATTTCTTTTGGCAACTCTGTATTCAAGGCTGTCATTTTAGTTATTTCAGAAGCCAGGTGAAGGAGGATCATAGCCATGGACTCCCCTTGTGCTAGATCATGTAAAATGTGGTGATAGTAATAGGTGCCCAAATGAAAAGAGGCGGACTTTTGAAGTACATTCAGGGTTTGTATCTTCTAGTGCGATGGCTGACAGGCGTATAGTGAGGATGCCTAGTTTGATAACAGCGTGTGATGTGTTCTCGCTTCTCTCAGAATGAATACTGTAAGGCCGAACTGCTGAGATGGGATAGGAAAAGGCATCCCTTACGATCCGACGAGCAGTTGAGAACTTGTCATGGATTCTTTTTGCACCTGTGAAACATGTCTGTTTTCCTCTCCTAATGGGACTCAGCTTGCTCTCAGCTATGTCAAAAGGAGGTTTGCAAATGGCTCCTGCTGGTGCAGAATTGGGCTGTAGACCAGGGGCAATTGCTAGATGCAGCTGGAAAAAATGCAAGCTAAATGTAACCATAAGCTAAAATCCTCACTACTTTTGCTCTTCATTTCAGAATGCTTCTGCACACACTCAGTTCCTCTGTCTTTCCACTCAGTATCCCTCCTTATACATGTGATAGTCCTGCCACCCCACTGGCATGAGTGGAGGAGAGAGAGCTCAAACTTTTGCCTGGCTCTGAACTTGTTTGGATTTTCCTTTTCAGTCTTTTAAAGCAGACAGCTGACCTTGGAGAGAGCAACAGAGATCTAAAGCAGTTGTGCAGTAACTCAGCTAGTTCTGCCAGGCAGCTTCCTTCATTAGAAAAGCTGACAAATCTTACTGCCAGGATTCAGGATTAGTCTCTGAAAGCTCCTATCTGGAGGCAGTGCACAAGGGATGCACACAGTCTTTGCTTTGCATCAAAGCAGGACTGCAAGCAAACAGAGCACTTTGTGCTCCTTGGTTTTTTTTACATGCTGCAAATAGTGCGCTGTTTAATTCTGTATACACACCTGCACATTAACACGTGTGTGTGTCTGTGTGCACGCATATGTATGTATATGCTCAGAAAGGAAGAGAGAATGAAAAATCTCCAGGAGGTGGTAGCGAAGAGCATGACACAGTGAGAATGCCAAGTATCATCTTCAGTACACCCTCACTTATTTATTTACTTGTGCTTATGCATGCTTGCGTGTGTGGGTGCATACGTATATTTTTATCTATATATTGCTTCACTCATTTCAACTTGAGATGTGATGTTGAAAAATTTATGGCTGGAAATGGCAGAGGAAATGGAAACATCAAGAGGAAAAAGATAGCAGATACATGAGCTACCGGAAGCTCTCAGATGTGGAAAGGCACAGATGGCTTCACGAAAGAGGAAGGTAGCCTTCTTTCACTACTCAGCACCTGATCTGATAGCCCAATGCCTATCTGTTTGCTAGCAGTGGTCTAGAAATGTGTCTGAAACACTGGGAAATTAGGGTTCGTGCTTTGTGCTCAGCTATACCTCACAATCCTATTAAAATTGATTTGAAGACAGAAGTTAGCCCTGAGAAGAAAGAGGTGGTAAGAGCCAGATCTGGCTAAGTGGCTTGTTGTGGGATAAAGCACGATTATGCGATTAAACTTCTTTTGTTGTTGTTGGCATTCCGAGCCAGGTGAGCAGACATAGGTTTCCATGAATGTAGTTACCATTCTGTTTATGTAAGGGGATTTCACCCCGTGTGTTCTGGGTGTGCGCGTCTGTGATGAGTTATTTCCCTGCATTGCGTTGGAACTGCACCCTGAAAGCAGAACGGGGTATGTTTCAAGTCAGTGTCTTGCGATGTTCAGTTTTTGTTCTCTCCAAGTGAAGAAAAGCTCTCACAAACTGTGCAAGAGTTCATTTTTTAAGGCTTTAATCTTCTTAAGAAAAAGAATTTCAGTGTATGAGCAGAAAAGCAAAACCAAACATTTTCCCATTTCCAAGATATAAACCTTGACATCCTGCTTTCTTGCAGGCTGAGTGTTTTTCTGCTGTCACACTTCTTTGGTTCTTTCTTGCTCTTTACATCTAGCAGCTGAGCTCTCAACTTAAGGTTTCAATATCACAGTAAAAATGTTTAACTTCATACAGTGAAAGCTTTATGCACTTTATGGGCAACTGAAGCCAACAGACTAAGTCAGAGAGTGTAAAGTGTGCAACTCCTAGCAGGGTCAGAGAACACACCAGATGTCTTATCAGACATTTAATCATGTAAGTTTGATTTCACTCATGAAAGAGTCTGGAAAAGAACCTAGTTTCTTTCTCTGAACCTTTCTCTTCTGTAGCCAACATGACAGTCCCTGCACATTGGATCATGGTGTGGGGTGAGTGCTTTGCTGATGTCAATGCATGAAGAGTCAGCAAGGTAAGAAACTTCCAAGATAGCTTGCAGCTTGGAAATGAGTCTTTTAGCTGGACCACTTTGAGCTTGAGGCTGTGCTAGGAGAGAATTTCCTTCTGCAGCTCAGTGTGGTAGCATATCTCTGTCCCCGGACCACCGATGCCAAGTGTAGACAGAACTGCAAAGAAGCTGTGATACTGATCAGTGAATGAAAGCTCTGATGCCAGAGAGGTGAGTTTCCAGCTTGTGTTAATAGGTAGATATAAGTCATCTGGATCTGCATTTTGTGTGACTTCCCAAACCTGGACGGATGATGAAGTGCTTGTTCAATGAAAAGTCATCCCTGAAACATTTGTTCAGAAAAGGGGAATAAATGTTTTCCAGCCAAGCGTCCCTTTGAAATGCAAACCATTACCTCTGCAGACTTCAGTTGTCTCCTTTATGAATCTGGCTCTATAACCATTCTTTTCAAGGATTGTACTGTATGCAGTGGGCAGGCAAACCACAACCCTTTAAAAAAAACCCAAACAAATCCCAACCCACCACCACCACCAAAAAAGAACTGCAATATCAGTGGAATTAATACTGTAGCAAGGAGAGGACGCAATCTCTTGAAAGTTGGGAGTTGGATAGATGTGTGTTAAAATAACTATAATGAGCTGGATCCATTGTTGCTGTTAAAAGACTGAAAATGTTTCAAAGTTAGGTTCCACAGACAAAATGTGCTTCAAAGTGAATTGGCCCCAAAGGAAGGGAAGAAGCCTCCAAAGTTAGCAAAGAAGTGCGAGAGAAAAATATTTCCCCCAATTTGGAATGTAGTTGAAAAGGAACGAACCTTACCACCAAAGGATAAGGAGCAAGTTAAAAAACACCTTCAATCCTTGTCTGCTGCAGATGACCCTGATTGACTTTGAGACAGTAACAAAAGCTTAATCTTGTTTGCAGTGTATTGAGAGATGGCTGGGGGAGATTGACTGTGAAAGGGTAGTCTCTGAGCTGAGCTCAGAACAGCACGTGAAAGGTAAATTGTTTTAAAAGTTCCAAATACCATTACATTTTCCCTTGTAACTTTGCTTAAACCTTTTAAATTCTTGTCTGCCCCACAAAGGCACAAAGCAAATGCAATCACAATTGCACCCCAAGGAAAATTCCAGGGGTCCCACTGGGTAGATGTATGTGGGTGGGGGAAGAAGAGAAGACTTCAGCCAGTGAGAGCAATGCTTCTGTTACTGATGTAATGAACAAAAAATGCTTTAAAAGCTAGGAACAACTACAGACAATGGGTATTTACTGTCATTAATAAGTCAGGTCTTAATTGCTAGCTAGTCCAGCGTTCAAGTTCATTTCTAGAAGAGACATTCCTAGGCAAAGAAAATTTAAGAGATTTGGACAAATTTTGTCAGCCCCAGGGGAGCAGAGAGTGAGGTTTCCTCATGCAAGGAAGTGGTTGTTGGAAGCTGCTGTCAGATGTCCTTCTGC
>NW_009259854.1:1735445-1743429 GCF_000687185.1 Egretta garzetta
TGGGCGGCTGCTGTCAGAGGCCTTTCTGCGGGGGAAAGAGAAAAGCTGCCTGTGGCGGCTTAGCAGTGCTGCTGCTCAGGGTGGGTTTTGTGTTCTCCTAAGTAACTAAACCACATGCTTAATAAAAAAGGAAAAAGTGATTCCTCTTTCTTCTGTTGACATTGAATTGCAGCCTCGAAGCTAGGAAGGTAGACACAGCATGGAGTTAAATGAGCCTGGACAAAATCTGGAAAACTTGTACTGGTGTTAGCCTGCGGTGAAATACTGCTCTTAGCCAAGCTTTGAGGCTGGTCTTAAACAATGTTTTGGAGGCTGCGGTCTTGGCCAACTAAGTGAGGACAGACTTTTATGTGTGGAGGGAAGAGTGGGGAAGGAATCAAGGCAGTGAATGCCCAGCAGAGTCATTGCTCTGATCTGGGACATTGACTATAGGGCAGATTTACAGGTAGCCTAACAAGTCTCCCCACTACGCTGTGCTGTGCAGGAAAATTTCTTCTTGCACCTTAGGATGTTTCCATCTGCACCCAGTGTCAATTGTACTGATGTGCAGAAAACAGACTCCACAATCTGTAAGACTGCAAAGTAGGTATGTTTATTCAGCGCTGGGCAGCACGGGAGGTAGTCCCACCAAAGTTGTGCGCACCGCAACACGGCAGCTTGCCCAGTTTATATGTAGCAAAGTGTTACATATACATGAAGTTTCCCAATATGCCTATACATAGGCATAACCTCTCCCCGCTTCCTATTAAAATTAGTTTCAAGAGGTCATTTCCGTAAGTCCCTCCTGGCTGCTCGTGCTCAGTGATTTGAGTCGGTGGTCTTCAGGGGTCGTTTACTTCATCCACTCCTCTTTTTCACCGTGTCCTTTTGGTGAACTCCAGCTTCCACCCCCCTTATTCCACTGTCAGAACAACACAGCCGGTACCAACCGGCTCCCCATCCTTGGCTATCCTCATATCCACAAAGGGCCAGATGCTTTGTTCTCCTACATGCCTTCCAAGGCCTGTAACAAGGATGGGCCACCTCCTACTAATCTCTCCTCTTCCACATTCCCTACAGTGTTAGTTTCTTATCTATAGTTTACTTCATATGATTAGTAAGTTAATCTAAAAGACAATGCTAGCAATTTAAGATGGCTCTACAGTTGGCTTCACAAAGGTCCTTTTGTTAACCCTTTAGCCTCCCTTCAGTACCTTTATATCTCTAATGTCGCATCTCTGGGGGGGGGAGTGGTGGTGTAAAAAAATCTAACTATCCTAATCAGTGTCTGCTTTTAGAATTCCTATTTAGCATAGTGCTAACATGCCTTGCAATAAGGCATAATTACTTCCCTTTAAACTTTTCTTGCAACTTTCTCCTCTTTTCTCTTCAGAGGTGTTTTACTTATCAGAGCATGAATTTATACATCTGAGATCAGAGTACTTCATGCTTTGCTTCAACACAGATCCTTAGCAATTGGAAACGATATGAAAGGCAAATATAATTGAATTCTTGTCCTTGCAGTCTACCAGCTTTGTGATTCACCCTTTGATTCAGAGCTCCTGTATTTTATCTACTCCTTTTACAGCTTTTTAATTTTTCTCTTGGAATTTGTTACTTCTCTTGGAAAGGCAGCACCCCCACTTGATGTTGCTCTCCCCTCCCAAATGTACCTTTTTTTTTTCTTCTATCCTAGGATTAGATTAAGGCAGGAGTGATTTAAATCTTTTAAGCTGAATAGCCAGAATTAGGGTTTGGATAGCAGCAGAATGGTTTTCCCAAGCACTGTCATCCAGCACTTCAAGCACTAAGCCCAAGGCAGTGCTCTCATTCCTCTAGCAGGCAACTTTGTTCCCCCTGTCTGCTCCTCTGCCCCTGCTGCATGCTCCCCTCTGCCCTTGCCCCCCCTCCAGCAGCACTGGGTGCTGGGCCATGATGGCAATGCAGGGGAAGATGAGGAACTGCATGACCTCGTTTCCTTACGCTTTGTAGCAGAGTGGAAGAGGAAGGATAAGACTGAAGGAGGAGGCAGACACATGGTTGAATGAGATGGGGCCACTGATTGAGCCACTTGAGAACTGTGGTGAGATTTAGGAGGCATGTGTGTTTGCACACACCTGTGTCTCTCCTTTCCACATGCACACATGTGAAGTGTACACAGACAATCATTGTCCCTCTCACCATCGTTCTTCTGTCACAAAGCCCAACCTGGAGCCCACTGAGGTCACTAAAAAAAGTGACCTCCACTAATGCCAGTTTGATACTTCACCACTGTAGCTCAGCCAAGTGCCCCATTCTGCTTTTGCTTTGGATTGCAGAACAGCCATGCTGTCACTCTGGGTTGCCAGTTACATCCATCCTCTGGATAGCATTTCAGCTTGATTTATGTTTGCATAGCGTTGCAGCTTCTACTTGCTATCTTTTAAAGGCAAAGAGAGAAGGGAATTAATATTATCAGTCTACAGAAAACCTCTGGAACTTCTGTCAATGTTATACTGCTTTACATTTTTTAAATGGTACTTTTTGGTGAAGGCAGGTATATTTATTATGTTGATTTAAACACAGCAAGCAATGTATCTGTTGTTTAGATCTCACTATTTTCTCTTCCATTTAACGCTTATTACAGAGTGAGCCTTTTTCTATACATTCCATATCTGAGCTGGTTCCCTGCTGCAATCACCTAATACCTTCACTTCTCTAGAAAGAGCCTAAACCCTTCAGGAATTACATATTCTTGTTTTGGAGAGTGGTTAAGCATGGCTAGACTTAACACTCAAGAAAGCAAGTCAGGGGTTTCAGAGAGCTGATGATTTATCTTTTTTATTTTTTTCTCACTTGATGACTTTTCTTTCCTTTGATTTTTAAGACTAACATTATTATTGTGTAAATAAAGCCCTGAGAAATTTGCAGTATATAAACTGCATAACCTTGTGACTGTGATCAGGGAAACATTTTATTTCAGATATGGAATTTCTTCCTCTTCCCCCTTATTTATAATTGCTACAAATAATATTCCCCCTTATCTTCTTCCCTGCTATATGATGACCTCAGTCCCCCCAGGCTCGCATAGGTAGGATGCACTGCCACTGTTTCCTCCCCTTTGCCCCCTTTCCATGTGGCTTTCGTGTTGTCCAGTAAGGACCAGCACCTTTGGACAGTTGAGATACAGAATTTGTTGAAGCAAACTTCTTCATTCACACACACGTGCATGCCCACACTTCGTGTTTTGGGCACTCTGCTGCCACCATGTATGCACACACTTCTCATTTGGGGGAGTGCCCACTTACCTGAGAAATACTGGAGTAGCATGAGACAGCGCAGAGCAGTATGGATTTGGTGAGGAGAGGAAAGATGATGTTTTAAGCATACAGCAGCCTCAGCTTGCTGCTCCTTTTTTTTTTTTTTCCAGAACATGGACTTTGTGGATTGTTATGACTAGCGGCATCCTGTTAGAAAGACTATCTTTAAATCCTTGATAGTTCAACGGTTTAAAAATTGCACATCTAGAAAACATTGTCCCTCTGACATCTCAAAGTATGTTTGGAGTCCAAGCTTAACCATGGTTTTGTTTGAGTACTTTAAAATTCTGTAGCATGTTTCTGTACAATAAGACTTTGTTATTGTAGGAACATATGATTTAGAGAAGTGTTATGTGTTCACTAGAAATAAATCTTTTTCTTTCTTTTTACAATAACACCTACAAATTTAGATTACCAAAGGGAAAAACAAATTTAAATTAACAAAGGAGAAAATAAATTGCTAAGTCATCATGCTACTGGAATCTATAATGTTAATTTATTTTTTAGCCAAAAGGCTTCATTTCTTTAGGTGTTTGCTAATGCAAAATGGTCTGTCAAAGGACCAGCATATCAGTAATAAACTTGCCATGCAATTTCGGTTTAACATGTCCTTTCCATTTCATATTCAGTTAAGTTTGAGGTCCTCAGAAAGTTTTCTAGAAAACCCTCCAGGCAGCTGACTAAATTAAAGAGCGGAATTACTCACAGGCTTAGAAGACAAGTAGGGAAGTCAGCAATGAAGGATAAGTGTTAAACTGCCTCTCTCTGCATAATAATTTTATTGCCTGGCTTGATGTATCATAACATTGGAGATATATTACCCAAAGTAAGTAATACAGTGCACCATTAAACACATTATGGTGTAAATAATTAAGATGCATAATGTTAAAAATTTGGGTAGAATGTAATTACTGTATTCCATGGAAAAATCAATGGCTACTCCAGCAACGTAAGTAAACATTAAAAGCAGTGTTTCACGAACACACAAAGTTGGCAACTGTTTTATGAACGTATTTTATAGGCTGGTTTTGGTTTTGGTCAGATGAGGTGGAGTGGCTCACATGCAGAAACTAATTTTCTGAAATTGCCTTGAAGATTTGCTTTTCGTTTTGAGTAATGAGGGATGCTTCTTGCTTCAGTCAGTAGCAGCAGAATGCAGAGATCCACACTAAAGTAAAATGCATGGTGCTTGATGGGACTGAGCATGCTTCACAGCCTGCATCCTTACAGCTCTCTTTTGCTAGTTTAAAGCATAAGGTAGTTTAAAGCATAATTCCTGCAATTAAAGAACCTGATATATCTTGCACTTAGACTGGTGGTAAGGTATGAGCACAGGTGGGGAATGAATCCCTTATGACTTTTATTCTGCTCTGAAGAACTGGGAGCTCAAAAAATGAAATCTGCAGAAAGCTGTCGAGATCATTCAGTTGAACTAAACAAGGTGATAGAATTGAAATATGAATTTAACATGTAGTCCTACCCAAAGCTTCAGTCAGAGTTATGCTAGGAATTTGTATGAATGCACTACATATAGGCCCCATCTAGAAATATTTATAAAAGGCAACTTGCATCCATATATCAAACAACAGATTTGTCAAAGATGAAATTCTGGCTTTCCAATTACTTTTCATGAGGCAAATGTTTCACTTGCAGTTTCTGTAGTGGGTCTGTTAGATTTACCTTTCAAAGAGTTTAAAACCAAAAAAAGGCAAGTAAAGCCAATATGCTGAACTGTACATCAGCTTAATATTTTGCTTGCAAGTACTTCTTGGGCCCCAGGGAAGTGTTCAGAGGAAGCAGAAGATGGTGTAGGTTGCTCATCCATAAACACTACTACTACTGTGATGTTTCCTGTTTGAAGGAAGTTGCGTGGGCAGCTCACAAGCTTGTGGCTGGGGCTGAAGGGTTCCTTTAGAGTACCATAAAACCTTGAACAGCCCACCATTACATTGGGAATGTGCAGAATTTCACATGCACTGCTTCATGGCATTCAGGAGAGTTACTCTAGATCCCATGTTGATGTGAGATTGGAAACAATTTCCTTGCATTACTTGCAGCAGAATGTCCTCTTTTCAAGGCTTTGGACCTGGGTAATTGCATTGCCTAGGCAGCCCAGCAGTACTTGGGCAACAGATTTTCAGGACACAATGAAAGGCTCTCCTCATCTGCTTGCTATTTGATTCTGTTGTTTTGCCTTTGTTTTTAATTATTTTTTTCCAGCATTGTTGTTTGCAGATTTACATTACTGTCTCTAATAAAAAGCCACAGCAACAGGTGTTGAAGAGATTAATCAGATAAATAAACGATATGTTTAGTGTTCATTCTTACGCACAATTCAATTAAAATGAATAACTCTAATAAGCACCTGGCAGGCATGTTTCAGTGTTTGGGTAATATGCCAGAAATACAATGTTCTGGTAGAAGATAGGCTATTTCAAGCCCGTTTGATTAATTCTTTTTTTTCCCTATTCTTTGAAAGTATTAACTGTTTCCTCTGAAAGACTTTAAATGTGCTTTTGTGTGAGTTGTTCTGCAGCCTTTCCCACAATAATTTGAGTACCTTGTAGTTGTCCATTTAAAAGATAGGACTCTGAGCTGTCATGGGAGATTCAACCTCTCTTGCATCCAGTTCACTTCAGGAGAAGGAAGTGCACAGTGTGGATTTTGCCTGGGTTTAGATAAACAATTTTAATTTTTTTTTTAAGGGAAGATATTTTCACCAGTGTCCATCTGTGTTGTCAGGGCACAGTGGAAGTAGTACTTTGCCCTCCAGTTGTTAGGGGTTGAGTTTGTGGTCAGATGGTTGCATCAGCTGGCTTCTTCAGGTGGTCTCATTGAAGGTGAGCTGCAGACAGTTCTGATTTGCATATACAGCTGAGCATTTTTACTTGTTGAGGCTTCAGTATTAAGTCCTCTATTTTTAATTCTGTCTGCAAATAGGTGATTAACATAGACCTCTATTTTGGTTGATAAATATTTTATTTGAGAAAGAACATCTGTTGCCAACATGCCTGTAGTGAAAAATATTCTTGTAGCCTCTCTCCTCTATTTTATTCCTGCACTACCATGACTGGTTTCCCCCTTTTCCTGTTGGTACTCATTTTATTTGGCATGGCTAAAGAAATGAGGATTGACATTGATGATTTTTCATATAATTACTCTGTGATTACTGAAACTCTGAAGGAAGGATGGCAGCTCAATGTACTTTATAGCTTTATTTCATAGCATATAATACCATACTCTTGATATTAATATTCAGCTAGTGCTTTGTAGCACCCAACCTTTCAAGTTGCTCACAACACCATTACTTTGATTTCATTTAACAAGGACAAACATATCTTTCATTAGCCTTTGAGGTACATGGGTTTGTGCACTGTTTTTCTTAAATGATTGAATTTTGTGACTTTCTTGTCCTTTTATCTTTCATTTTTTAATTGTTATTGACACAAAGATCGAGTTTAGTAAGAAAAGTTTCTTCTCGTGAGCCCTATGCTTATTCTAGAGCAAGGAAGAAACAGTTTTTCTAACATTTGGCATGCTGAGGTCATTTGGGAGACGTTTGATTCTGAATATGTGTGTGTGTATGTGCATGCATGCATGAATGCTCGGGTTTAACTCACTTATTAATTGAAATCATCCATTTATACTCAACTTAGAAATAAGCTTTTTAGAACATCCAGACCTTGCTCAAGTACAGTGTTGTATTTGGGCACAGAAAAGGTATTTTTTGTGTGCTAGGTTCCTGGTAGTGATCTGATGGTCAGAACCTAAGATTCTAAAGGAAGAAAGAGGAGAATATGACCACTTAAGTAAATTAAAAAAAAAAAAAAAAAACCATATATTTGTCAGGGATGTGCATCTCTTCAGGACAATTTTCTTTTGGTATGGTTAATATTAATTAGATGTTTCATATGGGTATTTTTGGTAATGTTATGCATTTTATAGAAGTTAACCGGAGTCCTGCTTTTTCACACTGAGCCCTGAAACATGGAAGACTGGGATGTGTGCATCTCCTTCTTTGTTCCCCTCCAAAGGGGTAACGGGCAATATGGTCCCTGGAGAGACAAAGGCAACAGTATCTGTTTATCTGTGGGGGAAGGAACTGCTCCTAAATGGGTGTCTTCATGTCTCTTCCCACCTCTTGCCTGCCTCCCCTGTTAGGATGGGCCTTCTCTGCGGAAGAGGCTGCTGCCTGTCGTATGCGTGGCTGTCACCTTGAGCAGCCAGAGGGTCGTTCCTCATAGCTCCCAGGCATAGATGGGATCTTAACACAGCAGAACTTCATTGCTACTTTTTAAAGCATTTTATGAAAATGGGAAGATATCAAAAGAGACTGTTCAATTCAGTGCTCACATCGGACCTGCTGTCTGAAACAATTTTTTTAAAAAAAAGATATTCTGTTTCAGATGTTCAAGTTGTTTTATGATGTGGTTGAAGAATTAATTTTTTGACAGGGAGAGTAACTAAGCGTTGGAACAAATTGACATGGGAAATGAAGTGTTTAAGTCAAGACTTGATATCTGAGTAGAAGATATTTTCATTTTCAGACATCAGCTAAGATGCTGATTTGGAAATTTGGGAAGAATATGTTGTGGACTGAAGAAGTGGCAAGTCTCACATGGGCTCTCGTAGCGCCACTGTCAGTACACACGTTGTGGTGGTTTGACCTTGGCTGGATGCCAGGTGCCACCAGGCCACTCTATTGC
>NW_009259854.1:1743439-1758479 GCF_000687185.1 Egretta garzetta
GGCAAGACAGAAAGGGAGAAAATGAGATGGAAAAAAAAAAAAAAAAAAACAAACTCGTGGGTCAAGATAAAGGCAGTTTAATAAAGAAAAAGCAAAAGCTGCGCATGGTAGCAAAAGGAAAAACAAGATTTTATTCTCTACTTCCCATTAGCAGGCAATGGCCAGCCACTTCCTGGGAAAGTAGGGCTTTGGAATACATAGTTCTTCCTCCAGAAGACAAAACGTCACAAAAGATGAATGTCCCCCCTCCTCTTCCTTTTCCCTTAGTTTTTATATCTTAGCTGATGTCATATGGTATGGAATATCCCTTTGGTTGGTTTGGGTCAAGTGTCTTGGCTACATCCCCTCCCAAGATCTTGCCCCCTTCCAGCCCCCTGGTGGGGGGGAAATATTGGAGAGACAGCCTTGATGCTGTGGCAGCACTGCTCAGCAGTAGCCAAAACATTGGTGTGTTATCAACCCCTTCCTGCATACCAATAGAAAGCACATCCCTATGCAGCTTGACCCAATACACATGGGTAAAGCTGGTGGTTGGTTGTTGAAGAGGCTTATTTGAGATTTCCATAGCTTGCACTTCCCACCACACTTTGGCCATAAATCCAAAACTGTCCAATGAAACTAAGGAGTCCCAGGAGGCTCATGACAGCCATTTAATAAAATGATACTTTTTTAGTTCCTTTTGTGCAGGTGCAGCCTGTAGCGTAGTATTTTGTTACGAACAGATCACAAAGAAGTGCTCCTTTCTGTAACACTGTGAATTTGGGAGGAGTTTGGGGTTGGTTTTGTTTCATTAGTTATTACAGCTGGTGGGAGAGAAGGCTATTCCTGGGGGTCTCTGTAGCCAAGAATGTTATGCAAAATACAGCCAGTTGATAATATCCATGTTTGGAGAATCTAGCCGCAGGTGGTCACGGCTAAAACTGGTTTTTTCAGCCCAATTTGGTAACTTAACCTTTAATACACAGTGCCAAAGACCTATGGGTCAGCCTAACTGAGAGGGCAGTTGCATGTTTCTGTCAGTTCAGATGTTTTTATTCATGCAAGCTGGGGTGGCTTTCAATATGTTTCAGCTGCATAGCTGGAAATGTTTGCAAATAGGCATGCTGTTGGAGTGATCGGCTAATGAGATGAAAATAAATTCTGACCAAATTTTCATGTACTAATTTATTTTCTGCTTGCATCTAAATGCTCTACATCTATTCCTTATTATTTGTAAAACTTACTCATGTCCTAAGAAGCTCAATGAAGAGTAAAATGCTGTAGAGGCATGGGCTATCAAACTGATAATATAAATTGGCAGAGGATATATCATATCATGACATGGTCGTTATGGGATACCGGCTTGATTTAATTCACATAAAAGTCATAAATATCCATGGATCTGCTGAAGGCTAGGATTAGGGGCTGCAATATGCCTTAGACCTGTGGGGATTTGAGAGCTTTTTGAGTAGTGTTAATAAACTGCATCTCTTAGGGGAGAGTGTTTGAATGCAGTAGAATGCTTTCCTTAATGATGGCAATTTTGTGCATTGCAGGACATGGAAAACCTCATGTCTCTAGGTAAACTGCAAAAGCCATTCTTGTTAAAAGCATGTCTTATTGCTAAGCATAATATATTGTGGAAATGGAAATCTCTGTGTGGATTAGACAGCTGATTGGTACAATGCAATGAATCCACTGGAGAATTTAGAGAGGATTTCATGCTGTTTGCAGAATATGAAGGTTATTTAATGGAATTTGGCTCCGATTTCCATAGTTTGTACAATTATTGGTATGTTAAGCATAGTGCTCTTTCTCTAGTGCAATATAATCTGGTTTTTAAATGTTTAGTTGCAGATACTTGTATCTCTTACACATCATTTCCTCTCCTTTCTTCCCTAGAAAAATTAATTTATTTGAACTAGAGTGAATATACTGCAGATTATTCTTCTAGTACACTATTCATGCTATTTTAAAGGGAAAAATAATTTTCCTCACACCTTACAAAAATACTTCAAAATAAAATAAAATTATAGAAAGCACCTCCCAGCCAAGCAGTGACAAGCACTGATTTGTTGAGCTGCAGCCAGCCTCTGTAAGGTATATGGGTACCATTGATGCCATTTCCAAACTGTATCAGAGTGAGCCTGGTAACCCATCTTCCTATAATATGTTTTAATTGCAAAACCTTTCTCCTTACCAGATACTATTCAGGCTAAACTTAAGACAACCAGACGTCTTGGCATCTTCTGATATACCAGTGTTTTAACCTGGTTATGGCTACATCCTGTATTGGCCATGTGTTGGTGGCACACCCTTTATAACAGATGTTTGCCAACACTGAAAGAGTTAATAGGTTGCAGAGCCCTTATTTGAGACGGCGAGTAGCCTCTCAGAAACCAGTTTTCACTGAAATGGAGGGATGCAGAACAAGTGTGTTTCAGGAAGAACAGAGAATTACATTTTGGTCTATATTTGCAATCAGAAATATGCATTCTAGCAAAGCCTTGGTCAAAGGCATTTTGCTTGCTCAAGTGAGTATTAAGGTTCAAAAATATGCACATATTCAAATGACAGTGCCATTCTCCCATAAATATTAGGAGTCGGGGAAATAAGAAGGTAAAGATGCTGATTTGCATTTATTTTTCTGTCAAAAATTGCTAGAAGTCTTCCTTCTATTCCTACAGATCAGGAAAGATTTAGGAGCAGAATTGATATGAAAACTGCACGTGTCACCTCCCCACTCCCCAGCGATTATCTATATCTTCATTGCAGTTATTTTTATGGCTTTATATTTGTATGTATTTATATGTTTTTGTTTCCATAATGCTTCAGTCACTCAATCTTAGATGCAGTAACTATTTAAAAGCCTGAACCATGAATTCTCAGTGTCTCACGAGCCAGAGACTTCCAGGGATTTTAGAGTGAAACAACCTCATCGTAGTTACAGCTAAACTGATTGGATCAGAATGGGCTTATGGGCAATAAGGTTGCAGCAAACTGCTTGCTGAGTCACCCTGTGGTCTCCTTTCAAAGGAGTCATGGAAAGCATGCTCTAAAGGCTAATAAAAATTGCAGCGAGAACATTGCAAGCACAGGATGAATGACTTCATAAACAGGTTTATAGCGTAACTGGAATTTCCAGGCCATATAATCAACACTTAAACCTTTTTTTGAACTTGTAGATGTGTTTCAGCGTGCAAACACATTGGGTAGAGTACCATGGCATAAAATTATATTTTCTTCTGAAGCTACTCATCCTACAAATCATTTTAGTACCAAAATGAGCAGTCTCCATCAATCTCACTATCCCTTTTCACAGCGTAATTTACTTTCACTATTCACTTTTCATTTACAAGTCCCCAGAGTTGCTCTGTTCCTCTGGCTTGGCTGGTGCTAATGAGATGTACCACAAAGGAAAATGTAGAAATGTTTGTGAAAACTGAATTTAAGGAAATTGTACTGTGCAGTGTAGGAAAATGCAGGTAATTTGGCAGTATGATTGCCTTGTTTGTGCCTTTAAGAGCACCTTGCATGCCATCAGCCAGTGATGTAACTTGTTGAATCATCTCAGCAGCAGTGATGTCAGTAGTAGAACACAGGGGGAAGTACAAATCTTTCTGCAGAGCTTGTGTCCTGTCTCCCTTCTTGGTGGAATTAACCAGAGACAAAGAAAAAAAAATGGTCAATTTGTTATTGTGTGATTTTGAGCAGTTTATAATTGGTAAGTCAGTGAAGGTACTTAGATGTGAAGAAGTAAGAATATAACTAACAATATTTTGATAACTAGCACTGTTAGACATGTGGCAACACATTGATGGGTATGATAGTGCTTGGCTACAGAAGTCAAAGAATGGGATTTATTAACATAATACAGCAAGAAATAGTAAGAGCTGGAGCATGGGGAGCACAAGCAAGGAACCTGAGGAAGAATAGCCATGGAGTAGGCAACGCACAGAAGGATGACTTGTTGGCATGAAGGGGGAAATGGATATGGTGAGAAGTTGTTCTTTAAGTCTGAGCTGGTCTGAGGGCTTGTGGGGGGGAGTGTAGATACAAGAGGAAGACAGAGTGTGAGGCTGTGGGCTGAAAATTTAGAGGCAGGTTTAGCTCTAAGGGAGGTGCAAAAATCGCAAGTAGTGCAAGGAAGAGAAAACAGATGGTTTGGGAGAAAGATGATGATGACTGGAAAAGGGCACGGAAGAGTAGCTGCTGAAGGAAATTATGTACTGGTGTTTTTCCTGGCTTTGAGTGCATTTGGCTTGGAAATAGAAGAACTGCTGCCAACCACACTTTTCAGATCTTCCTCTCTGTAGGAAGCACAATGCAAAAATCTGTGACAGACCTCTATCTTTTGTATTGTTACTTAAAAGTCAGTAACTTTAGAAAACAAATAAAAACCCTAAAAAAAAAAAACCCCAACCAAAATAAGATCCAAGCTTTTAGGTAAAAAAATCAGTGTCTGTCTTCTAAAGGCAAAGAAATAAAACCTGGCAGTGGCCTCTTGCAATAAAAATACCTCTTATAAAGGCAGAGAAGAGACTTGGCTTGCCATGAAAAAGGATGAGGTTTGGTGATTGTGGGTTTTTGTTTTGTTTAGAAACTTGCTGACCTATAAACAGTCTAGTCCAAGCATCTAGCTCAACAGAATCATGAGAACTAAATTTCAGTCAGTGCCCTGTTACAAACACATCCAGCATTTTTAGTCCCCTTTCTCTAACAGAGGCTCATCATTTCTTGCTTCCCCCAAGTAAGAGTAGGATCATTCAGGGAATGAATATCTAGTACCTACTGAATGAAGGAAAATGTATTCATATTATTAAATCTCTAGGACAGTTGAAATGTTTTGATGTGGCTAAGCAGCTGACTCAGAATTTTCTGATTCATCTGTCTTATGGTCTTCCAAATCACTAATGATAATTATCTAAATGTCTTCAACTTGTTTCTAATGCAGTTACACCACCCTGATGAAGAAGTGCTCTACATGTGCAAGAACAATGTTTCATTTGCTTCTGGTTCTTTTATTGTTACAGTGCATGTAGATAAGATGCTGTTTTCATAGCTTTCAGATGAACTTGCTCTCAAATGCCTGGTGTCATCAGTAAAAGCTGCTTGTAGTAAATAATAATGAATCATTAGATTTGGCTAGCCATGTTATCATTTGCAGTACATCATGGTAATGTTACATGTTAGGTCTACTGCATAATTACTTCAACAGGTTTTTTTGTCACAGGATCAGATGCATTAGCTATCAATAGCAGCATCAAATCAGTTATTTGACTTCAGTTAAGAGAGACGAGTGATCTCTAGACCTTAGGATTTGAAAAAGGCTTGATTGCTAGACTGAAGCTTTGGTTACTGTAGGGGCTCTTTTATTTGTCTGCAGAATCTCTTTCCAAACCCCACTTTATGACATGTATGACAAACAAAGTCCTAGTGAGTACTTCTCAGTGATGATTAGACATCTGATCATTTTAAAATTAAATTTAAATGTTTTTAGTGAAGTATATTTGACAAATAAGGATTCTATAATTGTTGTTTTGAATATCTTGTTTCTAAATCCCCAATTTTGACAGGAATATGATTAGGTAAAGCAAATTCAAACTGCACTGCCAATGTTTTTGTTAGTATTTTGTGCATACTATGAATCAGTGAAATAAGCTCATAACTGTTGCCATTTCCTATATCTGTTCCTGGCTTCCAAATAAAGAGATATAATAGCATTCCTGAGAGGTCCTGGCAAATTATCACTCGTGGAGTCAGTACTGTGTAGCATAGTGCATAGAAGATTTAAGCCAAATTGTTTTTACTTTAACCTGCGTTAATGTTGGTCACTGTAGCATGTTAGTACAATTAAATTCTAACAGACTGATTAAGAAATGCTAGAGTTTTAGCAATCTAAGCATAAGTTACTGCTAGGGCTCCTGCTATATCAACTGACCTTTCAAAAATTCCCTTTTATGTAGGGTTTGGGAAAGGCTTCTAGTAGAAATACTGTCCAGCAGTATATCATTAGGAGGATGAATTACTGCACAGCTATGTTAACTGCAAAAATTAATTATCAATAGACAAAATATTAACTATTTTTCTATTTAAAACTTAATTAAAATAGTCATCCCAACTTTCTGTATTTTGTGGTTTTTTTTAATATGATGATGAATTCCACCATCGCCTTGTGATGAATAAGCAGTAGCTGAATACTCTCAGTTTCTGCCTTTACAGCAATATACCTTTGAAGTGGAAGTATGCCTTCTTGACAGGGTCAGAGTAGGTCAATTAACAGTAATGAAAGCACTTTTGTGAAGACTTGCAACAAGAAATCCTTGAGAGGTGAAGATAGGCTCACACAGGTCACAATAAAACATCATCATCTACACGCCAGTTGCCTGACGTAATGCTACTGTCCCTTTGGCTTCAATACTCAGCCACTACCTGGGACTTCTGAAGACTGTTTCCCTCCGAGAAAAAGTCATGAGTGCAAGCTAGTTGTCAACCTAATAGGCATTCTGTCTTGTTTTCTTAATAAGTACTTACTTTTCTCCACCAGGACACGGAAGGGAAAGCAGGCAGTCCACAAGGCCCACAGACCTTACATTTCTATACTGAGTGACTCAGTTTTGTCTGAGCATGGTGATGGTTCTTCATGGCTCCCTGGTAACCTAGTTTGACACACCTGCAAGCTATAACAAACTTCCACATCTTGCAAACAGGTTCCTTATTTCTCACGTGGCAGGCACATGTTATGGAGTGGGGGTTGTAGCCCCTTTTTCTCCAAGTCACCCAAAGGTATGCGTTTTAGCAATTTTTTGGTTCTTGCTTAGCATAACTTCTGAGGATGAGGATCATTTTGTCTAACTACACCTGAGCTGGTTGATGGGACTGCCTTTTTACAATCTGTGGAGAGGAGTGCCTGCTTCTCTCCATTGACTGCAAAGAGAGGTTATATGGCTGTGTCAGTAGTTGCCTGCCACAGAACTCAAATGCGCTGTTGTAGCCTCATCCCTATGATACTACAAATGTCTGTGATTATCTTTGGCATAGGGTCACTAGGTGGCAGGCATTGCCACCTTCCAACATAACCCTGAGCACTAAAAATCATGCTTTTCTAGTATCTTTCCTCACTTCTCTTCAGTAGGGACAGTTGTGAGATTTCAGCAACATCCCTATCCCATGGAGCTCTCCACCTCTAGCAGTGGGTCAAGCTTCACACCAGCCAGCCTTAGTCCTTTCTGATACTCGATTTGAGCAGTGTCTGAATGCTTCTGCCTTCTTGTCCCTCTCAGTCTCTAGTGCCCTCATTCTACATCTTTCTGTAGTTCACTGTGAGACCAGGAGAAGGACATGTGGAATTGTCATTCAAACCTGACCATGGTCAACTGGGATGTCAGTCAAGTTGGCCCACCAATGCTAAACAGCACTCTGCTTGTGGCATTTCTTTTCCTTCACTGGTGAGCAGCTCATGAAGGACTGAATCAAACAGTGTCACCTGCTTGTCTCTGCATTGTTTTAAACCTCTTGGCCACTTCATCAATATATGCAGATTCATATGTCAGGCATTTCCCCTGAATGCTTTTTAAGCTTTAGGTCAATGGAGCAGTTTGCTGGTTACTCTTTATGTTTAGGCATAATCCCTAAGCCTGCACTTTTTTTTTAGTATTGCCTATGTTGTAAATTAGTGCATTTAGGTCAAAACAATGAAAAGCACCAAATGACATGAATTTCTAGATATGGATGCCAGTAGCTGTCAATGTAAAGTTAAGATCTGTAAGGCTGGTGCATCTGTCTAGCCGTCTGGTATCCAGCGTGGTAAGAAAGCCTTCTTCATATTCATTGTCTTCAACCGTGACTGCCACCCAGTCTTACAGTTGTATTCGTATTGTTGCACCTCTACTATTTCCTAACCTCTGCACACTTGCTTTCTTTTTCATATTCACCATGTCCTTCAGTTCTGTTTCTATCATTTCAGCACAGTACTCTTTAGAAAAGTTTTTTAGCAAATCCATCTAACATCATAGTGTTTCAGTAGGTCTTCCTCTTTGCATCTTGCTGACTCACCATGGTATTTGACAGGGTTGGCTACTGAAAATGTAATTCATGGCATGCTGTTGGAGTGGAGCTGATGCAAGACAGGGTACCACTTTTTCAGACAGAGTGCAGTCTAGGCTTTGCCTGGTGATTGAAATACTGTCACAACAAATTTTTTGACTGGTAGACAATACTGATGATCTTGGAGATTTGTGTATCCTTTGAACAACATTTCTCAAAGAGACAAAAATGTTCAATGCATATACATTTTCTTGTCTAGCCTTTTCCTACTGACATTTCCTGTGATGTTTTAGTGTGCGTCACATTTGAGAATAGCAAATGCTCTGTGTCACCAGCAGCTCAGTGCTATGATTAGCATATAAATGCAACATACACTTGAAGACCTCTTTTCATTTGGGGTGCGAGAGAGCAAAACTGTATGGAGCTGCAGTTTTACTGCAGTGTGGGCAGGGAATCACACAACAATCACAGTAGCAAAATACACAGATTTTACGTGTGATGGTAAGCTGACCATCTTCTTGACAGTCTGCCTACATTAGCCCTTCCTAATGTTTGGTCCATATAAGAAAAATGCTAGGTTCGCAAAAATTGCAGGCATATCACTCTGAGGTAACCTTAAAACACTTATTTGAAGGCCTGATTTATTATTCATTGAATTCAAATAAGGTTTTATGTTTGTGTTTACTTGTGTTGGCTACTAGAAAAGGCCTTTAAAGTCTTACAGCATTGTTTTTTGGTTCTTTTTTTGCAGGGAGAGGTGGGCGGGGAATGTGACTGAAAGGGGTTGGATAGAAGTATGCTACTTTAGCTCATTTTGGGTAATTTTTTTTCTTTTTTTGCAAAGAGGAAGTTTAAGGTTATTACAATACTAAGCAGGTAGTTGAATGCATCTTATCTGATAGACTGCAGAATTGCACTGTCTGAGCTGCTGGTTTTGTGCTATTGCTGGCAGAAAAGGAGGAGGGACTGGAGTTGTCCTACTCTGTCTGTACTTTGTAGATGCTATTGCTGTTGCTTCCTTGTATTTTATGAGAAAGGGATCTTAAAATTGCTGGTTTGTTGTCAATAACACAACTAATGAACATTTTCTGCCACTTATGCCATCTCTGTAACCTGATGGAATGACTAAGCAAAAGGTAGTTTGTTTTTTTTCTTTTCTTTCATGGGTACTGCAATTTCAGGAGGACCAATGCATTTCTGTGTCAGAAGTGGTGGCAGATCTCAAGTCTCTGGAGGAATAGTATTTCATGGGCCATGTGGCTTGCAAAAACAGCTACCAATAAAAGCCCTATTGTTTGTATGTGACCTGCACATGTAACGAGAGACTCTCACACAACATTTTCAGCCCAAACAGACAAAGGATAGAAGAAACAGGGGCACAAAGTGTATTATGTGACCAAAATCTCCCGAAGTTTCTGGAAGAGCCAGGCCATCTAGGTTCTAGATTATTAGCTTGCCTGCAAAATGCTCCTTTAGTTGCAGAAAAATGCTTGAGAAAAGAAAATAATCTATGCAAGTCACAACCACAACTTGCCTGGCAATTGCAGCTCTTGTCCTGGTACAGAAAAGATACAATGGCTTGAGTTCAGAAAGAGCTTTGTTGACAGTGGCCTTTGTGGATTAACCTTAGATGGATGTGATGTTGTTGTTATAAGTGAGGGCCCTGTGTGTGAAGAAGTGATGTCTGTTTTGTGTATTGCTTTGTAAAACCCTTTGTGACATCGCAAAGGGAAAACAGAAAGGTGATAGGAATGGTAAGATGCGACCAGTTAAATATAATGCTTCTGTAGCACAATAAAACCATAAAAGAAAGGTGTTAAAATGAGGTGGAATCTCCTGAGGCTATGTCATCCTTATCTCGGAAGCAATCTTCAGTATATCATTTCCCTAATTGCTGCTTTTGACAGAAGATGACAGCCTCTCTGTATTCAAGTTCAAGGAGATTTTCTGTCCTCAGCATGGCTGTAGGTTTTATTGCTTTCAGCTCAACAGAGACTCCCAAAGGGAAATGAGATTGGACATAATTTTTGCTATCAGCCCTTTGTTATTGGCAAAGAGAAGGAATGGTATGTTCCAGCACATTATGGTTGGCTGAAGATTGGAAAGGCAAGTAGCATTTCTCTAGCAGAAATAAAAATGCTCTGTGCCTTATGTGTTTATGCCAGCAGTAACTGCTGAGTCTGCGAGCATCAGTTCTTCATTGCTAAGCGTAATGTAATTACCAAACTGAACAAGAATTAGGTCGTCTGGCCCTTATTTCAGCAAATTATTTTTGCAATTTATTTTGATCCCTTATTCAGGGATTTCTGCTTTTCAAAAATTTAGCACAATTTTCTCAGTTAAGATTCCTTCCAGAGCAGGAAGCTACTGTCTTTGAGAGGACAACAGCCTTAAGATCATTTCCAGTGACTAACCTAAAGGAGACAATAGGGTGCTCTTATGAAGTTGACACCAAGTTTGGGGAAGAGTTGAGGTGATTGATGATGGGGCTGCCATTCAGAAGAACCTAGACAGGTTGGAGACCAGTGGGAACCTTATAAAATTCAACAAGAACAAATTCAAAGTCCTGTTCCTGGGAAGGAAGAACCTCCTGCAACAGCAAAGGCTGGAAGCAGCTCTGGTGTAAAGGACCTGGGAGTTGTAGGTAGATAGCAAGCTGAAAAGAGGTCTTTGGGGAGACCTAATAGTAGCCTTCCTCAATACCTATGAGGAGATTATTGAGAAGATGGAGCCTGGTTCTTCATAGTGGTACATGGCAGGAGGTTGAGAGGCAAGAGAAATAAACTGAAGCAGGAGAGGGTCCAGCTGGATAGAAGGAAATGTTCTTTCATCATGAGGATGATTAACAGTGGACCAGTCTGCCTGCTGAGGTTGTGCAGTCTCTACCCTATGAGGTTGTCAAGACCTGACTGGATAGAGCTGTAAACAGCCTTGTCTGATATCATAGCTGGCCCTGCTTTGAGCAGCAGGTTGGACTGAGTGACCTCCTTAGGTCCCTTCCAACCTAAATTATTCTGTGATTCCATTATATATTTCAGCACTGACCTTATTGGAAAAAAACTGTCCACAAACTTGAAACATCCTCAACAGGAAATGGAGTCAGGGTTTCTAGCATTGCTGAATGGTACATTACTTGGAAAAGAGGAGTGTGTGGTACCTTCTGTGGCTGGTTCTCTGAATGTGAATCATCTTGGTGTAAGCTTTTCTTTTGAATCTGATTCAAAGAGTGAAATATTGTTTGGCTTTTTTTTTTTTTTATTAGGCCTGCCAGGTTTTGAAAACCTAGCTGAGGAAAAACAAACCTATTGCTAAATATCAGATCATCATCTCTAACTTTGAGAAATGAAAAGCTTTTGAGAGAGTGAATGCAAGACCCATAGAAATAATTGCTAAAATAATTCCCATTTGTCATAAAATGAGGTGGGTATTGATAGCAGAACTCCATCAAGCCTGAGGGGTAATAGAATGTAACAGAGAAGGTCTAAGCTGATTATGCCTGATGATAAGGCTTAATCAGGAAGTGCATGCTGACACCAGCAGGCATGACCAGAGCACATGACAAACTCATATCCAGCTGGAGGGTGAAAAATAAAAAAACCCCACAAACTAGGGGGTGCTCATATTTCAACCAAATGGACCTTAGATTTTATGATGTGCAAACATTTCCTCCATCATGGAAAAATTCTTTCCCAAGATTTGTATTGGACAGCTGATCATCTTTGAGGAAAGACAGCCGTACTGAGAGAAACACAATTTGTGTCTTTTCATTTTGGGTCTGATTTTGGTCCTGAGAAGAATCATGTGGATTTCAGGGGAAGGTCAGGAAGTGGGGTAGGTGAGAACAGACACACGTGCAATACTGAGAAAGATACAGTGCCTCAGTATAGTTATCTCAATACAATATTTTGCAATTTTTACATCTTCGAGAATTATTACTTTAATTTAAGCAAATATAAACAATGACTATTCTTAGTCCTAACCAGTTTTTAGATGGAGGAAAGTAAGTTTCAAAACATGTTAGCTAGTTTTTGTTATAAGATCAGTGCATCCTCTTTTTTTAGCAAGATGTTACATGGCCACTGGGCAAATGCTTTTTTAAAATTCACTTATGTGACTTCAGAGTCATGAAACTTTATTTGCATTGAAAGTAGAAAAAAATGGTTCTTGGAATCCAGGAAGAAATGAGGTAGCTAGAGCTGCATTTTAATCCTTTTGTTGAGTGCTAAATTTCAAAAGGGTCCTGGATGTATTCAGTTTAGAATGGCTTGACTTTGTCTTGATGCTAGCTGTGTGAGATAAGTCATTCTATTTCCTATTTATATCCATAGAAACATAGCAAAACACGGCAAAAAGAGCTTTCCCCAATGCCTCCTCTTCCAAGCTAGATGAGAATATTTTGATAAATGACAGCATGGACCACAGTTCTGTGCAGTCTGAGATTTTTCTTATCAGTGGGTTCTCACTCTATCAGGGAGAAAAATAGGAAGATGCGCCACAGCTCTTATATATTTGAAGTTCTCCTCTGAAGCCTGTTGAAGGCATTGATGGACTTTGTGGTAATTTAAATGCTTGTGTATCAGATCAATATTCCTGTTTCTCAGGATGAAGTGTCATAATCTAAGATCTGACTCCATAATCTAAGATCTAACTGCATGAAATTGAGTTGTTTGTTGTGTTGAGAAGTTTAATCAACTTTTCACTCTCTAAGCCAAGAGCAGACCTGATAGTGAAGTGAGACATTTTCCCCAGAAAAAAATTTGAATGAAAAGGCTGGGTTTGGGGTTTCCAAAGGCAAACATTGTCATGATTCGGCACAGAAACAGTTAATATCACCTTAAACTATGAATTCAAAACTGAGGAGAAAAAAGAAAAAAAAAAAGCAGAATGAGGTAAAAGTGTTATGGTAACAAGAATTATGTTTTTAAATGGGAGAACAGTTCTTGTAGAAGAACGTGGACAAAACCCAACTGACTGGCAAATATATGCACTTCTGACTTGCCATCTTTTGTTACTTAAGAACTAATTAACTAGTAAAAGATTATTTTTGTGGCGTATTACGGAGCTGCCTCTTTGGCCCTAGGCCTGTGGTATGCTGCTCTTGCTACAAGTGGAGCAGTCCTTATGGACCGAGTTCCAGCAGAGGTGAGCTGTGCGTTGAAATCAGAGGAGGGAAAGAAATGGAAAGGTTGACCTGTCTGTGATAGTCTGTAAACAGGAGCCGAAGCTGCGATTCTGTCTTTGGAGTCAACTCAGGTTCACAGCAGTACTTGTGCAGATAGCGATGTATCCACACGTATTCACATCATGTGATGTATTTTAAGCACTGCAGTGTCAGGGACATAGGCAGAAGTGAAACCAGGGTGAACGCACTAACTTGAGAGACTTGAGAATAGAGAGGGAGTAGATTAAAGAACTTTCTAACTTTCGTACATGCTTGTCAATAAAAGACCTGAGCGCAGAGGCCAACTGCTGTAGAAGAGCCCACATCTATGCTGATAGGCAGTCTGCTAATACAGACATTCATCTCTGTAGGTACTGTTTATTTACAACATTTTGTGAGCCTGTTCTCTCATTCCAGTGTGACTGTTGACTGAGCTGAATGCTGAGGTCAAATCCTCTGTTGTTTTGTAGTCCTGTTTGGTTTTAATTAGGGTTACACCAGGATTTATTACTTCATAGTGGAGTAGTTTTCAGCAAAATGTGTTGTGTTACTGTTTGACAATGCTATTCAAATAGTGTTGACTTTTATTCAATGTTGCTTCCTTTTCTCCCTTCAACAGTAATGAATTTAAGGGTGGCAGGGATCCCTGTAGGAGAATTGTTAACATTTATAACTTACAGAGGAAAAATAGGAAGGGATAAAATGAGTCTTCCATAACTGATTGAAGTCCTGTGGCTTCCCTGTTTATTCCTTTTCTTATATTGTGGCCTCTTTTTTTGTTGGTGTTTTTTTTAAATGAGTTGTTTAATCTGATCAAGTTAAATTCTCTGCACATTTGATGTGGAATAATTAAAAGTTATTACCACATTTTTTTCCCTGAAAAGTGCCAGTAACTTAGGAATCTTCTGTCTATGGCCACTGATACAGTTTTCTAACTGCCAAGTGAGTCTTTGGATGCAAGGAATTTTTCTGAGCCTCTTCTACAAGTGAGAAACCACCTTGAAAATACATATAGCATAGCAAACTGTTTAAGAGATGTGGCTGAAAACATATTGATAGGCTGTTAAAAGTATTCATGGGTACTGAAAATTTAACCACTCGTTTAACTTCTGAGGTAAACAGTAAGGATGGATTTTGTACAGGGTCACTATAATGAATTCCTTGTTTACATGTCCAGTGTTAGATTACATCAGAATAAATAATAGTAACTCCAAGAAAGCTGAAAGAGTGGAGTGATTTCAGGGTACCCCAGTGTATTTTGGAGCACAGTTAGGGGTTCCAGGGCATCATCTGAAGTGGTACAGAGCTGGGTGTGTTGACAATTTGGTTGCATAGGCCTAGACTGCCTGAAGCCCCTGTGTGACCTGTTGTAGCTGTGGAAGAGAAAATTCTTGCTGTGTTTCTTCTCTTAAATCATAGAATCATAGAATGGTTTGGGTTGGAAGGGACCCCTAGAGGTCATCTAGTCCAACCCCCCTGCAGTGAGCAGGGACACCGCTAACTAGATCAGGTTGCTCAGAGCCCCGTCCAACCTGGCCTTGAATGTTTCCAGGGATGGGGCCTCCACTACCTCTCTGGGCAACCTGTTTCACCACCCTCATTGTAAAGAATTTCTTCCTTATATCCAGACTAAACCTACCCTGGTTTAGTTTAAAGCCATTACCCCTTGTCCTGTCACAGCAGACCTTGCTAAAAAGATTTTCCCCATCTTTCCTATAGGCCCCCTTTAGGTATTGAAAGGCTGCAATCAGGGCTCCCCTCAGCCTTCTCTTCTCCAGGCTGAACAAGCCCAACTCCCTTAGCCTGTCCTCATAGGAGAGGTGCTCCAGCCCTCGGATCATTTTTGTGGCCCTC
>NW_009259854.1:1758527-1770960 GCF_000687185.1 Egretta garzetta
AGGGCTGCTCTCGATCCTTTCTTCCCCCAGCCTGTACTGATATGGAGGGTTACCCCGACCCAGGTGCAGGACCTTGCACTTGGCCTTGTTGAACCTCATGAGGTTCACACAGGCCCACCTCTCCAGCCTGTCCAGGTCTCTCTGGATGACATCCCGTCCTTCTGGTGTGTCAACCGCACCGCTCAGCTTGGTGTCATCCGCAAACTTGCTGAGGGTGCACTAGATCTCATTGTCTAAGTCATTGATGAAAACATTAAACAGCACCGGTCCCAGTACGGACCCCTTAGGGACACCACTCGTCACCGGTCTCCATCTGGACATAGAGCCATTGACCACTACCCTCTAGATGTGGCCATCCAGCCAGTTCCTTATCCACTGAACAGTCCACCCATCAAATCATCACCCTTGTCTTCATCTTGCCTGCAGTCTGTGCTTTCAGATTCTGTGAAGTGCAAAGTGATGTGCACCTGAGAATATGCCTATGGAAATATTATTTACAGCCCCAAAGAGTTTGAGCGTGTTCATTGAACATTGGTGCATGCATCAGAAGGAGGTTAAGAATCAGGCTAATCGGTTACTCTGCCTCCCTATCTTCCTGATGATGGGCAGCTCAGTTGTAGCAGTAAGAACAAATGAAATGGTTTTGAATTGTTGCCCTGAATAGCAGAGGTGGTGTTCGTTACCTGTTCAGCTACAGCTTTGGGAAGAGTGAGACCTTCACCTGGCTAGAAACCAAAAGAGTCAGTCTGGACCCCAAGCAGCATAGGAACATTTCTGAGGGTTTTTTTTTTCTGAGTACATAATTGTCCCTCCAGCCCTCATAAACTGTCTCAGATTGCGTTTTACTCCCCAGGTCTTGGCAATGTGAATCTTGGAGAACAAGTTACTTGTCTGCTGGAGAGAAATAGTCAGTAGGCTGTGCTGTTAGATGACTTCAGCATATAACTGTGCCAGGCATGGTAAAAAAGAAAAGATGAAGACTGCACAGGATTATAGTGCTTTATATGTGGTGTGTCCTCCAGGGAAATATTTCTTTCTGTGCCCATTTTCCTTCGTCAACCTGAATTAGGAGGATGTAGAACAGCACAGCTGCATTCCAGGCTTCTTCAACTCTATGAATTCTGGGTTGGGAAAAGAGGGAGCACAACTCTTCTTGATCATGTTGAATGGTGTTTGGCCCATTTGTTTCTATCCCACATGGGAGTGATGTCCTCCCACTTTCCACTGTGGATGAAGAGATAACAGCAGTAAGTGGAGGTGGAATCCTCTGTGAAGTTGGAGACCACCCCAAGGGTGAGCAGAGCCAGGGTAGTATGTGCCACCTCCCATAGAAACCATGAAGGCTTTTACAGGAAAAAGTCTAAGGAGTGTGGGATGGAGGCTGTCCCATGTGACATTTGACAGCTATCCAGTGTAGAAGCCTAACTTCAAAAGCAGCACACATACCCTAAGAATTAGGGACTTGCTTGACATCTATTTCAGAGAGGATACTGATAACACTTGGTATGTTTAAACTGGGAACACTTCTCAGGTGCAGCTGCTAGTCTTGAACATTCATGACTGCTGAGACAAGACCTGTGCGCACAGCACTTTCCAATGTGCCTGACTTTTTTTTTAGAGCTATTGATATAGACATCTAGAGAACCAAAACTGTGGGACAAGTTGCAAGGCCCCAGCCACTTGGATACAGCTGCAGTAGCTACCTGTGCCTCAGAAAAAGGGGGTGGTGTTCCCCTACTTTGGAGTAGTATTATGAAAATAAGCACATTATAAATTTCTGAGCTTCCATACTCGTTGATAATAGGAACAGTTAGGCACAATTGCTTGGTATCCCATATCACTAGAGTCACAACATGGTTCCTCATGGATAGGAAAGCAGTTTCCGTGGAGGAATGGGATGGGAAAGGGAAAAAGTGTGCCTTTAAAGGAAAGAGTATAGGTATGGGGAGGGATAAAAATTGTTTCTGGAGAAGAATAGAATCTGAGCTCCTTATCACGGAAAGGCTGGGAACGTGTTAGTCACCCTATGAAATGCAGAGTCTCCAGCTGTGAAATGTACAACAGTGGGATGGTCTCCAAGAGACCTTTTCTTAAGTTATTTAATAAAATTTCAGAAACATTAATGAATTAGATGAGAGGAGACAGCCTGCCCTAGCAGGGAGATATACTGGCAGGTCTTACCAACTACATTGAGTCATTCTGCTTAGATGTCTGAAGTAGGAATTTAGGCTATTGCATCAGTGGAGCTGGACTCACCTGTGTGGTTCAGGGAACCCCCCTGTACTGTTAACTGATAACCCATTTTCCTGTAAGTGGATCATGATTGATAGCACTGCCTCTGCTACAAGGTACATTCAGCACCTTCCCCATCTTCAGGATTTCCTCTTTATTTCTCCCAAGGATACTTTTAGGTCCTAGACCTCACTGGAGCACCCAGGAAGGTAAGCCCCGAATGCATGGGGAGGCTGAAGAGGAACCAAAAAGAGACCAGCTGATTGGGGTGGTAAGAGGCAGAGGCGGAAAGAACAGTGCCTCAGAAGAAAGGTGGTGACACTGGGACTGGGAGTCAGAGGTGATGTGGAATAAAATAGGTGTTGGAGTGTTATTTCTGTGAGGATTTAAAGCTTCACACTGCAGAAAAGTTGTTCACCCATTTTTTTTTCCTATTGGATTTGTCAGTTGTGATTACAAGCCAAAATAGACCAACCTGCTCTCAATCCGGTTTCCTTGACCAGAAAGTTTAGATTTATCACTCAGCCACCTAAGTTGGATGTGTGAACATAAACAGTGTGAATTTTCCCTGCAGACAGCGGTAACTGTATAAAGGTGTAAATAGCAACACTTGTAAGAAGTTATATTACTTGTCTCATCACCCCACCCCTCCAGTTTCCCGCTTGGAGAGCTTTGGCTGAACACTTCCATATGGGAGGTGGATATTACACAAATCCAGCAAGGCTGTTTCCTCTGACCTTTTAAGTGTGAAACGCTGTCTTCAGGCTGTGTCTTAGCTGTGAAATCTAGCTTTCCTCAGTTAGCTGTGGGAACGTCAGCGTCTCTGGTCCACAGACAGAGCTAATAGCGGGCGACAGCACAGCCCCTGTGGCATGGATTTCTCTCAGTGAAAATTGGGAACGAGCTACGCCACAGTGTGCATGGGAGGGGGAGACAAAAAAACTTGCCAAATCTCCCGTGCATCTCTGTTCTTTCATGTGCCAAACATATGCATCACTTTTTGGCTGTGAATGATAGATATTGAAGTGAAACCACAAGCCTCCTGCAATGTCTGTTTCATCTTGCTAATGAAGATTATTCATCACCACTCTATCACCACCTCTGATCAGCTGCAAGGCCACTGGTATCACTTCCCTTTCCCTTGCTATCAGGTATGTGATATGGTACTGACAACCAGCTGCAATACGTTCAATTTGGGCTGCTTACAGTTTCTGGCAGTTAAGGCCAGCTTACTTCTGCAGTGATACCCACCTTACTGTGTCACCAGGAGAAAAACCTTCCAAAGATTTTTTTTGTTTGTTTTTTTTGAGTGCTGAGCAATTTGAACGTGATCCTGACAGCAAATTCAGATAATATAACCTAAAATTTATGCTATTACTTTCCACATGTGTAGAGTTATTACCCATTTACTTGAAAAACTGTTTTGTTTCCATCAAATGGCCTTACTAAAGAATAACTACCATATGGAAAATATATGGCATTTTACCAGGTTGGAACTGTGCAGGAAAATTAAATCTACTCTTGTAAAACATCTCTTACTTGTGTATAACAGAGAAAATGTGCTGAACTGGGTCTAAGAGAAACGCTTGGTGCTTAGGTGCTCTTAATATCAAGGCTAATTTGTTTAAATGTGCAGGATGTTTGCAAAGCAGGCAGTGCATCCTTTTCATAGATGAGTATGTTGAGTTTTGCCAAGGTGAAATGAATTGTGTGTTCTGAACTCCTATGCAGCAACTGAATTGCTAATTAAATCAGTATTCAGAAGTCTCTGATCTGAGTTCCTGGCTCTGATCACTAAATGACTTAATTTACTGATTTGTTAGCATGACAGATTCGGAGTTGCAGAGAAAAATTTATAAATACCATGTGGTGAACAAGTTTTTGTTTGCTGTGCATAATATTAATTAGCTAACAATTTTGCCAGGAAATAAGTTCAGGATAGCATGCCTTTATCCTGATATTCACATCTTCTGACAACAGATTCAGCCATCAATGGACTGCAGATGGCAAATATTCCCCCGGATGGTTTGACTGCCCTGGCTGTGACTGAGGGAAGCAAAGGTGTCTTGGAGAGTTTGAAAGACCTAGAACTCCTCAGAAAAGGTTAGGTAAAGGGCAAACTGTGGCAGAATCCCGCAGGGAGCAGTTTCCAGTGGCTGGGAAAGGGTGCGAGTAAAAGTGACCCTAACTGAGCCTCTGGATAATACAGATAAAAACGCGCTCTTCTGTGGATTCAAAACTTCTGCTCTGCTGGTTCTTATTGCTATACTAATACGTTGTGTTTTATGTAGGATAGTTCATATCAAGACATAGGATGGTACACTATGAAAGGCTGGGCTGGTCTAACAATACTTAGTCACTAGAAGAGGTGGACCTGATACCTGCTCTTCCCAGCCCTTGGCTGCGTGCCTCCCCGCCTCGCATCAGTTGGCAGAAAATTCTCTGGTTTTTTGGCAGTTTTGCACTTGTTCATTGACCTTTTCTAACCCCATAGAGACATGACTCATTTCCAGGCCTTGTCCAATGGAAGGGGTGGGGACGTATGACTGGGAATGGGACTGGTCCTTGCCATACTAGCAAGCTATCAGCTCCTGTCAGCTGTCCCATGAAACCCACTCTGATTCCCAGGGCCTATTCACTGGCTGAAGCTGTTCAGGGCTGAGGCCAGGAATTCATTCCCAGGCCCTGCCTACAGGGGTTTCTGTCCATATGAGCTTGTGCTTTTTTTGGGCAGCTCAGGCCAGTCTGGCTGAAGTGGGTTCTTCAAGGCCATGCCAGCCTGTCTGAGAAGGAAATAATGTTTACCCGGGAGGAAGAGAAAGCAGGCTGGGGTAGGTAGTGAACAGCAGCTGAGCACCACCTGGGTTTGCTGATAGTATAATCTGAGCTGCAACTGAGGACCACATTTGAGCAGAGCCAACACCAAGCTGGCTGGTTTTACTTATAGCTGAGTACAAATCGCCCTCGTGATTCCTTCTGTTGGCTAAGCAGTCACAGTAGGAATCTGGTGTGGACAGCAATAAGCAGCTGAAAAGGGTGGATAGAATATGTTTTCAGTCAATGCAGCTTGCTCTGGCTTCATTAATGTTGCAAGCTCTTATCTGAAGGATGGGATTTTAAAATTTTGTGGCGGAATAATGAAAATCAGGAACACTTTGTTAATTCATTGTTTTCTATTTCATATCTGTCATGGAAGAGCAACAAATAATGTATTATTGTAATATTAAGCGCTAAATGGGTGCCTATGTGTGGAGCCATTTATCTGTGTTGTTAGAATAATGATATTGGTCTACGCTTATTATTTTCCAGCCAGACTTCTTACTCATTCCCTGTGGGGTGGAGGGAGTACCATTTGCAACATGGAGTTTGTTGTTGGCACTGTTTTTCATCTTACACTATAGAAAAATGTCAGTGAATGAGTACTTCTAAATCAGTCTGTATTTCTTTTATTATGTCGGCTGCTATCTGCTGGCTGCTTGCTCACTTTTATTCTAGCATTTATCTTTCCTGTAAAGAAACTCTTATCATACTTTCTAGTGAGAGATGTAAAAACGAATTCAGATGATCTCCACTAGGCTTCTCATGACAAGGAGTTGTGACAGAACCTCAACCTGTGTCTGTTGCTGAGCATCTCAGCTAAGTTTCTGAGTCCATGTTAATGTTATGGCTGTCCCTGAAACTAGAGGGGCCAGGAACAGGAAACAGCAAAATGATGCACTAAGAACTTCAGGGCTCTGCTGGTGACTCTAGCACTGATCAATTCTATCAGCTTGAGAAGGAGTCACCCTGTCTTTCTTTCTTTCAGTTTAATTTCTGTTTTGGAGAGAATAGCCTTATGGAGACGAGACTTAATTTCTGTGTACATCGTCAAGACTGATTAGCAGCAATATTTTCACAAGGTGTTGAAATTACAACTGAGTTTCTTTTTAACTGAGTGTTTTTTGCCTTCAGGAAGAGCTGGCAGACAGATCTGGTCTAAAGCTTATCAGAAGCTTAGGCAAGATTGTAGAAAACAGTCTGGATTTTCAGTGCTCTGAAGAATACGCAGCTTAGGTACACAGCTTGACTACAGCCCCTGTGCCACTACTGGCACTTTGCCTGGCTGTGAATCTAGGTTGGTGTGGGTCAATAATAAATTAATGCTTTGTGTTGCCATCCACAATCATCCTGAACCAAAAATAATCATGTACTTCTGGTATATAATCATGAAATCTTAAACAGTTTAGAATTTTCCCCCTCCTCTTCCAGGCATGGCCAAGTTCTCCACAAATGTAAGATATAAACCCACACTATTTTATTTTTGAATGAAAGGTACCATTCCCCCTTGATCCTGCTCTCTAGAAGCTGGGTTTTAAAATCACCAAACTTCTCAGGAAGACCTTAGATAAAAATCATAAACACCTGGTTGTAGAGTTAGACAAAATATGAAAGAATTGCCAATTTCCATGTCTCATGAACCCCTTCAGAACTTTTGTTGTGTGCATCTTACACCACCACTACAGCTGCTGGGGTGGGAAGCAGTGTTTACATCCCACTAGCAGGGTAAATGCAGGGAGGCAGAATAAATGAGTAATCTGTCCAAAACGCAGCATACAATTAGGAAATTCTTAGATCAGGCTCTTGAAAAATTACATTAGATAAAGAGACAGTGTTACAGAGTCTGCAGGTTTTTGGTGAGTGGGGAAGAGGGGAGGCATTTTCCAGGCCTGAAACAAATTCAGTCCCTCTGATGCCTGTTAACATACAGGTGAACCTAATTTTTGATGCTTTTACACTGGCATGTGCTAGAGAAAGCTTTAAAACATATTATTCTAGCTGTATCTCTGGAGCAGATTGAGTAAAAGAACAAACTTGAAGGAGTAAAAACACTATAATGCTTAATGTGGGACTTTTAAAAAAAATCAGTGAAGGCTTTCCAAATGCTTAATTTATGCAGCCACTGGTCAGAGAAGGCCAGAGATACTTGGACACAGACTTACTGTGTGGCTCAGATTAGTTCAGTCATGGCCTTTCTTTAAGGATGAGACTGAAGTTTCCATATGGAGATTTATTTGTTCCATTTTATGTCCTCCCCCTCAGAATGAACTGATTGTTTTTTGTGAAAAATTTGAAAGTATCTTTATTCTGTTTTGGTACAGAAATACAAATTCTTTTCCGAGAGGAAAGAGTTGGTACTTGGTTCTCTCAATCTTGTTCTTGAAAAAAGGCCTATCCAAAAAGTGGACACCATTTGTTGCCAGTGGGCAGCTGTTGCAGTTATGTAGTGCAGGGTTGTCTGGCCATTGAAGGAAGCTGAGTTCATCCCCTTTGCTAGCTCTCCTCCCCCCTGCCCCCAAACTCCCCCTTATGCCTGTGCTGATGTAGTGGTCTTCCCAAACACACAAAAAGGAGTCTGCTACGTTTGTTGAGAGAAAGGGAGATGTTAGGGTGTAAAAGAGCAAGCAGAGGAGGAAAAAGACCTATTTCCACTTACTGATGTTATTTGCAAAAGTCTTGGGGGAAATACTCCACTACATGATTTGCTGTTGGACAGGTGAGCCCATGGAGAAACTAAAAATTTAGTTGAATAAGAGTCAGGAAATCATAGAATCATTTTGGTTGGAAAAGACCCATAAGATCATGAAGTCCAATTGTTAACCTAACACCAAGCCAAGTCTGTCTCTACATCACATCCCAAAGCACCTTGTCTACCTGTCTTTTAAATACCTCCAGGGATGGGGACTTGACCACTTCCCTGGGCAGCCCATTTCAGTGCCTGACAATCCTTTTGGGGAAGAAATTTTTCCTAATATCCACTAAAAACCTCCCCTGGCACAACTTGAGGTTGTTTCTTCTCACCCTATATCTTGTTACTTGGGAGAAGATGCTGACCCCCACCTGGCTACAGCCTCCTTTCAGGCAGTTGTAGAAGGCAATGAGGTCTCCCCTCAGCCTCCTCTTCTCCAGGTTAAACAACCCCAGTTCCCTCAGCCACTCCTCATCAGACTTGTGGCTCTAGACCCTTCACCAGCTTTTTTTCCATGGCAGTGATAGTTATGGAAAAACCTAGGAAATAAGAAACTGAGGCAGCAGCAAAAGCTGGTGTTGAATCACATAAGACTTTTTATACAGGATATAATTAACTATGAATTGACCCACTTTTATTTGAGACCTTGTGATAAAATAACCTGGTCCTTCTGCATTGTAATCGGTCATCTTGGAAGGAACTGCCACAGAAAGAGTGAATGAATAACCGCAGCTGACCCCATTTATAGAAATTACATTGATCCATGTTGTTTAATCAGAAAAGCTTACTTGGTAAATGAGGACATCACTGATTTAAAAACTAGGAGGGGGGGTTGCAGCTGAGTGGTGTAAGTATTTCTGGGTTTTACTTGCAGTCTGAATGCAAAGGTGTTGGATTCCAAGTAGAAGTAGAAGGGTGACTGAAATGAAAGCAACTTAAAAAGTGCTGCTTAAGCTGTATGTAGCTGTCTCATTTACAGAAGTTTCTAGATGTGACATATGGAAGAACTGGGAGAAACAAACTGACATACATACTTTGCTTGGGCCAAAGTCCCAGAAATAAAAGCCTGATATGAGCTGGTTTGTGATACATGGGAGGCTAGGAATAGAATTTGCCACCTTTGCTGTAACTGTTATCTTCCAAATAACTTTTTTCCCCATACTTCAAAGTGAAACTAATGTATCTTAAAATGAATTGCTTTTCCTCTTTTTTGTGTGGGGATTGACACTGCAGGGAGTGGGAATCTCAGTGTTCCAATGATTAAAGACTGCCATCTGGAAATTACTGAAGTGGTCTTGTAGAAATACCTAGTATATAAATTAAATTAGTTTAATTTTTATGGTCAAAGTTCATCTATTTTTTTAGAGGACAGAGGATATAAACGTTCCAAGGGGATTAGCATTTAAACTGTGCCCTACATTTATGAGAGGAAACAGTTTTGCTGGTACAGTGAAGGACATATTTTTGTGGTCTTGGATATTTTGGGTTGTTATAGGGGTTTTCATGTTTTCCTTTAAAGTTTGAATAGCAGAAATGTATTGACCGGTGCTGTACTGAGTCAGATTAATACTGTAATGAAAACTCTACTTTTTCATACTCCCAAAACCTGGATTGTATTGCTTTGTAATTTCTTTCTCCTGAAACTGCTGAATAGTACCCCATCCACACTGGAATTTCGCAGAGCTTGAGCTGCCATTTTAAAATATATTGTATTATGAAAAATTCTTATCTAGGCTTTGTCTGAGGAATAGTTAATTGTGAAAAAAAATCAAGGAAGGATTTGAACCTGTGAATCCCATTTCCTAGGTTTGAGCTCTAACAACTGATGCTCTGGTTCGATGGCAGCGTTTCATGCCTTACCTCTCCATGAACTCGTGCTCAAAAAAGCTGTAATCTGGTGGGACATGGACATTTTTGAGGAATATTCAGTGAGCTCTGAGATTTGTGACAAGACTGAGCACCCGAGGACTTAAGCAAAAGAATGTGTCATTTCTCATTTGTGTTGAGGCATGAATGCTAGTCCAAGATGCTCAGTCTATTTGAAACCTTTTTGATACCTTTATGGATGTGCAGAAATAACTATTGTGTGTCTAAATATTGCCAGGGCTTGCAGAGTTCTTGCATATCTATAGTCCTGGGTGTCAGCTGAGCAAGGGATTTTAAAATCCTGATTTACTGATTCAAGTCTCTAAGTAGAACTGGTGGTGGTCACCAGCATTGCAGTAAGTATTCCTTTCACACAAGTGTCTCCACTACACCACCATGTGCGTATAACATTATTGTCCACACAAGCAGTGAAAAACCCTAACCAGTCCTATTTCGCATCGTTTCCTCAAAAAATCACACTCTGAGGACAGGGGGAGGAAAAAAAAAAAATCATCTTAATTTTCTGTTGTTGGGCCATGTATCTTCCTTACCTGCCCCTTTTTCTTTTTGGATAATTTCTCTAAAGGAACGCTATTGTAAACTTTGGGTAAAACTTCCATAAGCTAGGTGAGTTAAATATGAAGTTAAATGCCACATTCTTGTGGCATTATAGTGAGTGTCCCTCTTTGCTTTCTTTTGATGGCCAGGTATCTTTCTTCTTGGAGATAAAATCAGATCTTGCATCTAATCTGAAGATATCTGGTGCTCTTCAGTAATGGTTTCTGAGATGTTGTTTTCTTTTTTCTCCTCAAATGTGAGAATGTTTTCCTGAAGTTCTGAGGTAGATAAATGGGTTGATCAGAATTGGAAGTGTGTGACTGGGCACAGAGCCTGTCCTGTGCGTGTTAAGTCAGAGCAGGAACTTCTAGAAAACAAACTGTATGCTGTCTGAGTTTTACCGTAAATCCAAAATAATCTCTGTGTGCCTGCTTGTTTTAGCAATTTTAGGCTTTTAGGTGTTTTGGGGGTTTTGTTTTGTTTTTTGTTGTTTTAAAAAACACCCTAGTCCATTGTTGTTGTTGTGTTTTCAGAGACAAACTTTGAAATCAAATAATATGTTGTCCCCAGAACGAATCTAGTTATTTAACCAGCTTTGGGAGAGCAGTGAGCCCCAAAATAAAATGTTCGGTCAATACTGTTATTAAAAAACTCAAGTGAGGCTACTGTTGCAGAGTGATTTAGGAATAAAAATTTGACCACACTTATCTTGCAGCATATCCCAGTTTCTTGAAAAGCAACTGATGTGGAATTAATATGTTGTTTCTAAAACAACATGGAGCATGAAACTTTTCTAGTTGCAAGAACCTGCCAGTATTTTACTTAAGTCTGACTCATCTGAGCCCAAAAGCAAACTGTTCCCCTCCTTAATCCCAGCTTGATCTGTCCGTGTTCTGCCATTTACATGTATATAAGTGTGGAGCTGAAAAAATGTTGTGTGGAAAAAATGTGATGCCTGTCTTGTTTTGAAGTGAGGGGAGAACAGCTAGAAAAAGCAGTCCAGCTTTGAATTTTTTTTGATCATTAATACTCAGGAAGCAGACAGTAGAAATGAGACCACGGGCTGTATCATACCAAAGAGAGTAGGGATGCAAGCTAAGGGGAAATCAAGCTCTATTTTTTCTTGACACAAGGCATTTCTGAAACCAGTAATAGTGAAGTGCATGTGGGAGATAAAAAGGATGATTTTCTACATGGTATTGTGTGAGGAAAACAATTTCAATGTCTGGAAGATCAATATAGAAATAGTTATTTAAGACAGCAGTTCTGTAGGATATGTCTTGCTCTGTTTGTAGTCTTGTCAGAAATAATGGAGGACTTTGAATGAAATCCCTGTATCGTTCTTTTCAAAAACTATATTTTTGTAATGAAAAAGATATCAGAATTTAATCACAAGCTGGTAGGGTTGCCATCTAGGGGTATTGCTGATCACAAAAATGTCTGCAAATGCCCTGAAGTGGGAGAAAATAAGGTGCAGCTGTTGTGATGTTACAGGAATTTTGAAGGAGTTGAAGGGAAGCAGAGTTACCTGGTGTAACCCAGGAGATGGAAATGCACCCTCCCCCTTTGAAAGGGAATGTGTTTGTCCAAGTCAGAAGGGGGGCAAAATGCCAGCAGCCCATGTAAGGTGGTGAGAGTCTTTAGGAGGAAGAAACAAGACCTGTAAATGGTGGAATAATGCTTTCCCTCAATTCCCAGGAGTGAGGAGTGTCCTCAAACCTCCTAGTTCCCAAGCCTAGTAGCAGAATCTGAGGTATGAACAGAAGATACAGTTAGGATAGGGTGTAAGCCAAATGGGCACGCACAAGACCAAGTGATGTAAAGGGTTTGTATTCAAGGGTGCTGATGGAGTTGATGGAAGTCACTGTTGAGGGCTGCTGTCTGTCACCTTAAAATTCATAGCAATGAAGGAAGGTTCCTAAGCACTAGGAAACAGCAGGCATTGGGACAGTCATAAAGAGAGGCAAATAAAGAGGATCACAGAAAAAACTGATCAACCTCCCTTCATTCTCTGCGGTTAGGGCCCACATCTGCCAGAAGATGACTTGGAGGCACATGAAGGACAAGGTGCCATCAGGGAACACCCAGCACAGCTTCACCAAGGACAAGTTGTGCTGGGACAACCACAAACCTTGCTTTGAGGAGGTGACTGTCCTAGCAGGTCCAGGGGAGAGTAGTGACTGCCATTTCCTCAGACTTGATCAAGGCCCACGACACAGTCTCTCATGGTGTCCGGATGGGTGAGGTGTGGGCAGGAGAAGGGGCCCGGCG
>NW_009259854.1:1770979-1794215 GCF_000687185.1 Egretta garzetta
AGCAGGAAAATGCCACCTGTGGGACAGCTCCTGGTGGTGGCATGCCTCAGGTCAGTGGTGGGGCTGATGCTGGCAATGGCCTGAAGTAAGGACCGGGGTGGTAGTGGGACAGGTGACCTTCCGCAAGGTTGTGGGTGCCCCTTCCCACCTGGGGAGGGCAGGGCAGCTGGTGGGGATGTTCCTTGCTGTCTGGGGAAGACAGCAGCTCAATGGAAGCCAGGGGCTCGGTGCAGAAGAGATGGCACCTGTTCACGATGGAGAGGGGATGGGAAAGAAGGGCCCAGGCAACCCTTGACAGTCCACAAAAGAACTATTTGTTGGTGGGAGGCATTGCAGTGAGCCTGCGGGATGTCCATACAGTTTGTCTTCTCCTAGCCAATGTTGGGTGTGGAGGCTGGGCTGCCAGTGGGGAGCTGGCCAGGTGCTCCTGCAATGCTGTTGGTGAGGTCTCACGGACGGAGCAGGATGCGCTGGTGTGGTGCCAGGTCATCCCACTTCCATTGGTGGTTCTTCTCCTTGATGCACCAAGCCTTGCCAGTGAAAAGCAGCCACTCTTTCAGTACTTTTTATTATTTCTGTGCATGCTGCATTTTTCTTCACATGATGTAGCTCTATGTTTTCCTTTGTTGTCACGTTGCAGACCATCTCTTAGTATCTGACAGACTACTTATGTTCCGGAGGCCTTGCTTCTCGAGGCAAGTACTTAAGACAGGCTTATTTCTGCCAGGGTTCTCTAGGGGAGTGCGGAAGGTGGAGGGGCGCAGATGCCTGCTTACTTCTGGTCTGGTGGCTAATTCCCATATACCCGATGCAGTATAAAAGCCCTTCAGAGCATGACATCAGCTGCAGAGTAAAGGAAGGGGTTTTACTATTTTTTGTTTAATTAAACAGTTGAAATTACAGAAAAAGTTATTTAGTTTTTCTCAGAGTTGTGTTTCAGGGTTCTGGGTAAAAAATAAAGTGTTTTTGTAACCAAACTGCTTTCCTATTGAAATAAAGTTCAAATACACTGTTCCTGCTGCTGCTCTGGCTAGTGGGGCTGTTAATAACTGATTTCATCTTTTTATGGTATTACGACTGCAATCCAAAAAAACAAAATAAGAGAGAGAGCAACAAAGATGCAGCACCAGAAGAGAGAACACATCAGTGTGAGAAAGAAAGTAATCAACCCTCAGTTTTGTTGCTTGTTACAGGAAAGTCATTGTACTGCTTGAGAGAGGAGGATTTGTCACAGCCCTGCTTTCAAAAATGGGAATAGAAAGGGAGCATCCACTGGGACTGTGGGTCTGATGTGCTGTGCAAGGACAAGGTGAGAGTACAAGATGCCTCGTCTATGTATCTTATGCCAATGGCTAGGTACCTAGGGCTTGTTACTCTAGATGCCAGGCCTTATAGACTGGGCAGTTGCCAGAGAGCTGGAACAAAAGTGTGCAAGGATAGAAGTTTTTATAAGTGCCTTGCTCTTTGCTTTTAGAACTGAGCAGAAGAGAAAGTTAGCCATTTGACAGTCCTGTGCTAGCTTCAAAAGAGCATAGAAGGATTACAGGCACAAGCTGTGACAGCAAGTTAGCTGTGGACACAGCTGTAGCTGTAGAAATGTTTCTAGGCAAGTTATTTGCCAAGTGCTTGGTGTATCAACAACACAGCTGGAGGGATTTGTGGCACAAAGAGCAGAAGATGCAAAGCTACAGAAAGGGATCTTTAATTTACAGCATGAGCAGTCCTGTGGTTAATGTAAGTAGCACAATCCATTCCAGGGTGATCTAGCATTAGAGGAAAAAATAACACTGCAGAGGGCAGGCAGCCCTGAGTTTTGGCAGCAGCAAGTGATAGAGAATTCATTAGCCTCTGAGTTATAGCTGGATTTGGGGTTGCAGGTTTTCTTGGACTAGGCAGGAACTAACAGATGCTTGGCTCAAAGGAGCTGTCAAGTGTGCTAGCCCCGGGAGGGAGAACCCACTGGAGGCTGGGATGCTATTTTGTCAAACTGTCTTCATCCTCATGATCTCTGCCTCTGCTCTTTCCCCCACATCCTCCCTCTTATGCCAGCAGGGCTGCTCTACAAGGTGGGCTGAGCTGGGGTGACCCCATCACGGGCTGTGCCCTTGCTGATGGAGTGCCATCCCCTGGGGTCTGAGCCAGGCAGGCAGAGCTGGGGGCAGGTGACAGGCTCCAACTGCAGCCCTGACACGGCTGGGGCTGAGCCAGGTCCAGGATCCAGCCAAGAGCAGCAGGAGGCAGGGTGGAGACAGGGCTGGAGTTGGATCCTCCAGCACTGTGTGTCCAAGGTCCATTGAGGAGAAAGGACCCAAGGCCAGGCTGGAGACAAAGCAGCCCACAGTGAGGGTCTGACATAGGGCAGGGCTGGACGGTGCATTCTGACCTGAGCTGGAGCCCCCGGGCGCATGGCAGGGGGTGGTGGGTGGCCCCAGTAAGGTTGCCTGGGGTGATTAAAGTCCCTGTGGGCCCTGACTAGAAGGTAGAGATTGGGGCATATTCGAGCAGGGCAGTCACTCAAAGCGGGGCCTCCTGGGCTGTGGGTACACAGCCTGCAGAAGAGAAGAGGTATTAGTTCAAAGCTTCCCTATCCTAAAGGAGAACAAATCAGATGTCTCCTGCTGACAGGGGCAAGGAGGGAGGAGGCAGTAAAAGATGGGGATAACAGGAGGCCGTAGCAAGACCCAGTTCCTGGGTCCCTCATCTTCATTGATGCCTGATTCTGGTACTGCAGTGCCATGGGAGCGCTAAGCAGGCTGTTAGCCCGTTGGTAGGCATTGCAGTTAGTTCTGTCTGTCCAGCTGCAGTTCTGGGGGTGGTGGGTGCACCTCTTTCTCTTGCTGAGCATTGGAAAGGGGAGTGTGGGAGGAGAGGCCACTGGAGCACTGAGCACGTTTTGCATTTGTGCATAGGTGTTTTGGTTGTGTTACATGGCAAAATTAGTTTATGGATGTTCCTTGCAGATGTAACTATTGGGAATATGTTTTTTAATATTACATTCTTGTGGATCCAACCTCAATTGTGTTACATTAATAGAGGTGTTCAGAGAGCAGCAGGAGGCAAAATATTTTGACAGACTAATTGGTTTGCTTATATGACTGAAGGAGTGGAAACAGTGCACTGGAAAGAAAATGTCAAAAACCCTCCCATTTCTGAGACAAAGTAGCAGCTGGGTTATGTGATACTGTGAACAAAAATGGAAGCTTTTACAGATGAAGTAGGAGATGTGTTGTGAAAACAAAATGGGTCGTCAGTATGAGCCAGAGTGGCATATGCTCTGCTTTCATAGGCTCAGGGCTTATATTAGAGACATAGGCAAAAAGTCATGACAAATATTGCACTCTGATTGTTGGGTAGCAATGAAAAAGATGCCAGTAGCTCTGAGAAAGAGGTGAATGAGTTTTCAAGAACTGAAACAGTCACAATAGTGGAAAAATAATGAATATGGGTGGGATGGGAGAGGTATTGTTAATGCTTCTACCAGAAGAGTGATGTTAACAACTACAGAGTGAGACTGTTAAATGCATCTTGTATATCAGAAGAAAGTCCATTTCCTAATTTTGTTATGTAGACGTCCAGGTGCATTTGGTAAAGTTTAAGTTTCCATTTTGCACAAGAGTTTGGGGCTCATACCTCATTTGGGCAAGGTCACATTTAATTAACGGCTTTTTCTCGTTCTGTCCCCATTGGGGAGATATGTTTTAAAGGCCTTGGATTCTTATCATCTTGCTGGATGTTAGTGATATTGTGGAGGTTACTTAATCTTTGCTTTCTTGGTTTCCTTCTGTGGAGACTCTGACAGTACCAAGGATATGTTGATGATTCAGTATCTGACAATGTGGATCTTTGTTCTCTGTTTTCCTGTAAAGAAACTAGGAGTCTAATGGGTGAAGTGAAGAGCAAGCTACCTTGTTAACATGCCGCTGCAGTATAGTATCTTCCTGTTGCATAAAGGTCAAGCACAATTCTTTTCTGTTGCTGTAGCTGACGGGATAGTTCTGACTGATCACTAATCTTTTCGGTGACCTTTCAGGAGCCTTGATGTAGCCAGCTGCTACTTGCGTAACAGTGTTGAGGGGCTGATAGTTCCTTGGCTGGATGAAAGATCTAGAGGTAGCTGGCCCAAAAGAACTGATGTGGCTTTGTAGGGAGAGATTTTAATGCAATCATGACATCTTTCTGATAGAAGAGGGAGCAGTGTGTAGCTGGGCAACATAGTTTTAGTAGAATGGTAGTGTAGCTGCACTGAGGGATGGCATTTAGAAATCTGATTGCAAGTGTAGAGCACATACTTAATCAAAAACTGCAGAAAGTGAGAAGGGGAGGGGAAAGAGGTATTGAATATCTCCTAAGATATGCACAGAGAACCAAAGCTAAAATGGTACACAGAGGGTATGCTCTCGGCTGCAGATCCATCACAATGTTGGCACTTTTATTTTTATGGAACAACCGTTGTCTCATCACAGGATGAAAATTGCACAGCCCTTATCTTTTCAACACTGGTAGACTTATGACTCCACCAGTCATATGGTCTGAGGAAAAAATCACAGCTTTAGTCAGACTAAAGGAGTATTTGATACTGTATAGCATAGAGCTCCATATCACTTGCATTTTCTTTAAGCCTAGATCTGTGAGACCAGCAGGTTCTACACAGATGCTCATTTACTTGTTTACCAAGAATTTATTCTCTGAAAAAGAGAAAATTAAGGAAGGCATGGTACTGAGGGACACTGACATCCCAGCAGAACAAGGTGTCTGACTGAGGAAACTTTTTTCTCTGTTTATAGAACATGCTCGTACCTGCAAGGTGTTCTGGGTGTCTTGACACATTTCTGTTATGTTAGAAATCTATTATACGAAGGTGGTTTTCCAACAAACAGTCATTTTTTTTTAACATAATTTCTCCTTTCTCAGGAGGAAAGAAAACTTCTGCTTTCCTGTTTTACTGAGGGCTACATGTGGCCATTGGCATGTGTATCACTAAATCTAGAATGCTGTATTTGGGAGGTCAGCCCTGTAAGGGGAGAGGCAGTAGCACCAGTCTGATGTTTTCTATTGCATATGTTGATGAAGTGGGGTAATGTTGAAAGAAATGTACTGAAGCTTCCCTCTCTCTGGGGATCTGAGCCTCCTGAGTACATGAACTGCATGAGAATGAACGGGGGAAGGTACAATAGGTCACACACAGAGGGAGAAAAAACAATTTTTTTAGGATCCTCCATTGCGAGTGAACAGGAGAAGGGAAATAGGAAGTCTCAATTTAATTGTCTTTTCCAGTACAACTTTTAAGTTGTGTGTATTTTAGATAGCAGTAGGTCAGCATGCTATTCAAATTCCAGTCTAAACTATGAGCTTTTTGAGGATTTGAGGCAAAGCCCATAGGTGTGGAAATAAAGCGGGGAGGAGGAGCATCTATGAATTACTTTACTGCTGTCATGCTACTTACGTGAGAGTCATCATATATGTAGGCCTGTTTGTGCTAGTTTTGGCTGGGGTAGTTAATTTTCTTCAGAGTAGCTAGCATGGGGCGATGTTTTGGATTTGTGCTGGAAACAGGGTTAATAACGCAGGGTTGTTTTTGTCACTGCTGAGTAGGGCTTACACAGAGTCAAGGCCTTTTCTGCTTCTCACCCACCCCACCAGCGAGGAGGCTGGGGGGGCACAAGGAGCTGGGAGGGGGCACAGCCAGGACAGCTGACCCCAACTGACCAAAGGGATGTCCTGCACCATATGACATCATGCTCAGCATATAAAGCTAGGTGAAGAAGGAAGGAAGGGACGGACATATTCACAGTGATGGCTTTTGTCTTCCTAAGTCACCATTACACATGGTAGAGCCCTGCTGTCCTGGGGATAGAGCCCTGCTGTCCTGGGGATGGCTGAGCACCTGCCTGCCCATGAGAAGCAGGGAATGAATTCCTTGCTTTGCTTTGCTTGCATGCATGGCTTTTGCTTTCCCTATTAAGCTGTTTTTACCTCAACCCATGATTTTTCTCTTTTACCCTTCTGATTCTCTCCCCCATCCCACTGTGGGGAGTGAGAGAGCAGCTGCATGGGGCTTGGTTGCCAGCTGGAGTTAAACCATGGCACAATTTAAAGGAAATATAGCTAATAATCATTGTGCTGTAATGTGAACATGCAACATATACTGATGCGGTTGCCAAACAGATAAAGGAAGAAGTGATAAGTTCCACCCTCTGAAAAGTCACATGAAAATGAGCACAGAATATCTCTGCTTCCTCAGTAGAAAGAAAACAGGACACAAGTTGACTTGTTGAGTACAGAGAAGCAAAGCTAACACAAAGCAAAGTGTGTTAGCAGGTCTACTATTTTATCACACTTTTATCTTCCTGGACTTGTCAGGAGTGAGTGAATGACAGGTATAGATGATCATGGGTTGGGGGATTGGAGTGGAAAGGAGAAGGAGAAAATATCAAAAAGCTATACCTCCACTTTTTTTTTTAACTTCCTAAATAATCTGATTTATACACAGGTTTTAAAAATTGCCTGGTCATTTGTCTCCATGGTGTATTTAGGGTACCTTATTATGCTTGGAAGTTCCCTTACATCACTGCGGCCCACCCACTGTTACCTGGGCTATCACATGATGCTTGTAAAGTAATGATGTTACCTGATCAAGATGCTTGATGCCAGGCTGTGCACACTCTGGTCTGTCAGCCTAGTTCTTTGTACGGTTTTATTGTCCAATAGATGCAAAGCAAGTGCCACCTTTTGTGCTAAAAGGAGAGGGGTGAATGCATTAACTGGCTCACAACTCAATTCATTTAGGTGACCTAGCCAACTACAATTATTAGTTCCTTCAGGGATTTAATTCCTTTTTTTCAATTCACCGAAAACCTCAATACTGTCGACAGTGTATTGAGAAGCAGTCACTTAAGAACCCTTGCAATATGTTGTGGAATAAATCGGTCAGTTTGAGTTGCAAAAAGGGACAGGTGTGTGAGTACTCCAACAAATAATAGTTGTGCATGCTCGGGAGAGACATGGAGTGGGAAAGCGGGCAGAGCCCCTTCTCTATTTGTGTGGTGGCCGAGATGACTACTGTTTACCCTCTGTAGTGCTTGAGATTGGAAGGGATAATAGTTGGCTTCTACTTAGTAATGATGCATACATCCGGCACTTTGCACTTTTTTATTAAATGTAGGAATTGCTGCTATAGCTCAATATGGTTGAGTTTCTTGCTTACTGACATTGTCATTAGGTAATCCTGTTTCTAGTCCAATCCCAATTCTGTCCCCAGTATGGGCTGCTCACAGCTGTTGGGCACATGGACTCTTGTGCTGAAACATCAGACCAGAGATTTCTTCCTGGTCCCTAGAAGGAATGATCTTTTAAAAAGTCTGCTATTCCAACTTTCCTCTGTGTTTGTAGCATGACAGAACTCCTTTTCCAGGATTGCTCAGCAGGATGGACTGGAAAACAGATCTGGGTATCCCAGTTCACCTGCTCAGCGATGCAAAGGAAGTTCAGAGATCTAATGGGCAGGGAAAGATAGTAAGCTGGGCAAAACCAGCGGCTATTGCTGGATACATTAACTCTTCCTAGACACACTGCCTCCTGAAGCAGTGATCCATTAGCCCTTTCTCAGCAGATGGTGCTATGCAGGTGATGTACTGACCTACTGGTATTTCTGCACATGGAAAGATGAAATTGGCTCTAATGTCTGACTGGCTTGAGAAAGGAATAAACAAGAAGTCAAAACGAGTAACAGAAGTTTTGCAATTTTTACACTGGAAACACTGAAAAATGTGTTTATGAACTCATTAGATGAGAAATGTTCTTTGGCATCCCAGCAGCTTTTGACTAAAACAGAGTTTCTTTGACAGTTTCAGTGCTGCTCTTCTCTAAAACTTGGGGGTAACACAGGACTGGTACAGCTGTGATGGCAGCAACAAGACTAGGGATTACCCTGAGTTCAGACAGATGCTGCTGTCTGGATTTTCAAAAACATTTTTCTTTGGAAAAAAAAACGCTGCCACCCTCTGTATTTACAAAATGAAAGCACAACTTAGTGATCTTTCATGTAATTGTTTCAGGTTTTTGAGGGTTTTTTTTATTTGTCTCTTAACATTCTTTGGTGGCAGTCTGGTTTTTATTTTAATTCAAAACTATTGCAGGATAGACACTTGGTTCATGGAGTGAGCTTCGCTTTCACTGAAGTGATAAAGTGATGGTGCTGGTTTATGTGAGTGGGCAAGTGCAAACAGCCACGCTCCGGAGAGGCCGCAGAAACACATTGCAGGAACAGTGGCCGCAGCTGAAGACTCCTTTGTCTGAGCGCAAGGGGAGGGAGCGCTGTATCTGCAAACACGTTTAGTTCTTGTGTAATGAGAAGTGTCTTTACTTCATAAATACTCCAGTGAGGACACGTGCAGCTGGTGCTGTTTGGTTTAATTCCCAGACTGCTCTGTCTTGTGCTGGTGCAGTGGCCAGAGAATTGAGGAGTATAAGCCCTGACGTTCCAGCATGACTTTTTCGGAAGCCAAAGTGCGTTATCTAGTACAAGGTAATAGCAGAAATATTACAGGATAGCTTTAAGAGAAAGAGCTGTATGAGTGGTAGTTTAGCAAATATGAATAATAATTGTAGACAGCATATGCCCAGTTTAGTTTTATTTCTGGGAAATGAGGAAGGAATGAGTAGGAAATGGGTTAACTGGAAAATGTTGGATGTAAGAAGATGAAGGAATAAGAAATGAGGCAAAACCCTCCTTGGACAGAAGTCAGGAATCATGTCACAAGCCAGCTAATAAATATATTTGTTATCAGGTAGAAGAGCAAAAGTCAATTTATCTATTCACATGTTACCTTACCCAGTTACCCTGTGTAGATGGAGATAACTTTGTACAGGGGATAATTTAAAAAAAAAAAAAATAAATCCTGTTTCTCTGGTAGTGCACTTGTATTCTTACAGAGGTCTTCATCTGCAGATGCCCTAAAACTTTCTTCAGTTTTAAACTAAAAGTTTAAACAAAAAGCTTAAAGCTGAAGAACTTGGAGTCTGAATTTAGGACTTCTTTTCCCTTAGCTACCTACTAGTATTCTGCAAATAAACATTTTTGAAAAGTATAAATCTATTTTCTTCAATGCTTTTCCCCCCTCACCTTAAAATTACAAATTTTGTGCATTCAATGTCCTTGTAATACATTAATCTCTTGCATCCTATTTTTTTACATTTTTTTATTTCATGTGTTGTGTGCTAAAATTTAATTAACATTCTTTTTCATCAATAGTGAGAGCCTTGTTTCTATGAGGCTGATTCCATGAATGCTCTATTCATGTCCCTACTCATATCTAGGGGGAAAAAAGGACCATAATTAACACTGCAACCAGATTTATGCTCTTCTGCTGAGGGCAATTGCACAGAACTTGTTCTTGGTAATTTTCTACCCATGTTGTGACAGTGCATATCGTTCCAGATGGAGTTAGAGTTACCGTCATTATAGTCTGTAGAGGGGCTAGGAAGAGAAATGTATGTTCTCATCATGCAGTAGGGTCCTGGTGAGAATGCTTTCTTGCCATCTGGGTTTATTTTCCCATCCTAGTAAAGTACCAGAAGTTTGATGGTAAAGCACAGTTTGTTATGCAGTGACCCTAGCAATATTGTGTAAAGTGTGATGTAATCTGTTACCAGCAGGAGTTGCTTAACATGAGGAGAGCGTCTTTTAGACCTCAGTGTGGAGGCTCCTCCTCCGCTGGGGCAGGCTGCATAATTCCACAGTGGATCCCTCCCTGTAACTGCATCTTCCTGCTGTCGCACCTGCCTTTTGTACAGCCTTTGATTTTCAATTACTTGGGCGGCAAGTGCTGCACTCCTGTGGGAAAGTGCTGTCTGCTACTGGCAGTAGGCACTCCTTGCATGCTACTGCACTCCAAAATGCCCACGTCCTGTAATCCCCTCCTTTTTCCCCCCAGCATTTCAGATGATCCCTGACATGTTGCTAAGCTGCCTCTCCAGTGGGCAGCTCTGTATGTCTCTGCATTTCCCTTGCCCCCAAACCCACCGCTGTCTCACCTTCAAGACTGCAGCTTTCTGTGGCCCTATTGCAAGATGGGTGCCCTTCATTGTGCGCCCATAGCCATGGCCACCTCTTGCATGGCCATGCTTCTTTTTGAAGCAAAAGTGAGCAGGAGCCCCACAGCATACACAGCCGTTTGTCCTTACTGGCAGATTGGCAAAGCAGGCCTGCAAGGTGCATTACAAAGCGTAGCTGCCTTCAGAGTGGACATATCCCTCTGCATGTTCTCTTTTGTGCACTGCGAGAGAATGTGTCCTCTGCTAGTTGGTGTCCCCGTGACCTCCATGGGAGGGATGTTGCAGGAGCACAATATAGAAGTATGCTGATTTGGCTTTGGATGGACTTACTGTTAACAGGGAGGTGGCAGATGTCTGTGTCTGTTCTCCACTGATCCCATTTTCAAGTGGCTCCTCAGGCCTGGTGCTGAATATGCAGCCTCAGATCTCTTACTGTGTTGGCTCCATCTGGAGCAACTGGGTCACTATATGTTCCTGCTGCTTACAACCCAGCACAGACATACCTGAGCTAGCTTGGTGTGGGGCTAGTGTGAATCCAGCACATCTTGTTAACTCTCCACCTCTGTCACGTACTGTTTCTCACCAGAGCTGGTTCCAAGAGTAATGCAGGGCATGCTCATGTGGGTGCTGAATTTGGCTGCCAGCCGCCCGTCAGACCGAGGCTGGCTTGCATTGGAGCCCTGGCTGATTGAACAGTGGATATTGGGGAGTTGGTCCAAGTGTCACCACATCAATTTCTCTGTCCTGCTGGCCAGTGGGTGTTAGTGACAGCATGGGAAAGATCTCTCTCTAGCTTGCTGATGTGATTAGTGCTGCTACATTTACAGCCAAATTCAAAGGCTCTGCACTCACACCTTTTAGTTTCCTGACTAATATTCCTTGCTGTCGTAAGGGCCTGACATAAAAGATGTCCTTCCATATTGCAACTGATTGGAGTTGTCATTCAAAGGCCTATCATGTCGTCCCAGACAGAGGAGTGCTGTCTGTCTACATAAAATCAGTGTTGGTCTTTGAGACCACTACGCACTCCCTTATTCAGTCCTGCACTGCAGCTTTTGGGACATAGACAGTAACATGCCATCCTGTTTCAGCTTTGGGTCTCTGAACTCAGGAAGTTGAATTTTGTGCTTTAATATTCATATTGCAGTCTCAGCCTGTGAAGAGATGAAGCATTAAACACAATGCAACGCAACGGGAGTGGTGTGCACTAGATGGTTTCTGACTTGAATGTTTACCCTCTGAGGGGCTGGATTGCAAGAGGACAGGACTGAGGGACCATTTGATTGGGTTTGGTTTTATTTTCTTGAGGGCATGCATCATTCAAGAGAAACAGGAATGCAGCACAACATGATGAACTGGGTATGGGAAGAGTATTCTTTGTATGTAGGATGGTGCAGGAAAAGCCAGGATGAATGGGCATTGAAGCTGAAAACGCTGATATAAAGAGTGATTAAGAGACGAGGCCACGAAGATTTTTGTGAAGAACTTTGAAGTTGAAGACATGAGTCTTGTATTTCGTTCATACGTACTGGGAAGTATTAATAAGGGTCAGAAAACTGGAGAAGGAAATCCAGGGATGTGCTTTCCTCTGTTGGAGAGGGATCGTACCCAGGGAAAACTTCAGAAAAGAGTAATATTGAAGGCAGAAAAGAGTAATGTTGCAAACAGAACTTCACATTCTTGTTCACTTCTCCTTAGCACACTGCTGCATTTTAAGATGTTGCTGATTCGGCCATCCTTAGTTTAGGAGAAAAGATGCTATGGCTTACCTAGGAATAATAAGTCTCTGCTCTGAGGACCACACAAAAGGGCACAATGCCACTATTGAATGTGCTTTTAACTGTTTTTTTAAGCTCTTTGCTGAGTGAATTACATCTTTTCTGCTCCTTTCCAGTTTTAGAAACACACCTGTGAAGGCTGTGCCTCTCTGCTGCATTTCAGATAATGGTCAGTGATTCTGAAAGAAATCTATGCAGGAGAAAGAGAGCAAGGGCTGTTGAGAGAGGTATATTAAGAATGTGTATTTACCTATGCAAAATCTTTTCAGCAGTTAGTCAAAACAGAAAGCAAAGTGAGGATGGTACTTGCCTGAAACAGTGCTATCTGCTCCACTTTTAAAGAATAAGTTATGATTTCTAATGGTAGAGTCTGTCCTTCCAGCCCCTGCTTAGGTATTGGCAAGCTCTCTACCTTAATCTGTTTTATGTCTGCATGGGACTGAACTGACTCAGGGTGAGTTTTAACCTATAATAAAGCCTGAAACCCACAGATTTGTTTTAAGATTGTTGCATTACCTAAGTAGTGGCTGCTTGAGTGGAGAAAGGCACAAAGATATGTTCCATGGCTAGAAAGAAGCCAAAAGAAGGAAATTTTACAAGGCTTTAATCATAATGTATTTTTGGGAGGGGAAACCCTGCCTATGCCAAGCTAGCCACGCAGATGGTTCACTGCTGAAGAGTTATTCTGAGCAGACTCATTGGCCTATTGCTGAATGTTAGGCTGCATTCAGCTTGGCACATCATAGATTGTATCGGTCTCAAACTGTAAGAGAGGGTCAGTTTTTTAAAGCTGCTGTACGATTAGGATGCCATTTGAGGGCACCGAGTGAGAGTTTGAATGGCGTGACCCGAGGTAACTGTTCTTCCCTTCAGCTGCCTTTGCTGCTCTGGAGGAGTTCCCTCTCGCCTTGATGGGGTGGCTCATCCGGTCGTGTACGGTTGCTGAGCCTCTCTAGTTCAGGGCTCTGAGGAGAAGCAAACTGAAATCCAAGAGATGTTATTGAAATATGCCCAGCTGTAAATTGCTGCTCAGTGACAGCACAAGCAGCTTGAGGTGTTCCTTGATGAGAAATGGAAAACTGAGAGATGTGTGAAATAGGAAGAGGACAAGCCACCTTGAAGCTGCCCAGTTGGGATTCCAAGTCCTAACTTCCCTCTTGCTCATTTCAGTGTGTTTTGGGGTGGTGGTGGGGTGTGTGTGTGTGTGTATATATATACACACACACACATATTATTTTTTCCCCTTGCTGCTTGCTTTCTGAGCCAGTTAAATCCCAGGAAGTGATTCTGGTGATTCTGAGCTAAGCTGCAGTCATGCAGATCGAAACTACCTTCCCCAGAATCTGTGGCAACCAGTCCTCCCTGAGGACGAAGGGGACTTCCAGTGGTGTAACATCCTGATGTGTTTTTAGGCAATGAGACACATCTCAGATGTGAGTTACAATAGTAACTTGCTCTATCCCCTGATATTCTTCAATGGCAATGTGCAGTTGCCTGAAACGTGCTGAGGTCTGCCAGCACAGTGGAGCAAAAGCTGTGGATGCTGATTGTTGAGATCTGTCTTGCCCCTGTGCCAGTGGAGATCTTGGTCTCTAGCCCATTTTCTGAAGGCGAGGAGGCTGATGCTTTGCCCCAGGTAAACAGAAGTCATTGTCAGCTCCGGTTGTTTCAACCTGACTAAGGTCTGTTGTGGTTTAACCTGGCTGGCAACTAAGCACCACGCAGCCTCTCGCTCACTCCCCCCTCCCCCAGTGGGATGGGGGACAGAATCAGGAAGAAAAAAAAAAGATAAGAGCTATGGCCTGAGATAGAGACAGTTTAATAAGAGAAAAAAATAATAATGAGAATGGCAAGAGAATATACAGAATATACAAAACGAATGATGCACAATGCAATTGCTCACCACCTGCCGACTGATGCCCAGCCCATCCTGAGCAGTGATCGCTCTTCCCCCTCTCCGACCAACTAACTCCCCCCAAGCATGACGTTATATGGTATGGAATAGCTCTTTGGTCAGTTTGGGTCAGCTGTCCTTGCTGTGCTCCCTCCCAGCTTGTTACGCACCTGGCCGAGCAGGAGAAGCTCAAAAAGTCCTTGGCTGGTGTAAGCACTGCTCAACAACAACTAAAAACATCAGTGTGTTATCAAAATTCTTGTAGTACTAAATCCAAGACACAGCACTATGAAGAAAATTAACTCTGTCCCTGCTGAAACCAGGACAGGTTATAGTGAGGAGAGAGCAATTGCTTATGTGAGGAGTGTTTCTCTCTCCTTTTTACTGGGGAGCTGATTTTACTGGGGCTAATATTCTAAGTTCTTATTATCATTGTTAAATTGTTAGTGCAATATGAAATTTGTCGCATTACATAGATAAATATTATACATGAGCAGAGACACATTGAAGGGAAAAATGTTGGTCATCTTGGCAGTTCCTCTGGTTACAGTCTGTCACTTCATTTTTCGCTGGCTATAGGAGATGTGTGATGGTGGATAATTTGTTACATGGTTTTCAGCTTTGCAAAGTTCCCATATAACTGATGTCAGTGTCAGTGTCGATCCTCATTGTGGGCCCACCAAAGAAGCCAAAGGTTCCTGGAATATTTGGCTTTTAAGAGTATTTTACTTGCTTTTATGTGTCTATAGGTAGTGACTAAATTCTATAACTATTGTAAGTAAATAGTTCCTGTATTCACCTATGGGAAACCTCATGTTTAAGTACATCAAAGCGCAAAAAATTTTTGCAAGTGCAATTTTGATACTAATAACAATTTCTGTCACCAGTGTGAGTGGAGAACAACTTGGCAGAAGTTCCTTGCTAGAAGGCATTCTTGGGTCGTATGTCCTCATATAAACTGAGCATGTCATTAAATTCGTGTGGTTTTGGCACCAGGGTAGGGATCCTTTGTATCTTCAGCCAGGCTTAATGTGCATCCTCTGCAACTGCTTTCAATCTTGGCCTCATCAGTTTATTAGCTGCTTTCCCATAGTGTTCTTAGTACTTTCTAGAGGGATAATTTTTAGCTCAGTCTCTCAGACAGTTATTGATGGGAACTTTTTAGAGCCCATAAGCCTATTTATTGGCTGTCACATTCCTCTTCCTCAAACTCCCTCTCACTTGTCACATTCCTTTTCCTCTGTCTCTGTCTTGGTTTGACCCATTAATTTATTTTTTTGAAATTTAAATACATAAATGCTGAACTGAAGCCAAACAAGGAGTACCCAGAAAAGATTTGGGGAAGGTTTTTTGGGGTTATTGTTGCTTTGTTCACATAAGAGTAATTTTTAATATAGTTGCTTCTTTAACGGCTGCATCTGTTTCCGGGTGAATTGTTCTTTTACTAACTTGGCAATGCATGGGGAGAAATAACACATACTAGCTGTTTTTCACTTTTTTTAATGTGTGGTAGGATTAATCTGTATTTGCCTTGTTGTAATACCTGCTGTTTGTGAGAACTCATGGGCCTTAAATTAGGTGTGATGGCTGCTTCTTGCTCCAAGACTATAATAGATTTTAATGTTAAACATTGCAAAGAATGAAACAAAGACATCAAGAACAAATAAGAGTGATTTCAAGTTCATAATACCTTCCATATGACTGCCAAATGGCTTGAAGATTAAACTTGAAACTGTCTGTTCAATCCTTCATTACCTTCCTTTTCATTTTGTGAGTTATATGTAATGGAAGTAGTTGTAAATTGCTGCCGCTAGCGTAATTGTGTGGGGAATTTTCATCTGGGGCCACGTCTGACCTGCACGAAGTTCCTGGAAATGACAAAGTGCACTGCAGGGTGGAAGAGAACTGGGCATGGTGTGCTCTATCTTACTGCTGCAGAAAACAAGGCTTTCCAGCTTTTCTCTCCTTACCTTGTTTATGCTATTTCTGATGAGATTCATTTCGATCGGTAAAAGGCCCCCTAGACCGAGAAGTCTTGCCAGAAACACACTAGAACACTTTGGGGATTTTTTTTCTGGATTGTTTTTAAAATACATCTCTTTTGTGGAGGCAAAATGCGAGTCGTTGGGTTTGGGTTTTTTTAAAGCAGAAGTGGGCTGTTCTCTCTTCTCACAGCTTTTGATAGGTGTGTATGTACTTTGGACACACATTTTTTTTGGGTTGGGATTTGAAGGTTTTGGGAACGGGTGGTGTTGGTATTTTTGGTAGCTTTCTTTTCTGGAGGGGGTTTCCATGAAACAGCAAACAAAAGCTGGACAAGCTGGTGGACTGAGATTGTGTTTTGCCTGCTTGATTTTACTGTTTGTTTTCCCTCTTTAGTCCATTCACTTTTTATTACTCTTTACAGTGTGTCCCTTGGGCTCTGTTCCTTACAGCAATTGGATGTTTTTAGGAACTGTTACACTATGTTTCCCTTGTGGTACCCAGGGCTTTATGGAAGTTATGATTTAGCTCAGCGCTTTGGACTCTGGCTCTTTCTCCTGCAGAAACAGAGATGGTCCTGGCACACCTAAATCCCATAGGTTTACTACTGATTCAGTTTTGGGATGGGGGAGTTGTGCCCTTTTCTTATCTGTCTTTGAACACCAAATTTTCTGACTCCTGGGAGGAAAAGGTCGGGATGGGAACTAGTCAGCAGTTTCTCACAGCAGCTTAAACTTCTACGGCTGCATAAAACTGTCAGCACAGGAACCAAGTTCTCATAGCTGATGAACTTGCAATGAATTCCACTGCACCTCTGAGGATAGCTGGCTAAAAGGTTTCGAAAGGATAGAAAAAGCGCTTAAACCTGCCAAAGGGAGAAGAATCAGAGAATGAATGGCAGCAGGGGGAGTTGTCGGAGAAGTGAACTCCAGGTCAGGGTGACCAGTGAGCCTGGACAGAGCACAGCAGAGATGACTGTAGGGGAAATGACATTGTCAACTCAAAAGCTAGTGCAGGGATCTGTTAACAGCGTACATGAGTTGTGACCCCAGCAGAAAGGTACAACTGCCAGGTCATACTTGTGGACTGCAGGTTGCAGTGCTCAGAGATTTTAAATGGATGAGGAGAATTTCTGTCTTCTGACCAGAGTGCAGCTGCAATAGGAGGAAGTGTGTGTGTGTGTGTCTTCAAAAACCAGCTAAATAGGAGGGGGAGAAAAGGCCAGTGGATTAAAATTTCAAGGCTGTTTATCAACACCAGCTTAAGCAACAGCTTCTGCATAGGAAGCTGAAATTAAATCTTATGCTGTGATTCTTGGTTTTCTCCCTTTCTTAAAAAAAAGGGAGCTCTACTGTTTTGATTGCTTTCACCCAGTTACTTCAAAGGTTTAGATGAAGTTCGAAGCAGATCTGGAATAGTTGTTCCACAGTAGGTGGTTCTGCCTTCTAAAATAAGTATAAAATCACCTAACATTTCCCAAAAACTTCACTGGTATTGTAAGCACTAGGGTACTGGTTAGCTGGAAGCCCACCATTACCCTCAGATTTTGATTTTGGGATGCTTCTGTCAGCTACTTGGTATCCCTGCCTTACTCTTCTTAGTAGGAGGTCCACCTCAAAGCATTGTACTTGGTCGTCTATGTATTTAAGCTCATTCAGAAAATCAGCCTTTCATCTCTTTGCAACCTTTTGAGCAAGTTTTTCTGTCCTATTTTGCTTCTTTCCTCCTTTTCTTTCTTTCTTAGAAAAAATATACCACCTTTGCTTTCTTATTTCCTTCTATACCCCATGAAGTCCCACATTCACAGCTTGGATTGTGTACAGAATTATTACATTTTCCTGGGTCACTCACTATGTTCCTGGTATTTGTGTGTGATCTTTATAGGCTTTTATCAAATTGTCCAGTTATTCTCCTGCATATTTCCTTCACCTTACTGTAATTTATCTTTCCTCTCTCTTACCTCTGATTCCAGTGTTTTATCAAGATCATGCTATCCTTTTAACTCCTCTGTAGGCTTTTCTTCCTGGCCCCCAACAGATATTTAAGTTAATTCCTTTGCTAATCATAGAGAAAATTGATGTAATAAATAAATAAAAAAAAAAGTTCCTTTAAGGGTTAACATTTTACTGGGAATAAATGGGGTGAGTTACACAAATCCATTTCTGGCATAAGTTTCTTAAAATAGAGGGGAACTTGCCAGGGGAAGATGTATGCATATTAATGTATAATCAACCAATGGATTCAATAAGACTTTTTTTTTTTTTATTTTACTTGCTTGAAAAGTGACCAGCAGACATCAGCTAGCTAAGACAGATTGCTTTGATAAATCTTTGGGAAATTTGGTATTTTTTCTGTCTCAGTTGCATTCTCTGGCAAGCACACAAAAGACATGTCCCCTCTAGCACCCAGCAGCTCAGCTTGCCTTTTGTATGTGGATAAGATTCTCCTTTCTGAATCTGCAAAACCTCTAAAATCTCCATTAAAATGCACTGTAAACCTCCTCTCTTTGGGAGTACTATGGAGCTATGAAAAGAAGACCGTAAAAGTGAAGCCAGAATAAATAAACCTTATTCCAAATGAGTGTGGATTGGCAAGCTTAAGAATCATTAATTTTGCCTTAGTGAAAAAGGAGGAAGATGGAAATCCACGGGAGAGAATTAGGTTGGTTCAAGCAATACACCAGCACTGTAACCCTACTCTAGATCTGTGTACCATGCACCCGGAGGGAAATAAAGCTTTACAGCATGAAGATTTTATCAGCCTGCATTTCTGTGACAGTTGGAGTGCTTGTGAGTGGGTGAAGCCAGCAGGGATTACTTGTGTTGTTCCAAATGAGTGTTACTAAAGATCTTAGAGGCTGGATAGGTATGGCACAATGTGCCACGTACGACAAACGTATGTCTGTAAACTGTCACAAGCATTGCAATGAGAGGAAGAAAAATTAAAAGCTAGGTTTGGCCCTTTTCACCCCACCCGTGAAAAGAAAGCGAAGGTCACCTGTCTCTGTGCCCCTCTCCTACTGTCAGTGCTTGATCCTGATATGGGAAGAGGAGTCGTGGAGGAGGGGGCTCTTATTAGAAGTCCAGGGATCTGTATTTATTTATTTTATTTAACTGAAATATCTGTTCAGTGGGGCTGGAGCAGTGCTGGATGAGGCCACAAATCATTCACTTTGGCAAGAGCTGAGAATCTTGTGGTAAATCAGTGCTATCTGAAGTGAAGTCCCAAGGACAGGTCTGTTGATAGGCAAGAGACGATTGCGTGGAGACTTGTATTCCACGGCCTGTGACAAGGGACCCAGTCCTCTTCTACACCTGCAGCAGCTGCTGAGGGCTGGGCAGGACAGGCTGTGTTTGGGCCAGACAGAAAAACCTCTTGGAGTTTCCTCCTCTTTGCTGAGTACTGTCATTTTTGGTTATGTCTAGCTACTAGCCAAACAGGTTTATAAATTTCAAATATGCTCGCTTCTGCAAAAACCTTGAATTATAAAATCTCAGGACTCTCCTTCACCAAAACCATGTTTTGTTTATCCCAGGAGAAAACTGGAAGTTTCTCTCTCCCGTCTTCAAGGGCAGTCCATATCTACCCTTGAATGAAACTGAAACTGAGGACTGTGCATGGTTGCAGGTCCAGGAAAAACTGTTTCCTGGTCTTGGCTTCTGGCTAGTGGAGCAGTTTGTTTGCGTGTTTAATCAAATTTGGAGTAGATTCACTGGGAAGATTTGTATTTAATCAAAAGTTTTTGATAAGTGGATCTTCTAACGTGTTTCTGTAGGAGGTGAAATTGCATCCAGCCTCATAAGGGACCCAGATTTTCTGCTCTAGCTTTTTATGTCTCGGATTCGCGTGGCTGCGATGTGCATGGCACAGTTAGACTTTCTCATTGTTTCTGAGAGTCAGTTTTTGAAAGGTCTTTATTTACCAGCCTCTAAAAACCAAATCCTGTCTATGGATCGCTCTGAGATCTCATCTTGCATACAGCTCAACAGATGACTGTAAGCAGTACTTGTATGTGTGCAAAGCAGTGGTTAAAGGAGGAGCAAAATTAGAAATGCTTTTGGGACTCTGGGGAAGCAGGAGAATCCCAGCGTCTGTTTCCTAATGATGTTTCTCTGTTTGACTCTCATTGACTTTAGTGAGATGCTGCTTGCTGTAATTTACAGTCTACAGTCTCTCACCTCTCTTAGAAATGCTGGTGGTATAGTATTTCTTTCCTCGTGTGATTTTTAAATACATTATTTAAAAATCTTAATAGAACTTTTTTGTTCATAGTGCAGTGCAGTTGAGAAATTAAAATCCCCAAAGAATTCACTTTCCATATTTTTCTTACAATGATTTTTTTTACATACCAGCTGTAAGGACCAGAAAAAATTATAAGAAATGTTCTTTCTCAATTTGAGAACTCTTATTCCTGTTCAGTTTCTTAAAAGCTGTTGTTCCTTAAAAAATCCAATCTTGTGCATTCCAGCATGGTGTGATTAAGTGCTTTGAGGTCTAGAGTTAATGAAACAATAATAGATTTTTCCTAAATTGGTGTTTGATATCTAATAATCTTATATATTTTTATTAATATTAAATAATTTTTTGTCTGTTTTTTTTTAGCGGGTGTGAATCATGTCAGTTGCATTTTATCACCTGTGAAAAACGTGAGCTGTACTGGCTTCCCACAGAAATATATGGGAGGGGGAAATATGCATTCAGTCTTCTTCCCTATTGGAAGGTGTTCTGCAGAACTTGGCCCTGAGATATGTCTGTAATTTTTGGAAAGAACTTGGAAAAAAACCCCAGAGAACAAACAAACAAAAAAATCATATCGGATGCCTAGGAGAAATCCATGTAATACAGCACATTGTGTAAGCGCATCACTGCTTGCGTCTCTGACTGCGGAGGCGGCTGAAAGGGGATGTGTATGTCCCCTGTAGGGAACACAGCACTTGCCACGAGCCATGTGGCCGCCTGGGAAGAGCTGCAGGCAAGCTGCTTCCACTGTGCTAAACTCAGCCCCAAGGCATGAAAGCTGGCTTCCAGCTCTGTTGGATGATGTCTCTCTGTGGCTGTTTGCACTGTGGAGCTTATGGTCTTGAAGAACTGGGATTTGTATTGTGCTTAAGAAAGAGCCCTCAGATTTAGAACCCTACTATAGGCCATGCTGGTGTCTCCAAGATGGAAATTTGTTGGCTGGGTGGTGTGAAGCATCGAGGTTGCCTTGTGTACCCGCTGATACAGGTGCTGGTTGGTCTGCACCTTGCTCTTACCAGGGCGATTGGAGAAGTTGCCTCAGGTCATCCATTCTACCAGGAACAGGGGGAGGCTTTGCACAAGTGTGGAAATGCTGTTCACAATCAGGCCATTAGTGTGATGGGCTAACCAGGAGCACGACTTGTGCATGGCCCTCTCTAACAGCAAGCTGTGATGCCAAAAACTACTGCTCCTGGCCAGCACTGCGGGGTACCAAGATAGCAATCCATAAAGATAATACTTAAATACATGCGTAGGGGAAGCCGATGAGCTGAGGCAGAGTCAGAAGACGGTGCTGAACTCTTCCCTGCCATCTTTTAGTAGGTCAGCAATTTCTAGGCGTGTATTTTGTCTGAGGCCTAGACCAATTGGCCATCTTATTTCTGCTTAATTAGCTTCATGATTTAAAATTATTTGTGGCCTCTTAATGAACTAGGAAAAACCCAGCAGCTGTTAGCAGCTGGCTGGGATTTTAACAGCAGCCACATATGTTTAGCAGAACAGCAATAAAGTAGTGAGAAGAAAAGTCTGGCAGTGCTGCCAGGGGTCAGGACATGCGAGGGCTATCCTCAGTCCTGTTAGTGAACACCATTAGTGCAGTACGGAATTCCAGCTAGGCATAAACAGCCTTGTTAAGTGACAGTGATAATGAAAGCTTTGACAAAAGGCTCGGCTTTGCACGAAGCCCCATGTCTCGTGAAGGAGGATTTGAACTACAAGCCCTGGGTTGGCTGAGGAATGAGGGCGTGTTCCCCTTGGACTTTCAACAACTTCCCCACCCTGCTGAGATTTGCCAGGGAAAATCTGTCAAAACCCTTAAGCACTGAGCTGCCTAGCTCTATTACACAGCCCTGTGGGGCTTCACAGAGAGGTGGACATGACCTATGCTGGGTGGTGGTAGACCTACTAGTTCTGGTTGTGGCTGTGTCTCAGGGCTCAGCCCTCTGAGCCTGTTAGGCTGATTGCCAGTTCAATCCTTTCTCAGGCGAAGCAACTGAGCCTGTATCCTGATTTCCTTGTGATCTGGGGAAGGTGCCCCCCAATCTTTAACAGTATGTGACCATTCAGGTGACAACCTCCCATGACTCAGTCTTTTTCTTCTGATATTCCTCCTTCTTATAGGGGTTTGCAGTTATTTCTGCAGTGCAGATTTTCACAGAATTATTTTGGCTGTCCCTAAAACCCCAGATCACAAATCTGCTGCATCACTCACGAAGATTTCCAGCACTAGTCTGGACAAAAGGTCTAACATTTCTTATAGTTAAGATAGGTATACTGAGGTGTAGCCCAGAACGCATAATGCTCTACTTTTGCCAGTCATAATTTAACAAAACTAAAGATGGATCATGGTCTTGGTGTGCATACTTTTTTGTAGCTGTCTCTCTTATTTCAATTATATTTTCCTAAGTTTAGAGATAATGGAGAGCAGCTACAATATTGCTGAACCTGTGCTTCAATGATAACTACTTCAGGAAAAGAAGCAGGATGTATAAAAGAAACAAGATGATGTCTGGTGAAAATGCTGTTCAGATGCAAAAAAAATACTTGGCTAACTGATGTACCTGGAGGAAGGCTGGTGCTTGGGGCTAAGAGCATTCCCTTTGATCATTCCAGCTCTACAAGAAGCCTGCCCTGTCTTTGCTCGGGAGAAAGATCTTTTTCCTGTATCAGAAACAATTCTTTTGTGAGAGTCAAATTACATTTTGGATGTACAGGATAAAAGGTAAAGATTTTCCTTAAGGTCTGTCAGTGCATCTTTGAGGCCAGTATGAAACACGTCTGGCTCTGGTTTTATGTTTTTCAATCTGTAAATCATAGAATGTTTTGGGTTGGAAGGGACCCCTAGAGGTCATCTAGTCCAACCCCCCTGCAGTGAGCAGGGACACCGCTAATTAGATCAGGTTGCTCAGAGCCCCGTCCAACGTGGCCTTGAATGTTTCCAGGGATGGGGCCTCCACTACCTCTCTGGGCAACCTGTTTCACCACCCTCATTGTAAAGAATTTCTTCCTTATATCCAGTCTAAACCTACCCTGGTTTAGTTTAAAGCCATTACCCCTTGTCCTGTCACAGCTGGCCCTACTAAAAAGACTTTCCTCAACTTTCCTATAGGCCCCCTTTAGGTACTGAAAGGCCATAATCAGGTCTCCCAGCAGCCTTCTTTTCTCCAGGCTGAACAAGCCCAACTCCCTTAGCCTGTCCTCATAGGAGAAGTGCTCCAGCCCCCGGATCATTTTTGTGGCCCTCCTCTGGACCTGCTCCAACACTTCCATGTCCTTCTTGTGCTGAGGG
>NW_009259854.1:1794231-1827893 GCF_000687185.1 Egretta garzetta
GGCAGGGCTGCTCTCGATCCTTTCTTCCCCCAGCCTGTACTGATACTGGGGGTTACCCCAACCCAGGTGCAGGACCTTGCACTTGGCCTTGTTGAACCTCATGAGGTTCACACAGGCCCACCTCTCCAGCCTGTCCAGGTCTCTCTGGATGACATCCCGTCCTTCTGGTGTGTCAACCGCACCGCTCAGCTTGGTGTCATCCACAAACTTGCTGAGGGTGCACTCAATCTCGCTGTCTAAGTCATTGGTGAAAACATTAAACAGCACCGGTCCCAGCACGGACCCCTGAGGGACACCACTCGTCACAGGTCTCCATCCGGACATAGAGCCATTGACCACTACCCTCTGGACGTGACCATCCAGCCAGTTCCTTATCCACCGAACAGTCCACTCATCAAATCCATAGCTCTCCAATTTAGAGAGAAGGATGTTGTGGGGGACCATGTCAAAGACTTTGCAGAAATCCAGATAGATGACGTCCATTGGTTTTCCCTTGTCTACTGTTGTTGTCACACCATCATAAATGATCCTCACATGTCCTTTTAACCCATATTTGTGGAACATTTTGGTGTCTTTGAATAAAATTTTCTCTGGAGACATGTACACAGTTCCTTCTGCTATCTCAGGTGCTAATTATATTATGTGGAGCCTCCTCTCAGGATTAACTCTGATGCTTTATTTTATGGCTGGATGGATATCTTATATTTTGTTTTAATCAGGTTGATATGCACATAATACAGTGACCTTTACTTTACTGTTGTTTTTGTCAAGTGCTCTGGAAAATATGTCTGTGGCCACTAAATAATGCACCAGTGTGGTTTTGTTATGAAAATGGTACCTAACGGAAAGAGAAATAGCAAAGAATATCTGCATCACTGTGGGAATTTAAGTGTATCTGTTCTGGGTAGGGTTTCATAGGTCAGGCTTGGATTCCTTAGGTCTGTTTCCTTGAGTTGTTATCCAGGATTTGAGATCAGCAGAGCCCCCTGTGAAACTGAGGAATGTATCATAAGAAAACAAAGCAATGCGTAGGGTTTTTAACCTGTGAGTGACTTCAGGCAAAGACATGGGGAGAAGCTGAGAATTTTGGTCAGTGCCTTTGATTTCCTGACAGTGCGATTGGGGATGCACCTCTCGCCCACAGGAATGGACAGTCTCTCAGGTAAGGGAGATGTAGTCTTCTTTGCAAAACAGAGACTGCTGCTTCTGAGCACCTTCTCTTTCCCACCATGGTTTGCTCTTCCTGGAGGGCGACAGCCTCCGTGACCTCCAGGTCTAACAGTGGCTGCTGCTTTTTTTTTTTTGTGGGAGTCACAGAAGGTTTGTATTGTAATATCAAAACTTCAGATATTTATAGTCTGCTTTTTCCTCACTGCATCCAGAAATGCTCTTGGCTGAGCTAGTTACCTATCTTCCATTTGTTGGGGGTCCTTGAGTCTTGAGAGGCATGCCGAGAAAGCTGACCTGAAACTCCTAACCTCTTTCGGATGCCCACTTAGTATTGCTGAATAGATCTGCTAAAAGGCTTTGACATATTTTTCATGCACTTGAGAGTTTTTCTTCTCTTCTGCTGCCACAGTTTGTATCTTTCCCCATTTATTTATCTGGCTAGCTTGGAAACAGACTTCTTGAAAGAGGGGAAAACTTCACCACTAGAAGATCTCTGTTTTACTTCTCCATCTTTTATTGCCTGTGTTTTTCTTTTTCCTGCCCTCCCTCACCCACCATGCTTTCGTATACAACTTTCTGACAGTTCTTGACTTAGATATCTGCATTTTGAAAGTAAATTGAACTTTAAGAAATGTCTTTGTTTTGGCTTTCAGTGTTGATAGTCTAATCGACCTGACAGTTTTCACCATTGCCCCTTCAAGTCAGTTGTGTTGTCTTTATCTTTTTATCCATGGTGTGTACACCTGGTTTTTGCAAAGCGATAGTGTCCATTGCACATCTTCATCCACTTCACCTTTTCAGAATATTGGCAACTGCCAACCAATGTGACTGAGCCACTTCTGGGAGAGACAGCAGCAATGCAGAGGACATGTTATGGAAATGGCTTTTCACAGTCAGTTCTGTTGAGCTGGGATAAACCACCACCTGCAGCCAAAGCTTTTTCCTTCTGGGGTCTAAGAGTCTTCCCCACCTCCTTCTGGAGTCCTTTCTTTCCAAGTGGTTCTTTGGCCTAAGTTTGGCCAAAACTGTAGCCCAATGTTTCCCCCCCACCCCCCCTTTTTTTTCCCCCCCTGTGTTTTCTTTCTAGAGAGAACTCTTATATACTGTCATAAATTTCTTTTTTATATCGAGTGCAAGGCTCCTCAGCTTTCTGTAATGCAGCTTCATAGTCAGTCTCTGAGGAAGTTTTAAAAGCCCTTCTACAAGTGCTGTTATCAGAAATTACCTTATCTTCAAACAACTCTTTGTGTGTGTTTGTATCATCCCTTACAAATCCAAAGTGTCTGTTTTTAAATCCCTGTCTTCCCCCACTTTGAGAGTATTTCAGCTCTGTTGGGACTTCGAGCCACTCTGTTTTTCTAAGTTCACTTCAGTTTAATTATTTTGTGGCAGTCTGTAATCTCTCAAAGTCTGAGAGAGGCCTGCTTAATTTCTGCACAGTACAGAAGCTTGCTCCAACCAGCATTTATGTCAGCCTTCGGAAACACAGATCCTCATAAATGTTACTTTTTGCTCCTTTATTTTTACTTGCCTGACAGTGAAGTCACCCTAGCAGCTCTTCTTTCTTGAAAATCACAGATACAAATGAGATTTTAAAACACAGCTAATATCTGTCCTGAGGCTGTCTTTCATCTGTTGCTGATAGACATTCATAGCTATTTAAGGCTGAGGGACCACTACGGCTCTGGAATGTGACTTAGTAATTCCTGTATAAGTCTCAATAACTTGTGGTGGGATGCAGATGTATTACTATGGGCCAACCTAAATCTTTCTGTAATCAGCAGGTAAACTGCTGTCCTCTCCTTGATACTCACAAGTATAATGAACAGTGGATCTTCTTCGTTGAACAAAACTGTTGAAACTGTAACAGCTTCCATACAAAGCACAAGCATATATCATCGGTGGCGCAAATGCGTATGCGCTTTATATTTGTGTGTCTCACCATGAAAAAAGAAGCAAATATCACTCCAGACCGCTGGACAGAAAAGAAGCAAGAAGTCAAGCAAAGCAAGCATTAAGTGAAAACCCTGAGGGATGGATGGGAACTTACAAAGAGAGGTTTTTGAGTTCATTGTCAGCTAGATGGAAGTTGAGCACTGTGAGTAAATAAGCTATCTCCGACTGTGTTCAGGGAAATAGATTTTTCGAGTACGCACATTGTAAATAGCAAGACTGTGTAAGAGATGGGCATCCTCTGTATCGACTTCTTTTTTAGAAGAAAATGACACTTTGACCCTGAATTTCTGTTAACTTTGTTGGTCAGAAAGGAGTAACAATATTTCTGCTTAAACAATCTGGTCCTGATCTTGAACATGTTTACTGCTGGAAAATCTGGCACCTTGTGATAAACTGTTCAAATCATTACATAGTCCCACTGTTTAAAAACATGTACTGTAGTTTTAGGATTTCAAAGGCAGTTGGGAATGGCCTGGGGTAAGAGCTGATGAGCAGTCTGTAGTTAGCTGCCTTTTGAAATAAATGAAACTTTGGAAGCCTTTTGCTGGTACCGTTTGCCTCTTATACGTGTATCTTTTTTTTTTTTTGCAGGTTGTAATTTTTTTTTTTCTTGAAAAAACTCATCTCTTTATTTAAGAGGCTGCCCCTCACCCACCTGCCCCAGAAAGTCAACTGTTAACACTTCATCATTTTTATTTGTAGCCAAAAATGTTTGGATTAAGCTTTTGAGAGTAGCCAAGAAATTTTGAAGATGGCAGACACCTTCTATGACAACAGTTATTTCTGTAAACCTGTTTATTTCAGTCTAAGGCTTACTGAGTAGTATCAGAATTCATTTTCATTGCTGCCAAAATCTGAAGTCTGAAGGTGTCACTAAGCAGATCTGTTATTGCAGTTTTATTTCCATGCTATTTGATTTCTTAAGTCATTCCAAACACATTAAGATGGGGAAAGAATAAGCTGGAAAGGTATAAACAGAGCAAGGACAGCAAAATCAACAGAGAAAGGAAAAAAGGAAAAAATGCTTTCTGTAAAATAGTAGAAACATGGTGGATCTGTTTGTCTGCAGAATGATAGATTGGCTTTGGTTTATGGTCAGTAAAAGGCTACTTAAAAGGCTACTCCCCCCTCCCCCCCCCCTTTTTTTAAAATAATCTGTTTCTCTTCTGTATTTAAAAATCTTTTCTTCCCACACCTTTTATGTCTCACTTGCTTACTTTTCATTCCCTATCTCTCCTTCTTTCTTGGGAGGTAATTTTAGATGCAGGTCTTCACTACCGGCTTGCCAGACCCTTAGCCCTTTGGCGAGTTCTTCAAAGTCAAATATATGTTTACAGTGAGTAATACAATGATGGGGGGGGGGGGCAGGGGTGGCTTTTGTGTGTGTTTGGTGGTTTGTGGTTTTTTGTTTTGTTTTTTTTTACCTTCCAAATTACAGGTGTAGTTCATGCTTGTACTTTCCAAACTCACAGTTCATTTGTGGTCATAAATCAGTATGTATTAGTTGACTTGTGGTGGTAATTAATCTATTTGTTCTCCATTCTCTACAGATTTGAAATTGGAAACAGTTGTCCCCAGTTTTCATCTTGGTTAATGGAGTCTCTCATTGCCAGTGAATAGCTGAAATGTTCCGTAAAAACTTTGAGTTATATCTTTATAAGGAGAGGACATGCTAACGACTTAATGCGGAGTGGAAGGAGATCACACATTTTCTAGGCCATGCTCACTGTCACTACCAGGGGTTTCTTTCATTCGTTCTGTTTCCCCCTCTCAGTTCCCCGTGTGCTTCTCGCTCATCTTTCTCTCTTCCTTGGGCTCCCTGCCATCCCTCAGTCTTTGCCAGAAGCTCTGTGTTGTCATGTCATCATGTTTGCTAATCTTTTCTTCTCAGCCATCTGGAGGATAGGCTTTTTGCTGAGTGTCTAAACAAAACGCTTTTCTGCTGTCCTATCAGTGAGATCTCAAGTGAAATCCTTCATTGGCCTGTCTCGGACCTGATCCTCCAGAGTCTTCAGTAGATGTTTGGATAATAGAAGAGAAAATGCATGGAAGTTTTTGTGATGGTTTGCTTTGAGGAGAGCAAACTTCCTCTGAGGGTGGTATGATAGGAGATTACTTGACCCTTGCATGTGGTATCCCCATTGCAGTATTGTGCCCAGCTTTTCCCAGCACTGTGACAAAGCTGTAAATAAATCAGAGGAGGTCCAGAGTGCAACAGTAGGAGTGAAAAGAGATTGAGAGAGTGACCTATGAGGAAAACATGAGGAACTTTTCTTTTTTTTTTTTCCCTTCCCCCTCTAAAAAAGGAGAAGATGGTCTACACTAATGGCCTCCAGTATAGCAAGGTCTGTTAGAAAGAGGTCAGCAATGACTTGTTCTCCAGGATTACTGATCACAGGGAAGAAATAAGCAGTGAGTCTGTGGCAGGGAACTATTAGGTCCCGTATTAGAAAAACTATATTTATAGGGGTAGCAAAGTGGTGGAACAGACTGACTAGGAAGGCTGTGAACTTGTCTCAGGAAGGATGGGTGTAAGGCTTGTCACAGAGACTCTGCAACTGTCTTGCCTGCTTTGTGTCAAGGGAATTCTCCCAGCTCTGTGGGGAGGGGAGAGTGTTTACTGCTGGAGGCCGCTTGTGGTTTCCACCAGTTCTCTGATCTGCAGGTGAATCCTTTCCTGGCTGAAGCTGGTGGCATTGCTGACAAGCTGCCATGATCTCTGAGTGGCCTCACTTCCTGAACCAACATTAACAGGCTGCTGATCTTTCCTGCCTGGAGTATCCCCTTACGTTCTGTGTTGTTCACATGTAGCTGTGTTAGTACTAAACAGACAAGGAACTGCTGTTAGGGTGAAGAAAAGACTTAATTTTGTTCCCCCTCTAGTATTTAGTAGTCAACATTGTTATCACAGGACTTCATGTCAACATGTAGCTCAGTCAATGCCAAAAGCTGAAATACATTCTGGCCCAGATTCAGATAAACAAAATGCTGCCTTGGTCCCAGAACCAACCAGAAGGACAGTGGTGGCATTCAGGCTGTCTGACTCCATGCTCCTGTGTCTCTGTCAGAGATGTCCTGGTATCTTGACTTTAGCAAGCCTTGTGAAGTCCTAGAATCACTGATTCAGTAAGCTTTCTCTATGAATAAAAATGCTCATTTCTCCCCAGGGTTCTTTTCTTCTAATTATTTCGTCTTTTCCTGTCTTTGTTTCAAGGATAGGATTGCAGAAAGATTTTCATTGGAAAAAAGTGCTGAATCAAGTACTGCTTTTTTGTAATAAGCAGTGAGTGCTCAGGATTTATACCCTTCTGGAGTGGTAAATGTTAGCTCTCCAGCTATTGAACATTTGCCCTCTACTCTGTGACGCTACTTTGCTTAGGAATGGCGCTGTTTGGATCCTGTTCTCCCTTGGTTTGCTACTGTTACAACTGTGCTTCTAATGAAAGTAAGATTTTTGTTACCTGCAGGCCTGAAGTGCTACTGTTTTACCTCTTTGTTTTTTCTCATAGAAGGGATTAATGGGCATGTTTTAGTCCTTGGCATTCATTACTGTCATGGTTTAACCCAACTGACAACTAAGGACCACACAGCTGCTTGCTCACTCCCCCAGCTCCAAATGTCTCCCTTTCCTCCTCCTTCCCACCTGTTTGGGTGCTGAGCTGATGTCATATGGTGTGGAATATCCCTTTGGTCAGTTGGGGTCAGCTATCCCAGCTGTGTCCTTTCCCAACTTCACTGGTGGGGTGAGAAGCAGAAAAGGCCTTGACGCTGTGTAAGCCCTGCTCAGCAGTAACAAAAACATCCCTGTATGATCAACCCTGTTTCCAGCACAAATCCAAAACATTGCCCCATACTAGCTACGGTGAAGAAAATTAACTCTATCCCAGCCAAACTTAGCACAATTACATAGCCTGCGCTTCTTCCAGCTTCTGCTGCTGCTTAGTTCGTCAGGAACACTTTGTGATCCCTTTCCCTCAATGGGTTCCACCAACCAGAATGGGAAAATGTAGGAGAGAGTCTGGCACCTCACCTAAGGACCCTTACGGGTCAACAGGCAGCCTCCTGGCTGCCTACTTGGTATCTACATTACTGTGCATGTGATCATATGATCCTGGCTGGCCTACAGAAGAGCTAATCCATTTGCTGTACCTGCAGGCATGAGTGAGAGCTTCCTGCAGAGCTGTGAAGCCTTGAAGGAGGAACTGCCATCAACCTTCCCAAAGAATCCTCCCTGTCACATCACTCAGTGAAGCATTTTTCATGGGGAGAAGCAGTGAAAATGTGTTGCCCTGATTAAAGCAGCTGCTGCTTGTAGAGCATGACTTCCATGACTGATAAGCATGAGGAGACAGTCCTAGCCTTGCTTTCCATGTCAGAAATGCAGACTCAGAGGGAGACAAAGTGAGAGACTTAAGGTTGGTGAAGGGAATCAGCAGAGAGGACAAGCGAATTAACAGAGTCAAGGGGAAGTGGTGTGGAAGCATATGTGGGAAGGGGAAGGTGGCAGAGATGCTTGGGAGAAGAAGAGAACTAAAGAAGAACATGAGTGAAAGCCAGAGAGGTAAGGAGGAAAAAAAATAGGGGACTGACGGGCAGCTAGCAACTGTGTACATGGTACACTCCCAAATAAATTTACCTATTAATATATTGTTGAAATTCTGTGTTTCTGATTTGCCTATTCTGATATTTTCTGGGTGTAAACTCAACTTTTAGGCATTGTTTTCAGGAAAAAGAGTAAAATACGTGACCAAAAATCAAGTTGTGTTTTTAGAAGGAAAAAAATCATCAGTCTTCCATAGCCTCTTTCACAGGTGAAAACATTTAGAAGAAAGTATATTTTTCATTTGTCTTTTTAGATGCCTTGTTCATCTTATGCTCCTTCCTTGAAAGCAGATCTCTAGCCAAACGTTACCTGCTTCCCTAGCCTTCTTCCCAACATTTCTAAGCCTTGGCACTTTTCCAGTTCTTTGATTTTAAAAAGTTACTTCTGTTGTTACATATACAGAAAAGTAATCTTTCTGATACCAAACAGCAAGGTATTTTCAGGGATGACTGTTTAACTGCTTAAAAAGCAACAGTCTACATTTCACTATCATGTTTTGTAAAGCAGGTCTCCGTGGATATTATTTTTGGAATAATCTAGAACATGATAATTTTTATGTTTTCTTTTGCTGATTCTTTGAATAGTTATAAAGTTTGCAAAACCCACATTAAAAACTTTAGCTAATGAAATGGTGGAAAAAGCAAGGCTATGAGGGTGAAAAGCTGAGCAGGTGAGCTGAGAGGCCAAGAAACTGGGTGGTTTGGCAAAACAGTTTGTTGGCAGGAAGTTTCAAGATGAATTAGGAGAAGCTCTGGGATCTAGACATGCAGTCTGCACAGAACATCTTTGTCTCCTGTTCTCCCACCCCGCAGATGAGTAATCTCTAGTGATGTCAGTGGGCGTTATCCCCATGTCCCGAGGGTAATAGATCAGGCCTCTGTCATGTAAGTAATGCCTCATTTTCTCTTGAGCTGGAAAATCATCTGAGTTTCCCTTAAATGTTCCACAAGGGAGCTGAGAGGGAGGAAGAGAGGTTTAATATTCCTTTCTAGTTGCATCACTTGCATGTTTCCCAGTCGAACTGCAGAGTGCAAACCCAGATTTTGGAATTGTTTAAGTGACAATAGTTATTGCTTAGCTTCTCAAACATTTTGGCTACTCATGTACTCAGTCAAGCTGCAGTACTCCCTCCAATGAATGCACTCATGGGAAAGCAAATGGCAAAGAACACAAACAGCCCGAAGTGGAGAGGCAGTGCTCTTGGCGGGGAGGTGCCAGCTGTCATTGGAAATAAGTTCAGAATTCGCTGTGAGGATCTTCCTAAGGAAAAGGAGTCTTCAGAAAGGTTATAAAAGGAATGAAGCAGCAATTCAGCAGGGTTTACTAATGATGTTTATGCTATTGTTTTGTAAAAAAAAGGTTAGTTCAAAAACTACTTCTGACAAAGAAATTCCTTGTTCTATATAGAGATACATACATTCAATTTTGGAGAAAGAAAACTTGTCCTGATTCTTCAGGTTCATGAGCCTTGAGTGATTTAATTAAAAAGAAGGAAAAAAAAACCCCAGCTTGTGCTCAGAGAACATGAAAGCCTAAACTTGTGAAACTTTTATGAGTTCTGAACATGGGAGCCATGCTGTAGGAAACTTCCAAGGAAGTTCTGCAGCTTTCTAGTGGAAATCTAGCACAGAGGTAATTCAGATGTTTAAAGGCCTTTCCTTTCTTCATGTAAATGCTTGCTTTCATTTAAAAAGAAAGAAAGGAAAAGCTGGGAAAGATGGGGAGAAATTACTAGAACAAATGTTAACTTTGCGGATCCCAGGTGGAAGCAGTCCAGATAGGGAGTAATTTCAGAGCTGGCTCTTCCAGGAGCTGCCCGTGCTAGGCAGAGGTGCCTGAATGTCAGCCCTGGTACTTGCAGGGTGACGTGCTGGGTGGCAATGACATTAGGGAGGCTTCAGGGCAGCCTGTTGCTCCCCTTTTTCCATTGAATGGTCTCCTTCAAGAGCAGAAAGCCCTATGTTTAACTTGCCCCTGTCCTAATTGTCCTACAGTTTTGGCTTGCATTTACCAGTTGACTCTAAGAGTATTTCTCTTTGATGTGAGTAAAGCAGATCCATAACCCATGCATACTGAAGTCTAATAACATACATCCTTTACTCATAACTGCCTTTCCAGAATTGCTGCAGCAGTTCAGATTTAATTTTTGGGTAGGAATGATTTGCATGCAAAGAAAAATACTTCAAAGTATGTAAAGATAAGGGACTTAAGTAAAAACCAAGCAGCCCACAGTCTGCAGGATAACTGTGGTAGGTTTTCCATCCCAGTCAGAAACCTCAGAGAAGTACCAGAACGAGAGAGCTCTCCAACTGGAACATCACAAAACAAGTCTTTAATGAAAGCAATTGGAATAACACTAAGTAAACTTTTAATGGAGCTCCAAAGAGATGTGTAAAAGCTGCTAGTAAAGTCAATTGAAGGCCTGTCACAGTGCCTCAGAAGTCCCTTCACAGCCCTCCTGCTGGCAGCCGTTCAAGTCTCTTTCCAGTACATTAGAGGTAAGCGCAGCAGTATTGTACCAGGCCCTTTGAAAAACTAATAAAAAAAGTTCTCCCTGTGAGAGAAGCCCACTGCTGCTAGGAGAGGAACTGTGTGCCCTTTGGTCTGGGAATCATTTGTTTCTTCAGCTGGGATAAAGAAGGGTCTTTAATAATCCACAAAGCCATTGTTAAGAGTTGTATTCCCTGCACTTGTCTCCTAGTAGCAAGAGACATCCATGAAAATGTACCACCCAAAACCAGATCTAAACAATATAGTTCAGTGCCCCAAAAGTCCTTTTTCAAATCCTGGCCTGCACTGGGTGGATTAGAGTAAACTGTAGCTTATGCTGTGTAGCATCGTCATGCTGGGAGGCTGTGCTCACAAGTTCTCATGCAGAAAGCCTTTTTGCTTGGGTGATGGCCTCTTGCTCTGTGAGCACATAAGCATGGGTGTAAGTGTATGAGGTGAAGCTCTGGTCCTTTTTTTGTTGGCACCAAACCTGTGCCATAGGGAGATTTCTACGGTAATGCAATGCGATGAGACACAGGGAGCAGCATCTTTCCTCTATGGTGATGGCTCACCCCAGGAGAGCACAGTTTCTTCAGCACCCGTGAACCAGAATTTCTCTTAATAGGTGGCCATCTTAAAGGTTAACAGCAGATTGCGTCTGCTAGGGAAACTGCTGTTCTCCCTTGCCAAGTGCCATGGACCTAGAGCCACAGGAACCTTATGCAAGGGGATTTTCCCAAGGCCCACAAAGCTGACAAAGCAGCATTAAGTCTTCTTTCTCCCAGGTGATCTGGAACCAGGTTCTCTAACTGTGGAGGAGATGACCCCAGAATGGGTGTGAATGCAAAAGCTGTTAAAAGGGCACCTGTATACTGAGATTGCATATGTATTGCTACATTGTACGTAGCATATGAGAAGATTCATGGTGTCAAAAAAAAAGGACAAAAAGCCCAATTCTCAGAATATTTTAAATAAAATATTCTTTAAAAGGATTTTCTTATTAACTTAATTTTCACTTTATCATCTGTATTTTACATTTCATTTTGATTTTGCTATTCTGATATTTTATAATGCAGAATGGTTTAACCTATCATAATTAAATGTTTGATAATTTCCTCCCAAAACCTAAAAGGAATTAATATTTTCTGCTAAGTTTTCTAATTCCTATCAGAGCAACATTTTATTATATGAAGTTGTTCAGATGGGAAGACTTCAGGTGTCCCTCTTGACAGTCATTTGGAATGGTTGCTTTACCAAGAAGTGAAAAAGTCTTGGAAGAATTATCCTGGTCATCTTAAAGAAGGTCCAAAATAATCACTGCGTTCTGTACGTGTCATGTGTTTTAGAAAGAAGTTATTTAAGATATAGTTCAGAGGCTTTTTAAAGAATCATTTTTAAATCCCTTCCCGTAAATCTATGCTCTGGTAAATACCGTAAGCATAGCTGCATAGCCTTAATGGGAAGGAGGATCTACAAAACAAGTTGTCTCTAATCTTCTTGAAGTTGAACTGCTTTCAGCAGAAAAGAAACTTGAAGATGCTAGACCTTAGGCCAAGCTAGTGCAATGGCTGTGGCAATGCCATCCGCACTGTTAACAGTCATCCTAAAGCAACGATACTTGGATATGTTATGAGATGCGGGGTGTGGGAAGGGAATGCTGGTCTGTAATTATTCTGTGTAACATGTGCCCTGTGTCTGATGGCAGGGGATTAGTGTTTGTGATTCCAGTAAAAAGGCTTATCTTCTAGCAGGGAAGGAGAGACAATGCGGTGGCCAAAAAGGATGGCAGACATTGGATTGCCCAGAGCCCTGCCCGACCTCAGAATAACTTTCTCACAGGCACTGGATTAACAGGATTGTGCTGAGAAGAGGGAAATAATTGGTGGCTACAGTAAATGCATTCATCTTGTGGCTGTTGCCGTTGTAGTTCAGAATTTGTATGCACACACGATGCTGTTTAGATCCAGACAGATGGAGAAAACTTTTAGCTGTCATTTTTGTTACATTTTAGACAATCACAGTATCTCCCTGTGGCCTCTTCTGCTGCACCCAGCCTAGGATATGGATCACTAGTGACACATAAAGATACGTGTCTATGCCGTGCAATTCTGTATCTTTGTTTTTACTATCTGCCATAACCGGTAACAAAGAGATTTGTGCAGATGACTATCAACAGTTGCTGGAAAGAGAAAGACGGGGAGAGAGAGTAGCCCCAAAGTGTTGATAAAACCAGTGCCTTCCCTAGCAGGCTGGCTGAGCTGGAGCTGCGATCTCATTTCCTATGCTCTGAGCGCACAACACATAAGCTGGTTAACGGAGCGGATGGTGTTGCCACAGCCTCCCAAGGCCTCCACATTTTATGTTCGCAACAGCTCCTCTCACTAGAAATAAGGGGGTAGGAAAGGACTAGTAGACATCTGTTGTTTGTGTTTTGTAATGCCTCTGGTGGGGAAGTCGTGCTCCCTTCGCTTTTGCAGTGATGTATAAACATCCATTTGATTGTATTATGACGTACCGCTGCACAGAAAAGAGGCGTGAGATGTCTGCACATTTGGAAAATGGGGGATTAAATCATGGGAATAGCTTAAGGACCTAGATGTACGTACCTGCCGATGCTGCCTACTGCTTTTGGGTTGCATGTGTTGGCGCGTCTGGATATATATTTCACTGTGATTCTAAAAAGGACAAGAGGACCTTAAAACCTGTATGCGTGGAAGAAAATGTCCCATAGTAGTGATGCAACAGTTCAGAAGATGCCTCAGATTACTTTTTTGTCTGTGTTTATCTCAACATGCAAGATGAAAGCAGGACAGTGTTGAGCAAAAAAATGACAAAAGGACTGAGAGAGAGCAGATCTGGACAGGGCTTTGGAGGTCGTTCTTCGGCTTTTCGCAGCCGGGGTGTAGGATCCTGCTATCACACTGCCTGGCAGCTGGTGATGACAAGTGTGTTGCAGATGGATGCAAACACACCATTATCCATGTGGTCTGTTAGTGAATGCTAGGTGCCTCTCTACTGCACCACTGCAAAATCCTTGTGTGCTGGCAACCAGTCTTCCGTGAGAAATGCTTTTGATCTTTCCAGAATAATTGGATGGGAGGATTACACGTTTAAGATGAACTCGGATTTGTTCCATTTGAACTGTAAGTGCAGTGGATATTTAATCGTCCTATGTTGAAAAAGACCTATTATCTTGTAGCTATTGTACAGACAAAGCCCTACAAGATAAAATACAAGAGAACTGAAGGAAAGCTGTCGTGGTTTAACCCCAGCTGGCAACTAAGCACCATGCAGGCGCTCACTCACTCCCCCCACAATGGGACAGGGGAGAGAATCAGAAGAGTAAAAGTGAAAAAGCTCAGGGGTTGAGATAAAGACAGTTTAATAGGGGAAGCAAAAGCCACGCACACAAGCAAAGCAAAGCAAGGAATTCATTCCCTGCTTCCCATGGGCAGGCAGGTGCTCAGCCGTTCCCAGGAAAGCAGGGCTCCATCACGCGTAATGGTGACTTGGGAAGACAAACGCCCTTGCTCCCAAGGTGCCCCCTCCTTCCTTCTTCTTCACCCAGCTTATATACTGAGCATGATATCATATGGTCTGGAATAGCCCTTTGGTCAGTTGGGGTCAGCTGTCCTGGCTGTGCCCCCTCCCAGCTTCTTGTGCACCTGGAAGAGCTGAGAGCTGAGAAGTCCTTGACTGGTCTAAGCACTACCCAGCAACAACTAAAACATCAGTGAGTTATCAACATTCTTCTGGTGCTAAATCCAAACCACAGCATTATGACAGCTACTAGGAAGAAAATAAACTCTGTCCCAGCCAAAACCAGGACAAAAGCTTAGCTGATTCATAGGCTCAGGTGATTAATAAGGTGAATAGTTAAAAAATACATGTGCATATACATGTGAATTGAAAAGCTCGTTCTCAAATGCGCCCTTTGAATCCTGGCAAAATTAGGTACAAGGGTTACTCTTCATGCTGCACTTCCTTCTTCCCTTTGATTTTTTACATCCTCCCTTGCCTCATGAAGTCTTGACAGGCTAAAGGCTGATGTCCTTCCTGCTTGGCTCTTTTGATGCTGATTTCCCTCACAGTATTGCTTTGGTCATTTCAAACTTGAATAATTCCTAAAAAAATGCCAAATACCATGGAAACAAACTTAGCACTCATGTAATGGGCTTGACCATTAGCATCTTGTCTTAATGACTTCTCAGACGAAGGAACTGAGAACTTGAGCTATCCCAAAGCACCAAAAGGAGGAGAGAACAAGTATCGAAGGTACTTTTAAATGCTAGTCTGCTGACAATAAACACAATAAAGAAGAAAGGAAAAAGGTTTTTTATCACCTCAACTGAGGATATACCAGAAATGCCAGGTTAGTTGAATCCTGCTTGCTGCTTTCAGAACAGTTTTTTTCCTTAAGAGAAGGCTTTTTTATTCCTCCAGAAATGCTCTGTAATTTTTTCTTCTCCTTTTTTTTTTTGTTCCTTTTTTTGTTGTTGTTCTTTTTCCTTTTACTTTATCATGGGCCATCGGATACACATGAGCAGCCACGTCAGTTTTGTAATCCCACTGAGTCCATGTACACAACTGCTCAGTTTGCCCTACAGTAGTACTGAATTAAACCTTCCAGAACAAAGTTTTAAAACTTACTTCTAATGTTCTAGAAAAAAGAAAATATGTAGTAAGTATAGTTAAAGCTGTAAGTGCTCAAAGGTTAATAACAAATAATCATTGAAGAAAGGATTCAGGGTGGGGAGTCATATGGGCAACCTAAGTTTTACAGTCCATAATAAAGACAGCAGACGGTGAATGGGAACTTGCACTGTAGTAGTGTACATACTTAGTTTCTTAGAATACTTGATAGAATTTTGCTAAATTTGTGAAGTTGATCAACAAAGACTAGTGCCCTTTTGGATTACAAGTCAGATCATTAATCCATCTTTCAGAGACCAAAGCCCTGTTCTTTTTCTCTGCATAGCTTTCTGCCCCCTTTTTCAGTCTGCACCTGACATTTCTCCTTTTTATGTATATTTAATCTGTGAGTGCATTGCAGGTGCTCTGGTTTTTAACCCCTGTCCTTGTTCTTCATGCAAGAACAAGATTTTAGTCATCTTCTTTCTTCAGGGGAAAAACACTTTGAAGGCAGAAACATCTGGTTCTGAAGGAGTCAAATCTTGCAAAAGACAGAATCTCTCCATCTAGTTCAGAAATGATTTCCTATCTAAAAACCGATTTAAAAAAAAAATAAATACTGAATTTAAGTAGGAGTGACACACGTGTCTTTGTCAGTAGTCCAATGGAGTAAGTTGTCCTCTAAATAAACATCTCGAAGGAGAGGAAATGCCGGTGTAGTACCTGCTTTCACAACTGTGACAAAGTCTGTGGGCTGTCCACCTCGATGACTGCTGTACGTTGTTGTCTAAGTAGCCATGTATGTGTGCGTGCTTCGTGGGTCACAGAAATAAGCCTCTGTGGTGCAATTCCTTTCTCTTGTTTAAATCTGGATTAATTAGCCTCATTGCATGTTTAACTCTGGAGATTAAAATGCAAAATCCAACTTTTTTGGGTCAGGTTATGAGGCTTGAGCCTTTCCCAGGCCCTTATTTCATCCTATTAATGAAACTACGGATTTTGAGGCTGCTCTTCTAAATAGTACTTTGGGATGTGGGAAAGCTATCTGGCCCAGTCTACAGGATGTGATCCTTATAGCCATCCTGTGTTTTCATCACTGATCCATGTTCGCTAAATATTGACTGGCAACTCAGCAGAGAGGATGGTAAGGAACACTTCTCTCTCTGGCAGAACCCCTTGATGCAAAGAGGATATAAAAGCCTATGTAGTTTATTGCCTGATATGTTTTTTTCTGAAAATACTTAGATTTCTAGAGAAATGCCTCTCAGGGATAGCAATCTCTAAATTGATAATTTAGTATTTTGCTCAGTTATGAGCCCCATTTTAACAAAGTGGCTGTTGTTTCACATTGTTGTAACAGAAATGTAGCTGAGGAATTCTGCTAGGTGCCAGACAATTAAAATCGTTGGTCTGGCTTTTTGCCAACAAGATAAAAAGAGTAAGCATAGGAAAGTATAAGTTTATACACTTAAAAAATAAATTCTATATAAAGCACAAGGGCAACATATCATGTAGTGGTTCTACTTTATTCAAATGAATGCTGGTGGAAAATTTTGTGTGATAGCAGCAAGTACATGAATGCTATGTGAGGAATTAATATTTGGAACTTACACAGCGTTTTTCACTGGTATCTTATTTCACACTTTTCAACAAATACTGCTTCAACATACAGATAGGAAACAGAGCAATGGAATTGAGGGTTGTAACACTTCCTTTAAAGTCTGGCCTGAGAAAAGGTACTTTCTTAGTAAATGCCCTGAGTGAGTACTTTCAGCTTCCACTACGCACAAATACACAAGCACTCTGCCTCTTCATTTTGTCTGGTTTTAGATTATTTTGACGTGTACCTTAGCGCTCACATAACTCACTCTTTTAGAGTCCCATCTCACTGCTGTTTGGAGTGGGAACAACTCTTGGTTGTTTTCTTGTACTAAACCTACTCTAGTGGAAATAATGTGATGTGGGAAGATGAGAAGCGTGAGCGTGCCCAGCTCTCTGTACAGTATACTTGGAGAGGACAGAAGAACGTGTCTGGGAAGGTACAGAGTGAAGCGAGACTACAAATGCATTAAAAATAAGTACTCTTTAATGTAGCATGTAATCAACTCATGGGATTTTTTTGTCACTGGATGTTACTGAGGCAAATAGTTAGCAACATTCAAAAAAAGGATTAGGCATTTGTACAAATAGTAGTACCACTTGAGGCTTTATTAGGTAGACCAAAGATTTATAAGGGTTGTAGTAAGTCTTTCCTTTCAGGGTATAAACTGAGAAGAAAGGATTTCCTGCTTCATTTTGTAGCATAGGTTATAGAGTAAGCCAGAGGCATGGGAATTTGATCTAGTCCAAAGACCCAGTCCTCTGAAGCACCAGCAGAGATGAGTGTCACAGACCAGACCATGAACTGGTTGGGCCAGTTGCTTGCTTAAGTGCATCATTCCGTTTTCCTCTAAGAAGTGGTTTTGTGACAGAGGGCCATGGGATGGACTGAAATTGTAGGGGCTGGGGATGGATCACCCAGACTTACTGTCATTCGGTGTTTTTAAATTGCCTGCAGTTTTTACTGGGTATCTTTTTGTTGATTGTTGGTGATCACCCAAGTATCTAGCAAGGAGTAGTAACCAAGTGAATGAGCTGCGTGAAGATGATCTGCTATGGGCATGACAAGAACCTAAGCTCTCTGTGGTTCTGTTTTGATGTCCCTTTCTAGATTGCAGAAACTTCCAAAGTCCTGATCAGATGGTAGCCAGGGTAAACTCATTCTTCCTCTCTGACTTTCCTGTTTCACTTGGTGAGGGGAACCAAAATATGTACACATCACTGAGAGCTTTGAGGTGGATCTACCTGTACCTCTTCTTTAAAGTAAGCTCACCAAAGGCAACCAAAAGTAAAGAGAAACTGGGTCTCGTTAGAATATCTTTTTTTTTTAGGAAGAACTCAGAACTTCTAAGAATTTCTCAAACTCAGGTAAGCCAGTATGTCTACTTTGCACTCACTGTATAGACAAACTGGGTCAGCAGCTTTTTCGGTACCCCTGCCTACTGTGGGCTGGATTAGAATTAAAGATGGACATACTTTAGTCCAGGTTACATTTTCAGATGGGTGAAAATAGTGTTGTCTATAGCTCATATTTGTAGCATTTATGAGGAAGATATGAATTCTTTTTTGGAGGTAGTAAACTGGGCTAGAAATGAAAGTAGTGGCTGGATCGTGACCAACTTGAATTTTCCACGGTGTTTCCTAGATTAGCCAACTCTTCATAGCAAGACACCTTCAACTTAGAGGGAACGATGCTCCTTTAGTATATTGCTGTACATGTAACTCATAGAATTATGGGAAGCTTAAAGTGGTCTCCAGAAGGAGCCACACATTAACAACCTGATGATAAAATTGAAAATTTTTCATAATAGAATGTTCAGGCCAGCCAGCTCACTTCAGATGCATTTATATTGGCATTCCTTTATTTGAGCAGAGCAGAAACACGAAGCTGGTAAAGTAATGGAGATGAACTGTTTGGGAAGTGTGTGTGATCTGGGGTGCTCATGAACAAGAATGGCCAGGTTGTACCTTAACATAGTTACATGCTTTTATGGCCAACCTGTACCTTAAGCAGTCATATGCCAAAGGCTAGTTTGGCAGTGCCATGCCAAATAAGTGCAAACTAAGTTTAGGTTAGTTGTGAACAAGGAGAATCTTGGCGTGTTTGTCTGTAGGATGGAAATTCCGATTTCACTGCCTCATCATCTTGTCTCCATCACTTCTTCAAACCTAATCTGGAGTTGTGGGAGAAGAGGGATGATCCAGTCTCTGGTTACTCATTCAGTTTGCTATAAATTTATGCTTATGAAGAACTAGAGGATTACACCTAAATACAAGCCTGGCTGGTGCACAGCCTTCCTTTGTTTCTCTTTGTATGCAGCGGTGAACTTGCAGGGTGCTGTGAGAAGTTCTGAGGTAACATGCTTGCCTCCTCTGCTGCAGTTACCTACCTTTAGAATAAGAATTGAATTAATTGAATATCTGAAGAATTGTTTAACTGCATGTTTAAAGCTGACTGTCATGGTCCTTAAGGTATGAGAATCATGTCAACCATTCCTGATAATGGCATTGGGTCTGGTGGACTGGGGGGAACAGCTTGGAAAGGTGACAAGGTACAGTTAAAAGTCACTGCCTCGGACTGCAAGTATAATCTGCTGCAAAGGTGTGGAAAAGCAAACATAAATCATTCCTGTTGTTTCTTGTCTCAGAGAAACGTGAGTGCTGTACAAAACCCAACTAACATGCTTGTAACTGAATGCTTTATGTTATGTTTGCTCTCATCTAATATGTTCACAGTATATACATTGTGTGTGTAACATTATACAGGTTTCTATATAATGATTTACGAGAAACACGTGTCTTTAAAGAACTGCTATTATTTTACTGTGATGTGTTGCAACACATTCAAAACTAAAGTATGATGTATATCATGATGGTGTTAATTTTGTTGTTGTTCACTTGCAATGACTATTCATTATATAGCTAACCCCTCTGTGGACACATATGAACTGAAACAAACCCATCTGCAAATTCACAGCAAATTTGAAGCAAATTAGGCAAAGCATTTACGTTGTATGAAAGTTTGAAAATTACCTCATTTTTTCAGTGTTTCCCTAACTTTATTTTTGGCTCATTATAACTATGGAATGGCTTGTCCTAGAACTTTAAATTTATTTAATCTGTTGGTTTTGGCAAAGACTGATGTCTTGACTAGTTGCAGAGGCCTTGTTGGCAGAATTAATTAGCACTAATAGCATTAATAACATGATTTCTGCATACCTCAAGGGCTTCACAGTGCTGATGGATTCCACATGGTCCTAAAAAAAGAATCAAAGTGCTGGAGCAAATAGAGAGTATACAGTCCCATTCTTGCTTATCATTGACATACATTCTTGAACGCCAAAATCATAAAACTGTTTTCTAGAGCATTGCTCACTGGGAAATTTGTGGTGACAAAATAGCTTTAGTGAATTTAAGGTGGCTATAGGTTATGGGCTATTTGGCTATGATGAACAGGTGAACTGAGCATTAGTGGGACAGGAGCAGAGTCAAGGATGCAGAAACGACCTTAATCATGTCTCTTCTTGACTTATAGTATTTGAGTTCATGAGTAAGTGTGCAGATGAATGTTTGCTTTTAAGATTCCTACATTTTTCATATTTTCCCTTGAACAACACTTTATTTTTTTTTTGACTTTTTTAGTAACTTTTTTTCTGTATTTATCCACATACAGGTGAAACCAAAGACAGACTAGCTGTTAGAATGATATTTAGTCTTGCTGTGTAACCCAGGGCATGCCCATTCACTTCTCTGTGCATCTGTTTATTTCTTTTCTAACTTGCTTTATGATTTGGTTTTGAGGATTATTCACCCATGTTTAGACATTTCCTGATGTGTCCTGAACACCAGGGTACTGTAGCAGAGCAGCACAATGCAGCTTTTTTAACATATTTCCTTTAGTATTTCTGTGACAGGGCTTTAAGCTAATGCAATGCTATGAAGACCTTAAAAGGGGAAAAGACTAGTTAACGGTGCTGTGCAACTCAGGTAGTAAGTTTGAAGTGTGACATGAGCAATTACTTGCTGCACTAACAAGTAGGGTGTCTCTGGTTTAGTGAAGAGTTATTGAAAGTCTACCCAAGGTGCCAGGACGGTTGTGTAGATTGGGAATGTCTTAAGAATAGTCTTAAAGCGAAAAATTGTGAACCAATCTGATGGTATTGCTAATGACTGGGACCTGTGTTCAGTATGCAGGTGAAGGAAGTTCTCAGTTAGAAAGCTCATAGTAAGTAGAGGATACCTGCTGCACAATGTGTTGTGTAAGGAACCAATGAAATATTTATAAGGAACAGTCAGAGATGGAAATACTTGATTTCTAGCTGCAGGACCATTAGACCCTACTATATGCAGTTTGATTGCTGGCATGCATGGCTGATCCAGTGTTGAGCCTAGTTGCATGGCTGGGTGAGCTGACTGAGATTGGTTTCTGAAGGCAAGAGGACTGGAAACAGCCTCTGGAACAGTCAGTTATGGTGTGTGGATCAGCTGTAACCTGACATGTTGTTACAGGTTGGTGGAAAGGTCAAAGAGAGACCCTGGAAGATGCAGTGAATTATAAGGATTGACAGAACATGTCTAATATATATGTATTTGCAATACCGTCCGGGTTTGGGTAGAGGTGAGAGAAAGAATGGTCTCCTGAGGTGCTTTGATGTGTGTTTTGTATTAAAGGAAGAAGCATTACTGCCTTTCCTGTAAGTGTCTGGCCAGCTCAGATGCTAACTACCATGTGGGCTAGAAGGGCTAATATTTAAGTTCCAAAAAGGGGAGTTCTTAAGTTTAATGAGCTACAGAGCTGCATTTGTGCAGAGCTAGATCTGAAGTAGAAATGCTTTCATTTCACATTAACAAGTATCTTTATTTTTCTGATGCTAATTAAGGCGTTTCAGGTAGAAGCTTCTAAAGAACCACACACAAAGTATAGTTCAGTCCATCCTCAAGAAAGTTTTGCATTTAGTTTTATGCCTTGTTTTGAGCCCAGGGCCACATGTAAAACCTAAAATGCCAAGTGTACAATAATTTGCCTTGACAATCAGACTGTCTGTTAATTACAACATGTGGTGGTGACCTGATGAACTGTGGAAAAGAATTCTCACAGAAGACCTCCAGAATGTGCTATTGTAGCCTGTGGGTCACTAAGCTCCAGCTATGCACAGTTGGAGGAAATTAATAGTCATCTTTACGGAAAGAACTGAAGCCTGTTTATACTGTTTATTGTTGCTTTGTGGGGATGTGTGTTTATTATCTGGCAATGATCCTAGCTCTTGCTCAACTCACTCTGCTAATAGAATTATTTCTACCTGCCCGTACGGTGAACTCAGTGCTGGAGTCAGACAGTAAAACTGTTGTTTCTACCTCGTCCTGAGTCGCAAAAGGAGAGGGCTTCCAGCAAAGTAAACTGGTCAGAAGTGTCATCAGCTGGGTAGGTGCTATACAAAATACATCCACAGTACAAAGCTTACAATTGTCTAATCATCACTGTAAAAGCATTGCAGAAAGAGTAGTGGAAAAAAGCAGTGAGGTAGAGAGTGACCTCACACTGGCTGAGAGCTGAGCCCACAGTCTTTTTTTTGTCATAACATCTTCAGCAATGCACTTCAGTGTATTTCACTGTGATTGATTAATCAGGTTCTAAGAAAAATTATGTTAAGCCAGCAGTGTCTTTTTTAGTATTATTATTTTAATCTATGTCCTTTGTAGGCTTTTATTGATGAAAACAGGTTTCATATAGTGGTGAAAACATAAGTGCATGCCATGGTTTAACCCCAGCCAGAAACTAAGCACCACACAGCTGCTCATGGGGGAATCGGAAGAATAAAAGTGAGAAAACTCATGGGTTCAGATAAAAACAGTTTAATAAATAAAGCAAAAGTTGCACATGCAAGCAAAGCAAGGAATTCATTCCCTGCTTCCCATGGGCAGGCAGGTGCTCAGCCATCCCCAGGAAAGCAGGGCTCCATCACACATAACGGTGACTTGGGAAGACAAATGCCATCGCTCCCAATGTTCCTCCTTCCTTCTTCTTCCCCCAGCTTTATATGCTGAGCATGACATCATATGGTCTGGAACAGCCCATCATACGAATATTTGCAGGTATCAAACGAACAGCACGTTTCTTCGGGCAACATCCTGAGGAGCTTTTAATCCATGCTGGCTGCTGTTCTGCATATCAGCTGTTGCTTGGCAGAGACACCAGCTCCTGTTCCAAAGCACTCAGAGCAGTGTCCCCGGCCATGGCTCTCACTGGCCAGTTCCTGGACAGTGCTGGAGGCAGAGAGTCAGGTGGGGCCATATCCTTCCCGTTCAAAGATTGTCCCTGCTGAGGGATGTGCCAAGCCTCTGGAAAGAGTAGAGGCCCCTGGCAGTATCTCTAGCTTGCTTTTGTTTAGGGTTTTCCCTTTTTTTACAAGCACCTTTGAGCAGAGATGACTTTTTGATGTGTTGAATGGGTCTATGGAACAACAGTTTATGCAACCATCTCAGGCTCATTCTGGCATTCCCAGTACTAGAGTGGGGAGCTGGTGAGGGAAAAGTCAACAATGCTCACTGCTATCCTTGAAAGGCTCTCTGCTTTTTGGTATTTCTATAAAGATGTGTTTCGCAAAGCATAATTATCCTCCTAAGCCATAGATCTGTCATTGAAGTGGGATCTTCCACTGGTTGTAAAGAAATGGGATGAGACTGCTGGGAATAGAATGTAAAAGCAGAGCAAAAATTCAGAGAACTGAATGCAGTCAGACCTTTGGCAGGTAGGGAATAATCTCCTTGAAAAGTTTTTATTTCAACAGGATGACAGATCCAGAGAAGACAAAAGATTTGTTCATTTTTTTTCTTACCACTTATTGCTGTTTTCCTCTATTTTTTCCATGATTCCCCTCCTTGTGCCCCACTACTGCCCTGTATAGTTAACCAGGAAATCAGCAAGTCAGGAGATGGGAAATGTGGTGTAGTTTCTGTAAATACCACAGGTTAGAAGTTGAGGTTGAGGGTGCAATGTCAGCAAGCTTTTGTGAAAACTTATAGCCTTAATAACTGGATTTTTTTATTTTCAGGATTATTTGTAAGGACAAAGGCCAGTAAAATTTTATTTTGAAGAAAATAGGGGTTAAGCTTTTAATTTTGCCTAAAATAGGCCAACTCATCACCTGCCAGGCCTCCATGTTTACCTGTGTGTTTCCGTGAATCTGTCACCAACAGCTGCCAAGGAACCACTTTTCCTGGTTGAGGATTCTGAAGGTCTGCATGCTGCACTTTGGTCTTCAACTATTACTCCCCCGGCATTAAACGGAAACAAAATGCTTTTAAAATTCAAAATCCTAGCCTTTTTCTTGAAACCACTAACCAAGTTTTGCTTGGTTTGGGGTTTTTTCCCCCCGCCTTTTCCTTCATCAAAATCTAACAATAAAGCAACACTACAACAGTAAGTAAGGAAGAGTTTCTCTTCCTTCTTGCAGGATTTTCCTGTGGTTTGAGTGCCTAGGGAATTGCTTTATCCTGCCTGCCGTGCCTCCCCCTCCCCCCCCAGCAGCTTTAGTAGTAAGTGTTATGGATGTGTAATCTCTGTGCAGAGGTCTTTACCGAGAGATCTTTCTTTGAACGACCGCACAGGCAGAGAGTGAAAACTCCTTCTTAATTACTTCTTGCCCACTGGCCGATATTGTAAAGTTAAAAAATCATACCTATCGTCATTGCAGAAAATGCATTTCTTTTATAGGTTTCTTGTACCTTCAGCTGTTGTTCTGCCATTTATATTCACATCTGTAGCGACACAGATGTCGGATTATTGTGAAAGTAAAATGGGACAATAAGTTTTCTTGCTCAATATATGTTAAAATACCATCTGGAATTAGTGAGTGTCTCTGTCTAGATGGTTATATCAACAAACAGGGGAGAAAAGAAGTATATTCTCATTCTCGAGCAGTCATTCTATCAGGGGTTATTGTGGTATTTTCACGGATCAGTAGAATAGGCCTGGTTTTACTGTTTCCACCCTTTTGTTGCTGACTGTACTTGAATATTTTAGAATATTGACAGTGGTAGAGTTGGACTGTCAGATCAGAGCTCAATTCTGCTGTTTATATTCCAGCTCAGATTCAAGACCTCCTTAACTGAGTTTTGGGTCCAAAGTCTAGTTTAAACCTAGTATGTATGTACATTCCTTACTGTAGCTCTAGTTTGAGTAGATTTATTTATCGTTTCCAGAAAGGAGACACTTATGAGGTGCAGTTGATGAACAGTAGATCATAGCTTTATAAAATTGTATTGTCTTGGATTTCAATGATAGGCAACACATAGCTTTACATTTGGTTTTACTCATGTCTAAGTGAGCAGGAGTTTTGTCATTGATTTAAATGCATAAAATTAGGTCAGAAAAAATAGTTCTGTTGTAAGACCTGTACAGACCAGGGCATTAATTTTCCCATGTGGAATATGGTTAAGATGCAGATGTGGAAATGTAAAGAGAAAACACACCAGTGTGACTGAAATAGTGACACCACCATCCTTGCTAAATTATTCAAACTGGGCTGAAGCCTACTGGGTTTGTTTTAATTTGGATACAAGGGTTTTAAGAAAAGTTCACTACTACCCAGTTGCTAAATCTTTTTGCTGTATTGCCAGTCTACTAACTGCTCAGGTTTATCAAAGACTTCTGAGCAGAACTGGTGTGTGTCTCTGGGTGGTGAGCAGAGGGTAGAGGTGCTAGAATTCACATCGGGATGGCACTGTTGTGAGATTTGGGATGGTGCTTTTCCCCCCTTCCCAGGCAGATCATGTTCACTGGTACTAGTGCATGAATCATATCGCTAACAACTGCATGCCCTTGGTAGATCTCCTGCATCAACTCTTACGCTTTGGGTTATGTTGAGTACTAAGTATTTATTACTGTACGGCGCACTTCCAACAGCACTGATCCATATGGATATGAAATCCGGAAGAGAAGGTGTTTTCAAAGATTGCATGACTGTGGCATTTATTCTTCATCAGACTCGATGTGGTTTGACAAACTGCTCTTGCTTCAGTGATGACTCAGTACTGTGCTGGTTTTGTGGCTCCTGGTAGCAGTTGGAATACCAACTGGCTCAGCGTGTGCCTGAAGGCAGTAGGGTAGAGACAGAGTACACAAGCCCCAGGTCGTTTGGGGCTGGGTTTCTAAAGGTTTCCATCGATTTAAATGGGAGCCAGGCACTAGTCCTTGCTTTTTAGTGTACCAATCACGTATAACAAACACTAATTTTCCCTGAATCTTAAAAGCACAAGACAAGCTCTAAAAAAGATAAAGTAATGCAAGTGATGTGTTTGGAACAAAAATAATTTACAACTGGCATTTAAACCACTGCTGGCAATGACCATCTAATTGAAGGGACCTCATTTTTTACACAAGCCACACAGGAGCTCATTGCAACAGACTGCAAACTAATTGCTACCCTTGTGTAAAAATTAGAGGAATAATTAGGGCTTTGTTTTATTTTGGATGCTTTTACTTTTATGTACCAAATTTGAGAGGGACTGCCATGAAAAGGTCAAAAGATTGAGGGAGAAGCAGAGACTTGGATGGAGCAATCTGTCCTCTAAACTACAGACATGTTGGCATAAGAGAATCTTGCTGAAGCCTTAGATAATATGAACAGGAATGCACAGTTGCGTGGCTGGAATTTTTTTTCCTTTTGTGCGCTGAGCACTCTGTTGCATTTAAAATATATTATGTCTTCAACAGAGTGGTTGGAGATCCCTGCGTGAAAGAAGGAAGCGTAGGTAGGTGAGCTTTGTAGGTTGCGTGTATGGTTAGTTTTTATGGTTCTTGTCCTGGAACTGAAATTCCACCTCAGGGAAGAGAAGAGTCAGGGCCTGAAACCACAGCGGTGTGCATTCAAACCAGTCCAGAAATAGGGACAGGGGTTCAGCTCCCTCTGTCTCATGACAGGTTGCTTGATGCAAGGATGCCTGGAAGAAGATAGCAATTGCCTCTGCTGCCATGTTCATCTGGGAAAATCTCATGTTTAAACACATTCTAGGCCGTTGTTTTGCCAAGAAGGTGATCTGAGCTTCATGTTTGGATAAAACCTTGTAGCTCTTCTCCAGGATTCCTTTTTCTGGATAAATGAGATATGCTGAGGCCCAGCTGGGCAAGCTAGTTGTTTTGCTGAGTATAGGTGGGAGGAAGAAGACACCAAACCTCTCTGAGGTACTGGTCATTCTCCAGGAAAAAGGTTGATGCTGCTGCAGGCTGGTTTTTTTTATTCAGGCTTTGTCCATCCCCCTCAGAGTTGGGGCCAGCCCAATTCTTCAGCAGTGCCAGTGTTGTTTTGCTTACTACAGCTCGGTGCTGAGATGCGCTTGACAACTTTTTACATTTGCTTCCTGGAAGTTCTGGTAATGCTCACTAAGGTGCTGAAAGTTGGTATCAAGCCTGGGACAGACCAATTAAAATGGGAAGCCTGTTTCAAATATGTGTTTCTGCTTTTTATCAGAGTTGCTTTGGTACTGAGGAACTGAACTCCTTCCCCAATTAAAAAAATAAATAAAATTTCCCCTGGAAGTATTTTTCATGGGCACTGTAGTGATTGAATTGTACAGCAATATCCTTTGGTCTGGAATCAGAGTGCTTCTCAGCCCCTTAGCATTCTGGATACAAGAACAGGTCTAGGGAGTATTGCTTTGTGGTACAGCACAGGCACCCTTGTTATTTGTCTGTAATTACATAGCCAACACTTGGCAAAGATGGCACTTATTTCTGGTGATTACAGAGTAATTACACTCAGCTGATTAAAAATAAAAAAATCTAATAGTTTTTTGCGACAATAGTGAAAAAGTTAATAGTAATATTCTGTAATTTACTTGTGATGATAGTCACACTGAGGGTCAGTGCTGCTGCTCACTTGGGTTTCGGCTCATAAAATGAAATTATACAGCTATGTTAAGTCACATCTAGCTTTTAGGATTCATTGTGCTGGAATCTGGTTTAATTTCCCTTAAAATAATTTCTGGGGATTACATAGTTTGATGGCATTAGTCAGGATTCATGCTGATGTAACTGAGATCAGTTTCAAGCTCACAGGTTTGCAGCTACAGTGGGAAAGGATGTAGTATTTGCGGACTGATCACTTACTACACGGTCTGTTGTTGGCCTCTCCTTGTAGGCTGGCAGTGACGGATTGCGCTGTCAGGCAGAAGCTCGAGGCTGAGAAGGTCAAAGAGCCTGGGCTTGCAGCGCTGCATTTCTCAAGCGAGAGACTGGGTGGTAATGGCGAGGTTACCGCACGCTATTTCAATGTATGTTCCTATCGGGGAGGAGACACCAAGCAACGCTAACTGAAATACAAGCCACGTTAAATATATGAAGTTTCCTGGACTGTAACATTGTCTAATTCTGTATACGATGGAGCATTTTGAGGACACTTCTTGTTTGCTTTACAACTGGTGAGAACTTTGGCGGGAATTACATTCTCCTTGTGTATACTTCTAAGGAAAGATATGGCAGAATGTCAGCAGCCCAACAGGTTACTGCCTGAATGCAACAGAAAAGCAGTGTCTGGAAGGGATTGGGAGGAGAAAAAGAGGCTGAATGCAATTAAATTATAATAGGATGGTGACTGGAATTCCCCTGACTTCTTGGTCTTAACTGAAGGCACGTGTCTTTTAAGACAGCTGAGTGAAAAAGGCCATTTGTATCTCTGACTAGCCTTACAAACATAGGTACCTGTGGGTGCTAGTGAATCTTCTATCATCTTCACCTTTAGAAAAAAAAACATAAAAACAACAAAACCAAAAAGCCACCTGTATTATCAGTCCAGAGATTCATTGTTCTCTTTTTACTCTGGTATAAATCCTTAAAGTAGAAATAAATCTGGTTGTCAACATAAGAAAGAGAAATCTAACTCTCTGTAGAAGGATTAAGCTGTGAGTCACAACAAGTATTTGTATGCCTCACAATACAGTAGACCTCCATTTCTTCTCCAATGCATTCTTTTATATTAGTTTTATTGGGAAAAAAATATTTTTTAGGTAAAAATAAGGCCTTTATTTCATGCAGTAAAGGAATTGAGAAAAGGTTTCACAGTGCTACAGCAATTTCTAATTTAGAGCCCATAATACTGTGAGACATCTGGACACTTTTTTTTCACTAAATAGGTTGACCCTTCTGCAGTTCTCTTGAGTAAAATCCTGGCTTCATTAAAATCAAAAGCAAAATTCTTATTGACTTCTGTGGGCCAGGATTTTGTCTTGGCACACTTTCCATAAGAACTTTTCCTCTTTCAGACCATGGCTCTGTGGAGCACTTAAACATATGGTTACCTCTCACAATGTCTATTTGTTAGCAGAAAAATGCTCTTGAAAATATGTTCATCCTCAAGATAGGTAATATTAGCACCACTCAGAGACATCAACTGAGAGAAAATACATTTTGAAAGAAATGTTCCAGTTTTATTCATTGTATCCTGTGAACATTGAGCCTGCTTGTAAGAATCCAATAAGCGCACTTTTCCTTTAGGTTTGCCTAGTAACTTTTCATTCCTGGCTTCCATAGAAGCAGGAGTGCTTTGATGAGTATTGCTGGGGAGATAACTAACTCCAGTATTTCATGAACTGTTTATTAAAAGTAGAAGGAAGAAGGGATGCTGAAGAACCAGAAAGTGGAGCAGCCAGTTTAAAAGCATGTCGCTCATAGAAAGGTTGCTCTGTTGCTGTTGTTCTTCCAAGGAAGAATTTAATTAGTTGCCTGTTAGCTACTTGCTTTTTTATGCTGTTCAGATTTATAAGACAAAAAAGGTGAAAATACATCTATTTGCTTATACTTTAAACGTTCTGCCAAAAAAAGAGGAACATCTAGGTCGAAGGGTATTGTTCTGCTGAAGAAAGGGAATTGCAGATTGCTGAGGGCATCTCATTAGCATCTGTATCTCCTTCTCTGAACAAGCGGCAATATGTGGATGTCACAGCTGAAGAACAAATGAGAACATACTGCACTTCAAATGAGTTGTCCCAAACATCACCTTCCCTGGCTGCAGCATTTTACCCCAGGTGAAAGCCTGGTGACTAAGGATTTTCTGGACCTTCCTTTCTGGCAACTTGCTGGCCGTTGCTTTGCAGCCCTTGCAAAGGAGTGTTCAGGAGAATTCAACATGATGCAAAACCAAGGGCAGTCACAGGCCTTGCTACTAGAGACACAGAGATCGCTAGTCACTGCTTAGTTCTGTAAGTGGTTGGGAAAACAGAGATGTGTTAGTCATTTGGCTAGGTACTGTAGATCAGCAGTTGTCAGTCGCATGGACCAGGCTCAGGAACACGGCTAGAGCAGACCCCAAGATGCTGTTGTGGAGAAAGCCACTTAATACCATCAAAGGTCTACCGTTTGTCACTAAGTTTTTAATTAAAAAATACGTAGGTGTGAGTATAGTCAAAGGAACAAGCAAAATTTTTATTGTGCATCTCTTGGAAGAAATGTGATTATTTTATTTAAATTGACAAAAGCTGCAGCTCCAATTTGGAAACATAACTCCACATAGCTCTTCTGCACATACAGGGCTTTGCATTGAGAAGGGTGTGGTAGAAGGAATGGCTGCTGTCATTTGCATTCATCTCATTAGTTTGTTTATAGAACGCCCTAAAGAGAGACTTTTTATGTGAGTCAGTATGAGCAGATGGAAATAAGAGACCTAGTAATAAAATGTGTGCTTAAGAAAGACGTAAAACTTTACATGAAGGCAGAGCAAGTTGAATGTGGATCCCAGTTACTTTTAACACAGGAACAGTTGTACCAGTATGAATAAGGGAGGAATTTGGCCTGGTGGATATTGCTAATTGGGTTTTATGTACAAATAACAGAGATGCTGGGAGCATACAGTATTGATAATTAGGGCTTCAGGGTACTGGATATATTGTGTATTTCCTTAGAGTTATGGAGTGCATACATGTTGTAACCAAAAGTTAAAACAATACAAGAAGTGAGAAAATTTGTGCAATCTTTTTTTTTTCTCAATTCCCAGTAATAACATGCCATTTAAATTCTAAGACGAGACTCCCCTGATATTTCCATTAACTGAACCCAGTGTCCCAGGAGGAGGTGAAAGGGAGGAGAATGGGTGTTCACTTTTCCTGTCTACAGTGAAGCATTTTCTCATACCTATGACTAAGGAAGGAATTTTGCGGCTGAGGCTGTTTTTCCCTTTCTGTCTACTACGTTTCTTAATACAGTGATAGGAGAAAACAGTGCTTAAACTTTGGTCACTTGACCAGGGGCAACCAGGGGGAAGGGAAGCTATGCATGTTGTCCCAGTGTCTGGTGCAGGTGTGAGGGACAGACTTGTGGCCCTGCAAAACTTGCCCAAGGAGACTCAGTCTCGTTTTGGGTCCTTCTGTATTCACCCTGACTTTTAACTTCCTTCCAGAACAGTGACTGTGTAAGAACTTTGTTGTATCTTGGTCTGCTGCTCATCTTTTTACTGCTGTCCTGGGTTAGTGCAGTCTGTGGCAACCTGCTGCTGGTTATTTCAGTGCCCCCTTGGCTGCTGCTCTTCTGCTAGACCCTTCCTGGGATCTTCCCGAGTCTTTCCTACTGCCTGTGCTCCCTGTACCTGCACGCGGAGCCCTGACAGGATGAGTATGGGTCTTTCAAATACCCGACTGCTTCTGAGGGGCTCTTTATACTGGTCGAAGGCACGTCTGGTCTTCCCTGATGCCAAAAGTAATGGACCTCACCGTCTCAAGCCAGTGTAGTGCTCAGTTTGTCTTGGTTGAGCCTAATGGTGGCATAGTAACACCAGTAAACTCTATATCAGATGTAGGCTGTTTGAACACAAACTTGAAGGCTGTATCTGTATAAGAAGACAAATAGAAGAAAGCAAGCTTTTGAAATATGGTAAACCTTAAACGTTGCCACTTACAGCCCTCAGATTGTATTTAGATCTTGAGCTCTTGAATCTGAACTGGGGCAGGTTGCCCAGCATGGTGAAGTCTTTGGTATAAGGAGACTAGCTATTATACAGCCTGATATAAAAAGAGATAACATAGTCTTTTCTTAGTGATAGCATCACCTTTAAGAGTAAGAAAAATCCTTAACACTTCATAGGCAACCAAACAAGATTTGCTTACGTGTGGCTCATAGCACAGCTCATGTCTTAATAGACGAATTGTCTCCTGGATACTTCACAACCCATTCAAGATTATTTATATCCTCTCCCACATGAGATTACAACATTTCCCTGATGGCAATTACAGCAATGGCCTACCTGGAATAGCAGTATGAAAGAGCCTCTGATCTTTCAATTTGCAGGCAGCAGCCAGAGACGAATAGCAGAGCCAGCTAGCTGGTCCAGGGGATGGGGATTGTCTCCACTTGGTCCACAGAGCCTGCTTTGAGAGGTTCTGTTTTGCACAGCGGTATTCTGAGCTGTGCACACAGTTGTGAGGAAGGCAAACCTGTTTGCTGTTGGACTTTGAGCAGGGAAATAGGCAGACTTGAAAGAAATTGTACCTTCTGGTGAATTTAAATAAGATAAATATTGCATAAACCTGCTGGCTACCTTAGTTATTTATGAACTCACAAAAGAGTTTAATTCCTGAAGCAGGAAGGACTCAAACCTCGAAGCTTTCCATACCTGAGCCCTGTGCCTTAAGGTCATTGAATAATTGCGCTATAGATATTTTCCTTTGACTGCAGAACATACATGCAAAATTCTGGAAGATTTATCAGGGAGGACTTGTAGATATGGTATATATGACTGGGTTTCAAGCACACTTATAAATACTGCTGGTGTCAGGCAAGCTTATTTATATCAATTGTAGTTTAATGTCAGCTACAAATTTTGTTTGAACAAATAAGAATGATATTCAGATTCTGACAGTACTTTATGTAACAGCCAAACTACAAATGTACCCTGTAGGCCATTAAAACTTTGTTTTGAACTCGCCACTTCTTGAGACGTTTCAGAACTGGGAATTTCACATTGTTTGCTCTAGCTATGGTTAGCCTTGAAGGAAAAAAGTGTTCTAAGGGTCTGTAACTCAGAGTCAGAAACGGTGAATCAGGCAAAATAAAATTGTTTGAAAATCTACCAAGAACGGTTTCAGGCATAAAACTGAATCTCAGATTCAAGAATCTTGTTTAACCAAAAGACCAGCTCTTCCATATGTTTTAAATAATTCTGAAAACTGATTTTTAGAAACTAACTTCAGATTATTCTGCTTACTCTCTGGAATTCTTTATACAAAATTTGTTTCAAAAATATTGCTGTTTATAGAGAGAACCATATGGAAAGAGTTTCACATAATTTTTTTCTGTATCATAGCTGGGATTGATTAGTGTGACTTGCGTTTTCCAAAAAAAAAAAAAAAAAGGGCAAAACCCCAGCTCCTTTACAGTAGTAGTTGCTTCCAAATAAATGGATCTGATTTCCTTTCTAATATTTGCAGGGCAAGAAATGACTGTTTAGTTTGTTCTAAGAATCTTCCCCCCGTTGAAGTTTATTGGGTTTTGCCATTCCAAAAATAGTGTTTCTGGTTCCTTGAGCTACAACTCCTTATTGAACTTTTTAGTAGGGGTAATAGATTTTTATTGTGCTTTCCCCATTGTGCTTTTATCAGCTCTCAGTTCGGAGCTGTGACTTGTGTTCTGCGAGGTCTTGCCCTTTTTTTTTTTAGCCTTCAAGGAGGCACAAGGAGCTGGAGCATGACCATCTAAACCCTCATCTTATGTCTCACAGCACTGTAACATGTGACTTCATTATTCTTTCATAATGTATATACTGCTGTCATAAGAGCTTGACCTCAGGTTGACTTACAAGTTTACAGTATTTATGTCTAAAGAAAGCTGAATCTAAGTAGGTTTGAAACATAAAAGTAGACAAGCTGCCATAATCTAGAAGGACTTCTAAATTCGCTGACTCATCAGGCACCCCATTAAGAACAACAGCTGAGTAGAAGTAGATTTTTCGTGTTCTTAATTCTGCCTTAGAAAACCTTTTCAGAGGTTGTTTTCCTTAAATTCTGTCTTCACAATCAAGGTCTGTACTGTACTGACTTAAAAAAAGACCCAACCTTCAAACTTGGCCAGAAGAGATATAAAGTTATCCCTTTTTTCTCCTTAAAATATAAAGCTTTGGAATATAATAAATGAAAAATTTTAAGCCAGCAAGCAATATCACTTGTAAAGTAGACTGAATTTAGACCTTGTAATAAAGCTGTTCATAAAAGCAAATTTTCAAAGTTTTACAAT
>NW_009259854.1:1827915-1840093 GCF_000687185.1 Egretta garzetta
CCCCCAGATCACTCCACCACTGTATGTATCAGGAGTTTCTGAACTGTTCTGTACTCTGTTGCCCCCACCCTGCTAGTCCGAGGAGTGCTTTTGTTGTGAATTGCTGGGCTGGTCCCCATGCAAGACTCTGACTCTCCCCAGCATCCCTCTTTGCTCCGTTGCAATGGCTGCACTGAGTCTGGTGGAGAATCCTAATGGAGATGCCCAGCATTGACTTATTCACAGTCCAGAGCTTGTTAAGTGGCTCACTGTTTTGGGTCATTGGTTTTCAGTGCATTGCTTTTGTGAAGCAAAGATGTAGGAGGTGAGGCTAAGCTACCTGACAAAGAAGACAGAAATCCTAACGCAGAAGGTGGGATGTGGAAAAGGAAGGTGGTTACATCTCCTGAACTGCTGACCAAAGGGTGCTCTGTGCCCAGCAAGGCTTGTGTCGCTTGAGATTGCTTACAGGCTGGGGTCTTTGGCCTAGGCTGAGCTATCTTAAGAAGTATTTGCAAAATCAAAGGCTATTCTAATGATCTGTTGGAAGCCGTGGGGTTTCTAGTTTGTATTTTATGACGTCAGTGCAGACTCAGAAACCTGGTAATGGCAGCCTTGGGTTAGAAAGTTTAGCTGTTCATTGTTGCCACATTCCTTAGCTGTCTTTTAAGCAACATTTTGTGACAGCAGGTATCAGACCTTCAGTGCAGTCAAAGGTTCAGTTAGGAATGGGGGAATCTGAGCTTAATGTAACTCTCAACCTATCTATTAGCGGAGCAGTTTTTAAGTCTCATTACTACATTATGCATCGAGACAGGTTTCCTGGATCTTGATGAGATTTCATACTTCAATTTAGATGGTGCAGGAGATGTCTGAGATGTAACTATTGAACTTGTGAGAAAACAGTTTTTTAAATTGAAAGAATTTAAGTCAAACGGAGTTAATGATATGAAAAATGAAAGGCAGTATGTTGCCAAAACCATATCAATGACTGAGGATTTCAACTGCTGTTTAAAAATTATAGTCCTGGTGCTTACACTGTAAATGTATATTATAGATGTACCCTGTACAGAGTAATATATACTTAGAAACAGGATGTAAGTACTTCAGTAATGTAGAATGAAAATGTGCCAGCTGAAACTGCTTCACTTGTCATCCCTGGCTTGATAGAATCATAGAATTGTGGAATTGTTTAGGTTGGAAAAGACCTTTAAGATCATCAAGTCCAACCATTAACCTAACACTGCCAAGTCCACCGCTAAACCATGTCCCTGAGCACCTCGTCTACCTGTCTGTTAAATGCCCCCAGGGATGGAGACTCAACCGCATCCCTGGGCAGCCCATTCCAATGCTTGACAACCCTTTTGGGGAATAAATTTTTCCTAATATCCAATCTAAACCTCCCCTGGCACAACTTGAGGCCATTTCCTCTTGTCCTATTGCTTGTTACTTGATGTGTGTTCTGTAATAAAAAGTGCATACAAAGAGGTTCAGCATACAGCTTGCCTTGTAGTCCAAGCTTGGCAGCTGACAACAGATTAGATTTTTCAGAAAACTAGAGGAAAAGTTGGGTTTAGGCACAGGAATATCAGGAAATATCTAACTCATGATTATGACTTAGAGCTCTTCAGTCAGCAGCAGAGGAGGAGTACAATTCAGAAGGAAATTTAAAATGAATGAGCAGCCAAAATGGAGAGGGAGGGTAAGGAGAGAAGCAGTTGAAATAGATCAGGAGGATTATGTCAGAGCAAGGAAGGTATCTTTTAGGCGGTGAACCCTTTTTTTTTTTTTTTTCCCCTCCATTAGTCTTCTGCATTACAGTATCTCTTGTCAATGAGTTAGGGAAGGAGGAGGTGGAATGAAAATAGCTATTTTAGACTTTTTTTCTCCTTAGGTTTTTAATTCCTGCAGCATTGCCTGGCTTGTGGAAATCGGTATTGAAAGGCTGAGCAACACTGAGGGAACAAGAGTTAATCTTTTGACTGACCTCTTAACTCAGGCATTGCCAATATAGAAATTAATTAGAGGTCTTTCAAGTAATTGAGATCCATTACTACTACTTAATAGACCACAGTGCACAGAAATCCTTCCTTCTTTCTTGAACTAATAAGGTATGTGTTCCTATGAATCATTTATATGGCACCATAAATACATGCTCCGTCTGCCAAACGGCGCTGGCTCACGTGCCAGAGGTGTGCTCCCAGGGAGGCAGGAGCCTGCAGGGACCCAGCAGAGGCAATGGGAGCTGCCCTCCTGCCTGGCACTGGGGCTCTGGGCAGCCCTCTCAGTGGCATGGCTTTCATTAAAGGACCACCTACGTAGCCATAAAGAAGCTGTAGGTATAGGATGTGACCCTACCTTTGCCTGTGTTAGCTGGCCACAGCAGTTGCCCCTGTGTAACTGCCCCTCGGCCTAGCGTACTGGAAGACGGGCATTGCAAGCTGCCTCCTGTTTGTGTGTTCCCTGCCTTGGAGATTTTAGGAACTGCATAAATGACAACATTTAGCAGTTAGACAGCACTTTCTATCTTCCAAGCTTTGTATGAACATTAAGTAGTAAACATGTTACCTTAAACATGACAAATGGAGGTGGAAATAGCACAGTTTGGGTGAAATTGATAAGTGACTCAGCTAGAACCTTTTGTGAGCAGGGAGACGATCTGAGCTCAAGCTGTACTGACTGAGAAAGATGCAAAATGGGAGCCATAAGGAATAGCAGACTGGTACGCTGCAGTTGGACGGTTTCTAATTCACTGTCAAACTTTGCTCTCAGGTGTGCTACCGGTAGTTGGGGAGGAAGGGAAGGGAATTTAGCTCTTGGTCCTTGCTCATTAGGTGTTTCAGGACAATGGTGTTAGCAGATCGCTCTTGCTTCTTGTCAGCGTGGGCCTGCCTACTATGGAGTGTGCCCCAGTAGGAAATCTGTGGTTCTTTACTAATTTTTGGTAAGAGTAAGCTGTTGGAGACAAGAATTGTATTTGCAGTCAGTATATCTGTATCTCAGTGCCCACAGACCTGAGCTGCGATCTGGAAGCAGTGTCACTGTGGCACCATAGAGCTTCAAAGGAGCTGAAAAACAAACTGGGGAAGCCCTGCAAATAACCAAATGGTCAGCCCAGGCTGTGGCTGAACTTCTGTCAGCACTTACCTAGTGGGTTTAAAGCTGGCTCTGACACGTTTGCATTGTATTGCATTCCTGTCTCAGGGAAATGATCCATAGCAGACCTGGAGAACTTGTTGAAGGTTGTTGTAAATGTACAGACAGAATTTCCATGGATTTCAAGTGAACTTGGTGAGTACTTTGAAGAGCATTCCACTTTAAACCTTTCGGGGTTTAAAAGTAGACAAACCACATGAAGTTCAAGATATCTTCTGAACTAGTAAGAGTTGAAAGTTGGGAAAACACTCGGGAGAAGGAGCATATATGCCTATCCTGTCCTTTTCCTTCCCTTGGTGGCCACTCTTGGCCATAAGCATCAGAGTTAGGATCACAGAATCGCAAGGGTTGGAAGGGACCTCGGGAGATCATCTAGTCCAACCCCCCTGCTAAAGCAGGCTCTCCTAGAGCATTCTACACAGTACTTCATCCAGGCAGGCCTTGAATATCTCCAGAGAAGGAGACTCCACAACCTCCCTGGGCAGCCTGTTCCAGTGCTCTGTCACCCTTGGTCAGAACTCTTATGGCCATGCTTTTGCTTCGGTATCAAGGGATCACCCTAGCAGTGAAATTACCTGTCAGAAGGCCTGGCTGGTTATAAGGTGGCAGCAACTGAGCTATTTGGGGCTTTTCAGCCATTTTCAGTTGCCAGAGGTGAGGAATGAGAATTCCCTGTCTCTCCAAACCTACCAACCTTTCTTTTTTCCCCAAGCATTCCTTCTTTCCAAAGGAAAGAAGAGCCAGAGTGAGAAACCTGGCATTAGAGATGTTATCTTAAAATAATTTGTAGTGCCTTTGTCTATTACCAGCTTCTGCACATGCCTGCCACCATTGCTTACATGCCTCTCGAGCAATTAAACTGTAAACCAGAAGGGTGAGGTTCAGAAAGATAATGTTTTTCCAGAAGAGACACAGATTCACATGAGGGACCAGACTGGGATGAGTGTTTATGTTAGTTCCATCTTTCAAGGATTTGCCTAAAATGCTGATTGTCTCCCTAACATTTCAGACAGATTGGGATCCAGTAGCTGGCTGTTCTGGCAGTGATTTGGTGGCTGTTAACAAGTGGTGTACAGCCAGATTTTTGGGTTTGTTTGGGTTTTTTTCCACACATAGCACTCACGTGTTTCTCCAGATCATTCATAAAACACATTAAAAAACATGCATCCAAGAGCAAAGCTGTGCAGAATCCCCCTTGACATGGCTCTGGCTCATGATTCTGTTTCCAGCTGGCTCTTGAGAACTTTACTTAGTCAGGCTTCATCAAAGTAGCATGTTAATTTTTCTGTTTTGCCCATCAGTGTGTTTAATTCAGCTAAGGAACTTACTGATGAACGACCATTAGGACTGGATTTATCACATCGTCAGGTTTATCACCGAGATCCTGGAGTTCACAAAGTTTACCTTGTGAGGGTAGAAATTTTTGGTTCAAAGCCATATTTTGCCATAGGCAAAGTAGATTTATATTTGTCTCCCATCTCTTAATAGCAAGTCCTTAATAATCAGGAAACAAGTACTTCAGGACTTCCTTCCTTCAGTCTCTGTCGATGGAGCTCGTCTGCACTATTTTGTTTTGTATGAAGTTTCTGAATAGTCATGGAGACAGAAAACAACTGAGTGGGGATTACTTTGTAGCCTGGAGTTGAGACATTCCCTTGAGAAAGAAAGAATGTGGGTCGAAGGTCTCCACAGCAGAGAGGAGATATCCCCAAACCAGTTGATATGTTAGAAAAGAAGTGGGAAGGACAATTAATAATTTAATATCACCAGAAAAATCTTTCTCAAGACGGAAATTATTCAGCAGCATCAAGCCAAACGCATAATTTTGAAACAGCTTTTTTCCCCCCTAGCAAATTTTCTAGGTTTGTTTTTTGGGTGGTGGTTTTTTTTTGGTTTTTTTTTTTTTTTTACATAGTTCTAATGTGGAAATTGATGTAAATGCTGAGTGAGTGGGAAATTCTTGTTACTACCCATTAGCATTTGATTTGTACATCTCTAAATAAGTACTGTACTCTTACAAATGATTCAGACTAATTAGCAGACAGGGAGTTTGAAAAGCAGATGTTATTTACAAAAAGCGATAGACAGGAACTTATGGAGAATAGTCTGGAACAGAAGAATAGAAACAGAGAGACCAGCAAACAATCTGGGTTTTTTTCTTCTCCTTCTACTAAATTTAGAAGGCAAAGCTGCATTTTTTCCAGTGCTGTCAAAAGTGAAGTGCCTTATAAAATGGAAGAGATTTAAAGTAACTCACAAATAAATAGCTGCTGTGGCTAGAGGCAAGGAATAGCTTAGAAAAGGAAGAAAAAGAAATCCTGTGGTCTGAAAGACACTTAGCTGAGTCTAAATATGAACTTTAATGTCACTGAGATGTTTTTTTTTTTTTACCTGAAATCATACATCCGACCCTGTGGAAGCCAGAAAAGGGAAATTCACTCCAAATCCACAATGTAGTGAAGGTGTTCCTTTAGTATTTTAATTGAGTCTCGATCATCACCAGTAGCAAATCAAGTTCAGTAAATCAGATTTGTGCCATGAACAACAATGACATGCTTTAATCTTTCTGATTAAAAATTAAAATATCTTTTAAAGGTCTTTGCAGGAAAGCATGTAGACTGGATTTTAGAATTGCCATTTCCTTATATGCCACAAGCAGGTACAGAAACAAATATTCTTTATTTAGATATTTTTAATTATGAATTTTAAACTGTGACTTTTATTCCCCACATCTTCTCAAGGTCTCAAAATTAGGAAGATGCAAGCCTAGCAGAGTAGTCATTATCATGAATGCATTTGCCATAACAAAGCTGGGGACAGAACCAAAAGGTTATGAGGCTTTCTGAGCAAGGAACTGTGCAGATGCCTGATGAGAAAGGGCTTGCCTAGCTTAGAATTCACTGGATAGGAGAAAAAACAGCTTTTGCAGTGGACCAAAACAGATTATCCCAAAGATGATGGTTTTCTTTATGCTGTGAAAAAGAGCATTGCTCAAGTTTTACAGAGGCATGAAAATCCCCTTGACCCATTGAAGTGACATTTCTTTCTGTCTGTCTTTCCTCAGAATTCAAAGTTTAAACTTAACAAGGTGGAAGCAAGCCTGCATTTTCCCCTGTTGATTGAAATAGGAGCGTGAGCGGACCTTCACTTTGAGATTTGGACAAGTCTGGACTAATTGAAGCTACAGACATGTACATTTATAGCAAAGGTCAGAAGCTGAATTGTTAACACTCACCCATAATTAAAGATCCTGAGTTACATTTGGTAAAGAAATCTCATCTCCTACCTTGCTGCAACAGCTAAGCTTTGTTGAAAAGCCTAATGCATTTTATACCATTACTGAAAATTATAGCTTGAAGTTTTGCTTTATGTCTTGAGCTTAGTTCGCAATTAGCAATCCTTAGATAATGTACTGCAAATCCTTCTAATAAACCCACAGAGCCTGGTTTTTGTTGAAAGCATCGGGTTGATAGAAGGCTGTTTCCCTCAACGCTAGTGCTTTTACAAGCTGCGTATGCTGTAAAAATGTTGTTAATGTGACAAAACTGTTTACTTGCTCATTAAGGAACCTCACACTAATGACTGGGAGAACCAGTGGTGTTACAGTTGAGTCAACAACAGAGCCCAGAATGTGAAAGCAGTAGGTTTACAGTACATCAGGCTAAAGAGGCAGGCCACCACGCAGATCATCAGGCATGGCTGGCTCATGGACGGCTTCTTTCATGGATTTGTGTAGTAATTGGGTAGGCAGGAGAAAAAAAGATAGGTATGACAGAGCACTACTTGTTCTGGTGTGTAGGTCTGTGCCAAGATACTGGAAGGAGGGGTTTTTTGTACTTTTGCAGCTCTTTGAAAGGCAAGCTGAAGTACAAACAAGCTGACTGAGAACATGTCTGAGTGGAAGACCCAAGATTTTTTGTAGGATCTCCAGCTCTTTCCCTCTGTAAGAAGAAGGAAAGCTTGTTCAGGCACTGGTATCCACCACAGTGGGGATTACAACTTCTGCTGGCTCCTTAAGAGAACCTGTGAATCTGTCCCACGTCCCTGCCTGTCTGTGGCCGGAGAGTTTGCCCCTCGGATTGCAGAAGCAGCATTGTGAAATTGCATTTGATATCAGGGTTGTACCCTTGAAATCTCATCTCTTATCCTAGCTATATCACCATCTAGTAAGACACTACTTCTCCTTGCAAACCTTCCTTCTGTGAAATCCAGGTCAAAGTCATTATTCTGATAATACTGAAGGGATAAATGCTTCAGTGAGCAAATTATCAGAAAGACAAAATCTATTTTGGCGAGTTTCCCTTGAAATTTGTAGATTCCTTAAACTGGCCCTGGCAAGAGTATTTGAAGCAAATACTACCCACGGAAAAAATTATTTTACCTCTAATTCATCATTTTGTAATAATTCCAATTGACTTCAGTGACAGCCTAATAGTGAAAGTGCTTAACATTTCACTCTCTACCAAATAAAAACATAAATTCCACTGGCAGGAAAGAATAGTACTATTAGTAGGAGGGAAAATGGATCTGATACATTTCTAGAGTTTTAGGTGGTCCGAGGTATCTCAGAAAAGGGCCATTTCCTGGGCCCCTGAAAACAAAAGGGCCTTTTGTAGTTGCTGATGTTTGGTCAAAGTGGACTGAGTCACCATTCTGCTTTTGTCATATTTCATACCAGTTTTACGCTTTTGCAAGTCCTCAGCTGAAGGAAGCCTTTTCTTCTAGTGATATGCCCTACTGCTTTTACTTCAGACCCTACCAGAAAAGAAGGTGGGAAGTTCTCACGTGTCCCCCTGACACTAGGGGACAGTTACCCAACGTGCTGTTTGTCCTGGGTGGACGCCTGCACAAGCCACAGAGACACCAGCTGATAAAGTCGTTGGCCTATGACAGAAGTGCGTAGGATATAACACTGCAGAGAGCACAACCCAGATGTTTGGTCACTTCATGCCACTCAGCTATGCTCTTACAACAGGAGTGTGTCAGAAATAGCAATAACATGCGGACCACAAGCAGGGTTTCTGTGACCTCATGAAGTGGATCTCCACGAAGCTTAATGTCCTATAGGCTTGTGTCCTGAGTACCACTAATGTGCTGCCCTCCAGAATAAGCCCCACTCACCCTTGAGGCTTCATGGTCATCTGCCACTGCTACAGTTGGTCCCCTTCAGGAGTCCTGAATGCCACTTTGGGCAATACCTCTTTTTTTCCATCATACCACTTAATCTCTCTTTTTCTCCAGACCTTCTGTGGAGGTACATGTGCACATGGTAGTTCTTCCTCATGTTTCCTACATGTTTTACTGTACGAATCTGTGTATGTTGATTAGTTCTGTAAAGTGCTGCTCCTTGGAATAGATAGGGCTGAATTTTGCCAGTCTTTCACTTATTAGGGACTCAAATATAGTCCTCTCCCTTTTAGTTGGACCTCTGAGCTTCACAGAACTTGCAGAATTTTCACATCTTCAGGAATTCACCTGTCTTTCTGATCTGACTGATATATAAAAAAATTAGTAGGAGAAGGAGCTGACAAACAATGTGACTAAAGAAATTTTTTTCCTCTGTAAAGCAGGCTAAAAAGCAGATACACAAAAGGTTTTGAGATGGCTCTTGAGTAATAAAGGTGCACACAGCATTCTGGGATAGTCAACAAAAAAGCATAAGGACTGTCTGACAGATTTCACTAAGTATCTAAAATGAATATATGAAATAAATACGAAAAAATATTAGAAAACATCCTTATTTTCCATTGACCTGGAGGTAGGTTGTCAGCTTTGTGAGCAGGGAGTGCTGACAAGGCCCTGAAACCCTGACTGCACTTGTGTGATTTGAATAGGCATTGGAGAAATGAGTTTGGATGCAGTATTTCAGCCCTTTTAGGGAGCTGAATATCACCTGAAGAGACGAGAATATCCATGCCCTGAGGAACTTATCAGTTACAACCTGGATCTGAAAAATGTAGCATTGTGTGCATTTGTAAATTAATGGACCTGAGAGTAGGGGACCCTGGGATGTTGGGGTTCAGCATTTTTTTCACCCCTGCGGGCTTACATTTTAAGTTTAAGCTTGGGAATAAAGAAGGAGAGAGGAAAGAAAGAGAAGCCAAGCTTTCAAAGCAGCCAAGCCTCAGCTACATCAAGGAATGAATAGCAGTCTATATGCTCTTGGGAGAACTTCCCACCACAGGGGATGGATGGAGTGGACCACAAAAGCTAGGAAGAATTGCTAGTGAGAACTGAGGGCCAAGCGTTCCCTGCAAGCAAGCCTCCAGAGGTGATGAGGCACATTGATTTTTTTACATCCATCACAACAAAGAAATGCTGCTTTCATCTATTTTGGGGAAGTGGTATAAAACTCACAGACAGAAACAACACTAGCAAGACTGTATTATATAAAGTGGAGGTGAAAGTTTGGCATAGTGAAGAAATAGTATGTATTAGATACGGTGAAAAATGGAGTCCAACCTCTAAAAAGTCCCAGGTTCTTATGTGCTCTTTCACTTTTTCTCATGTCAAGGGGAGAAATGAATATTAGCCAAAAAGGTGAAAAAATCTGTGCCTCAAAGAACTTAGCTGCTAAAGCTTTTTAAAATTATCTTTGCTCTGCAAGTTTCAGTTTTCATGAAACCAAATTGAGATAAATCTGAAAATTTATATAACTTCTAAAGACCATTTACTAAAATGTGTCTGTCATTCACAGTAATGTGGAGTGAGTCAACTTATTCCACATGGTGACCTTAGCTTTTTTTTTTATATTCCAGAAAATTTTGTACAATCCCAGGAGTGCAGGTACAGTCCTGTGTATCATTGTCATTCTGCCCCACAACTCTGATTCTCTGATTTCTGGCAAAGTAAAACTTTCTGAATACTGTCTCTGCTAATTCTTTCTTTCTTTGTGTAAGAGGTAGATGCACGTATTGCCTAGTTTGTCACAAAGAATCAACGAGGTACAGTTTTATTTGTATTTGCAGAGACAACAAAATCAAAGAAGATAGCAGCTTGGTGACTCCAACTGAGATAGTAATTAAGATAAAACCGTGATGTTTCTAGCATATTTTAAGAAGCCTGGAGGAATTAGCATAGCTTGCAGGAAAGCTGGAAAGAGATATTCTTTAAGAGTAAACATGAAAATATTGTCTTTTTATGAAGTATGGTGGACACCTGATACATCTCTCCTGTGTTTAGGTAGGTAAGTGGGGTGGGTGAGTTGAGGAACTGAGAATAGAGTTTGCAGGGCAACTGGGAAATGAATGAGGTCATTTTACCTCTTTTCCAAACAAGCATTTTTAAAAATCCCATATTTCTGTTATTATCCAAAATTTTTAACTCATCCCTTTATTTTAACTAGTTTAGGTTTATGGCTAGCAGCTAACTATAAAAAGAACTAATAACCTGAAGTATCCTTTGAGCCATTAACTGTACATTTCTGTCTATTCCCTAAGAAGATCACAATGACTTAAGGGACAGGGCAAGGGTGACCAGTTCCTGCCCAATGCAGCAGGCGCATCTCCTTGGTGACTGCCCCACCTTCCCAGGTGCCCTTGCATAATAGGTGTGAGCGTCTGCAAGCAGAACCAAACAATAACAAGGACAATGGTTCATCTGGCTTGGAGGTGTCGTTGAGTTTAAGTCGGCCTATGCCCTGTGTCAAAACTGCTTCCATAAAGGAAAAAAGATGGGTCATTGTCATATGAGAGTCTCTCCTGAAGGGAACAGAAGATACCCTGCTGGACCTGTTGTTTGCAAACAGAGAAGGACTTGTGGTTGATGCGACAGTTGGAGGCTGTCTTAGGCATAGCGATCACAAAATGAGAGCTTTCAATTCTTGGAGAAGGAAGGATGGAGATCAGCAGAACTGCTACCTTGGACTTCCAGAGGGTAGACTTTGGCCTGTTTAGGAGCCTGGTTGGCAGAGTCCCTTGGGAAGCAGTCCTGAAGGGCAAAGGAGTCTAGGATGGACATTCTTCAAGAATGAAATCTTAAAGGTGCAGGAGCAGGCCATCCCCATGTGCTGAGAGATGAGCTGGCAGGGAAGAAGACCGGCCTGGCTGAACAAGACAGCTTTGGCTGGAACTCAGGGAACAAAGGAGAGCTTATGGCCTTTGGAAGAAGGGGCAGGCCACTCAGGAAGACTACAAGGAGTCATGAGGTTATGCAGGGAGAAAATTAGAAGTGCTAAAGCCCTACTAGAACTTAATCTGGCTACTGCTGTAAAAGACAATAGAAATGTTGCTATAAATACATTAGCAACAAAAAGAGGACTAAGGAGAACCTCCATTCTTTATTGGATGTGGGTGGAAACATAGTGACAAAGGGTGAGGAAAAGGCTGAGGTACTAAATGCCTTCTTTGCCTCAGTCTTTAATAGTAAGACCAGTTGTTCTTGGGCTACTCAGCCCCCTGAGCTGGAAGACAGGGACAAGGAGCAGAATGAAGCCCCCATAATCCAAGGGGGAATGGTTAGTGACCTGCTACACCACTTAGACACACACAAGTCTATGGGGCCGGATGGGATCCACCCAAAGGTACTGAGGGAGCTGGCAGAACTGCTCACCAAGCCACTTCCCATCACTTATCAGCAGTCCTGGCTGACCAGGAGAGGTCCCAGTTGACTGGAGGTTAGTAAATGTGACACCCACCTGCAAGAAGGGCCGGAAGGAGGATCCGGGGAACTGCAGGTCTGTCAGCCTGACCTCAGTGCTGGGGAAGGTTATGGAGCAGATCATCTTGAGTGCAATCAAGGAGCATGTACAGGACAACCAGGTGATCAGGCCCAGTCAGCATGGGTTTATGAAAGGCAGGTCCTGCTTGACTAACCTGATCTCCTTCTATGACAAGGTGACCTGCTTAGTGGGTGAGAGAAAGGCTGTGGCTGTTGTCTACCTAGACTTTAGTAAAGCCTTTTAGACCGTTTCCCACAGCATTCTCCTGGAGAAACTGGCTGCCCATGGTCTGGATGGGTGTACTCTTCACTGGGTAGAAACCTGGCTGGATGGCTGGGCCCAAAGAGTTGTGGTGAATGGAGTTAAATCCAGTTGGTGGCCAGT
>NW_009259854.1:1840547-1866075 GCF_000687185.1 Egretta garzetta
TGAGGGGTCTGGAGCACAAGTCTTATGAGGAGCGGCTGAGGGAACTGGGGCTGTTTAGCCTGGAGAAGAGGAGGCTGAGGGGAGACCTCGCTCTCTGCAACTGTCTGGAAGGAGGGTGTAATGAGGTGGGGGGTCGGTCTCTTCTCCTTGGTAACGGGTGATAGAATGAGAAGAAATGGCCTCAAGTTGCTCCAGGGGAGGTTTAGATTGGATATCATGAATTTTTTTTTCCGTGAAAGGGTCGTCAAGCATTGGAACAGGCTGCCCAGGGAAGTGGTGGGGTCCCCATCCCTGGTGGTATTTAAAAGACGGGTAGACGAGGTGCTTAGGGGACATGGTTTAGTGGTGGGTTAGTGGTTGGACTCAATGATCTTAAAGGTCTTTTCTGACAGAAACATTTCTATGATTCTATAAGATGTCCTGGATTTAAAGACTACATGTGCTAAAACAAGTAAGGGAAGGAACAGCTTCCTTTCTGACACTTGCACTCCTTTCCTTCAGCTTGTGCAGATGCCTGACAGCCCATCTCATTCCCACCAGTGGTATCCCACCAGCTCCCCTGGGAGTTCAGCACTGCATCTGGCCTGTTCTACTGATCTTCCCGAGCGCCTCATTTCTGACCTGCAACACCACCACCCTTGAGGAGTCAGGTAGGAGCTGAAGGCATTTGACACTGCTAAAGAATCAAGCCTCAGCTGTCAGCCTTAGCTGTTTGTCCTCCAGGTGTTTGTTTTGCTGGATGATGATTTCATTTTTGGTTTTGTAATATGCTCTTTGTAGAGGTTATTTTAAGCTTCCAGTGGAACAGCAGACAAGTAGGTATCCTCCTTCCTTCAGAGAAGCTGTGCTGATTTTAGCTGATGTTTGCATATTTTAGCTACCACCCTGGGGGTTTTAACCTTTTCTAACAACCTATGGTTGTTAACCTCAAGACGTATCCCTCAACGTTTGTCTGCCTCACTTCTCTTCGTGATACACAGTTGTTTATCTTTAATAAACAGAGTTGTTAATCAATGGTATGGGGCATTTTAAGATTCTCACACATAAGGATCCACGTTTAGGTAATCCCTTAAGTGTAGTCCTGGCTTTAAGCATAGGTATAGCCAATGGTTATTACTCAAGTGGTTATGAAGTTAAAACTGAGCATTATTTTCTATATACATCAGTGAAACTGGGTCTGCGTAGCAAAAGAACTTTCTGCTAGTCAGGTATACTCATGCATCAGCTGATTCTTCTGCAAGCTGATCCAAATTAGGGGCCAAGCTGTGCCTTTTTTATTACCGAGAATGCGCTGTTTGTGCATCTCATGTATTTTGTCCATTCACTGACTTCTTATATTGTGTCACGCCATTAATACCAGCTGTTGTACCCAGCACCCTCTTGGGGCTGCATGGAAACCTGCTGAGGAGCAGGCACTTGTGGCCAAGAAGCAATTTCCTTGTTATTTGATAAAGCCTGCTTGAAACGGCTGCAGGAGAGCTTACAGACAAAATGATTGTGTCCATTTGCTCTGTGATAATTGCTGGTGAGGAGGCCTTGGGGTCAGTGATTTGCTTTCCTCCTGTCCACATGGTTGTTTCACCGGCTACGGGAAGCTCACAGAACCATGCCCCAGCAGTATGTTAAGCCTCTGGGTGTGCTCAGCACATGATGCTGGAAAAGCTCTGGAGAGCAGTGCCTGAAGAGTCTTGTTGCAGGCTCTCTACCTGGGAAGAGCAACGTCTGGTCTGAGACCCAAAAGACACAATAGGCATAATCAGTGGGTTGATTCCCTCCCCCTATCCCTCCCCAGTTTGATACTAGTTGGGCCCAGAGGACCTTTCTGTGTGAAAACGAGTGTAAAAAGCTGCTCAAAAATGTTGTATTTGGAAAGATGAATATATTGTGAGATTGCAAAAGGAACACAGTACCTGTGAGATTGTCAAAGGACACAGCATCCATTACTGTAGCTGCTGCAAGTTTGATTCCCAAGTCTCACTGAAATGTTTGCTCAAAGGATGAATCCATTACTGTTACTGGAATTTACGCTTTCCAGTCTGAATCATATATTTGCACCTCTGAGGTCTTACTGGGCAATCAGGTGGTTGGACTAATGATCATTATAGGTCCCTTCTAACTGAAATATTCTATTCTGTTTTATTCTATTCCATTCTATTCTTTGCCTGTTAGCAGTAACAGAGTTTTATGCGGAAATAGGCACAAACCAGAATTTTGGATGTGAGGATTGTTGGATTGTTAGATCATTCAAAAGAGATGTGGAAAACTTTTCCCTGCTTATCCTAGCCTCTCATCTATATAACAGATGGTATCAAGTCCCTTTGGCTTTGAGTAGTTTGATATAAGAGTTGATGTAGGCCTACGATCTGGACTTTACAACCTATTCAAGAGTAGTCATGGGTGTGAGTAACTGCATAAATCAGAGTAAGGGAGCATCCTTGTATCTAAGTGGCAACTGAGCAGTACCATTTGTCCAGTGAGTAAAGGGTCTTCTGAGGTGATGAAAATCTTTGGCAGTCCAACTTTCCGGTTGAAAGCATCCAGTCCCCAGGAAGCTTATAGCAATGTGTTGAGATCATTCATCAAGAAGGCGGCTTGCTACCTGAAATGTGGTCTGCAACTATCCAGAGCCCTGGAACAGGACAGCAGCAATACTGGAGGAGTCGTGATGAAGTCTCAGAAGTACTGAGAAGAGGCTAAATCAGCCAAAGCTGCAAACCTCTAGGGATTGGAGTGGAGAGGAGTGGCAGCAACAAGAAGGTCATGATGACAACCCCTGAAGCATGCTGCAATACAGAGGAGCTGTGTCAGAGAGACTGTTGCCATGGCATTTCTTTGGATAAACATCTGGAGTCCTTAGACTTATTGACGTGGTGCTGTTCCAAGAGCCAAAAACTCTGTTGCTACTTTAATTGAAACCCTATTGCTTAAAGAGCATTCAGCACCATCTCAGCTGTGAAACTACTGCCTTGAATGAGCGTAGTGTCTTTGAGAGAAAGGAGACAACCTTCATATGAGATACAGTCACATGTAGAAAAGAAAAATGGTCTTGTGGCTTAATCTGAAATGAGGATCCTTGCTCTTGGCTTCTAGAGTCTGTCATTTTGTCCTCTGGTGGGTCATTTTGGAACAATCTGATTTTAGTGGCGCATAACCAAAATGACTGCCTTGGCCCCCAGGCTGTGGGTGTGGGTAAGAAGCAGAACATGTTCTGCAGTACACAGAGGGAAGGGCACAAGATAACCTTTCTCTCCTGGGGACTCCATGATCCAGCCTTTTATTCTGGTTTGTACCCTAGGTTAAAAAAAACAACAACAAAACAAAGCATCTGTTGATTTCAGCTCCAGCCTCTAGGAGCACACGACCTGTTTTTCTGGGTCATTTAGCTCTCAGAACACCAGCTCTAAAATGACCTGTCCCAACTTTGCAAGTGCTTGACATCTCTGAAAACTGTTCTGGGGCTCTGGAGTGAAATAGTGATGTGGGTTCTATAGGAGGCGGCTAATCTTGGGCTTAAAGTGTATTATGAGGCTGAATTAAATGCTACTAGTTAGAGCCCATTAATATCTTCAGCACTGTGTGCCGTACAAGTATTAATAGGGCTTTCTGGGACATGCATGGTTCTGTCAGTGCCACGTGTGAACTGCAATTCAGAGCTGCTTTTAGTTTTGTCCCATTGGTGTTCAAAGAAAAGGAAAGCTTTGTGTGTTCTTTAAGTGGATTTAATTCAGGTGTATTGAAGAAAAAGCTGAAGACTAGAAAAGACCATCCACTATTAGGAGAGCAGTTCATTTTTCTCCTAAAATGCCTTCTTTATTCAAAAGTACTTTCACACAGAGGGTTCTGTGTTTCCATTACACCTTTGGTGTGTGTTTTTGATTTTATCAGCTTGCCTCTAATTTCTCAGTCGGGGTTTGGTAAGCTGTGGACTATTCATTTAACTCAGCAGCTTTGAAAATCATTTTTGAATATTGTGTATGAGTCACTGTACCGAAGGGAAAAGGATGAAAAGGAGCGAGTGTGGAGAAAAATGGAGTTGTGTAAATGTGAAAGGGGAGACAGATGCACCCATATATATGCAGCAACCCAGGGGCTCCTGGGATAGGGGACCAATGCTCAGGGGGTCTGCAAAGACAAAGGCCAGTAGAGTCCACTTTGTCATCTCCGAGTCCAACAAGGTCACTTATGGGAGCATCAGGTCTTGGCAGCAGGCTTCTTGTCATTAAAGAAAATTGGTCTGATCCCTGACTTGACTTTCAAGAAAAGGAAGAAGACAGCTTCCCTGAGAGCCAACAAGTCTTGCTCACAGGCTCCCACAGCTGCAGTGTTCAGAAACTTGGGAGCCCAGCAGGGCCAGCTGGAGCTTATGAGTGTCCATACTTATATCCCTGGGAGAAGATAAACCAGAGTACTTCAAATTTTCTTTTCCTAGGGCAAAGTCTCCTCTAAAGTTCCTAGTGAGGGTTTCCTCATCTTTGCAGATGATGTAGTGTATTTTGTGCAAAGTTGGTTAACCACTGCATGTTGATGGCTATCTTGCATGCTGACCCATCTGGCCAAAGCGTGTCTCTGCCTTTCTAGCCTGCTCCACATGCCCTTGTTCATGCTTTGATTAACCTCCTCCAGTTCCCTTCCTTCTGGCCTTGCCATCAACATTTTTGTCTTCTTTAACCGAAAGGATTTTTTTATATGCATCCACTGGTCAGCTGTGTTCTTCTCTTTGCAATGCTGTCTCTCTTCAGGTTCTGCCTCTTTCCTTCTAGCCTTTTCATTTTCATTTTGCTGTGCTACTGGATGTATGTAAGGAATGTTTATCTTCTATAATACCCACATTGCTGTAAGCCACCCCTTTACTCTAGGGCGCAAAGTCTGTGGGCTAGAAGGGAGCATCCTGCAGGGCAGTTTTCTGGACTTCGTTATCCCAACCCAAACATGGATTCAAAAGTAAACTCAGGCAAGCAGAAAGCAGCTCAGTTTGTGCTGCAAGGGAGTTAAAACAGCGGATCACAGCGGCCCTTTTTGGTTCTTTTAGACTCTTAGATTTCATGTATCTGTACAAGCTGTATCAATGTGTTTTTCCAGTTGCAAAATGTCTCCTATCTCCAAGCTTGATGAAAAAATTCCACTCCAACTTCTAAGCTCATAAGTAAAGAACTTTTCTTAATTACAGTAAGGTGGTGAATACTGCTACTGAACAAGTATTAAACACGTGTCTGAGGCAGAAGAATTGTACTTGTTTCCATGGACCTCTAGGTGCACAGAGATAAATGGGGAAAGGAAGTTTAAAAACAGATTACATGACTGAAGAAAAGCTAATTGCCTGAAGCAGTTAAACTAGGCTAAAGATGTCCGTTTTTGAAATTCTCATCCCAAGGAGATTTTACTCAAGGGAAACCTTAGTCCCTGGTATGCTGTTAAGACGGGGAGAAATCTCAAGGGATGAATTCATGGAACAACTTGGGAATCCTAATTCTAGCGAACTGCCAGAACCAGGTGGTGTTCATATTAAGCTGTGAGGGATCTCAGCTCCAAAACTGGAAAGCTTCTGACAAACACATGCAACATATCCCTTAAAATAGGAGTTCTTCCTGGATGCTGTAGAAGTGTCACTAAGGAGCATCACTTCCAAAATGCAATGAAGAGTGACCTTTGGAGTTGCAGGTGGATGCACAATATCCTACATAGAGGAGAAGCATTTCAGGGCAGTCAGAACAGAAACATATACTTAGAAAACCAGAATTACATCATCTAACCAACAGCACAGTTGCTGCTTAAATTCCTCAGCTGGTCTTTGAAATTATTTGAAGACTTTATTTAAAATATTGGGAAGGAAAATCTGGCATATATAACCCATAGTTTTGGGAGGTTTTAATGAAGTTTGTAAGAAAAAAGGGCTTTATATTATGCTGGACAGGTAAATTTTGTCCCTAATTAAATACTGGCTAGGCATCAAATGTTTTAAGTACTGGCTGGTTTTCAAAATGTAGGTGACCTAATAGTGGCATGCAAAGATCTGTGCTGGGGTTGCTCTTGCACAATTTTGTTGGTGATTTTAAGACTGAGTTGAAGATGTTGTCATTACGTATCACTATCGATCTAGAAAGACTTCAGTGAATAAAATTTAACTTGTGTGCATACAGACTCATGTACAATAGTGTTGTGGTTTAACCCCATCCAGCAGCTAAGCACCACACAGCCGCTTGCTCACTCCCTCCACGGTGGGATGGAAGAGAGAATCGGAAGGGTAAAAGTGAGAAAACTCATGGGTTCAGATAAAAACAGTTTAATAAGTAAAGCAAAAGCTGCACACGCAAGCAAAGCAAGACAAGGAATTCATTCCTTGCTTCCCATGGGCAGGCAGGTGCTCAGCCATCCCCAGGAAAGCAGGGCTCCATCACGCGTAACGGTGACTTGGGATGACAAATGCCATCACTCCCAACATCCCCCCCTTCCTTCTTCTTTGCCCAGCTTTACATACTGAGCATGACGTCATATGGTCTGGAATAGCCCTGTGGCCAGTTGGGGTCAGCTGTCCTGCCTGTGCCTCCTCCCAGCTGCTCGTGCACCTGAGAGCTGAGAAGTCCTTGTCTAGTCTAAGCACTACCCAGCAACAACTAAAAACATCAGTGTGTTATCAACATTCTTTTCGTACTAAATCCAAAACACAGCACGATGCAAGCCACTATGAAGAAAATCAACTCTATCCCAGCCGAAACCAGGACAAATAGGAAGAAAAATACATTTTTGGCGCAGATGGTAATGAATCTAAACAAGGAAGTTTTCCTTCAGAAGCAGAGATCTAGGAGTGGTTATTGACAGCATTTCAGCCTGCTTCACCCAGGCAAACAGAGCAATGAGAAAGTCTTGCTTTAGGTTCCCAGAAAATGAAAGCTATGGTCACATGCATCAGCAATTTGAATGTCCTTAAAACAAATGAAATGAAATAATTCTGCAAAATTCAGTGCTAACAGCGTGTCATAAAAAGTAAGGTTTGCAAGATCTAAAGGATTAGATCATTCTGCTACCATTAACAGCTTTACAGCAGGCAAATTATATGACCAATATCAAACATCAGATTCTGGGTTATAAACTTCACTTCTGGGAAGTAAAATGAAGAAAAATACCTGCTATAGAATTGTACAGTAAGAGCGGCATAATTTTAGTTGGACAGAGGTTACCTTCCTCTTACACAGAAGAGTGACCTGAACCGGTCAGTTAATATGCAACCTTGCTGGTGAATTCTGATGACCCATCTTAGGCTGTCGTATTTCTGAGGAAGAGAATGCCTGTCTGTGAGCTCGCATTGACCACATGTGTTTCCTTGTTAGACACTAGTATTTTATGGAGAATGGAAGTTCACATGAAGTCAAATGAAATTGTTGGCAATTTGAAATGTTGGCCTCCTCCTTTGCCCTCTCTGTATTATGTAATGTGGTTAAAAATAAGAGAAATTGTATTTTATGCTTTATAGCAATGATTTCCAAAGTAAATGCAGCCCACCCTGCTACGTGTTTTCATTGAAGTTCCAATAGTCAGGTATAGTTACCTTAGCATCTGAAGGTCAACCTCAGCCTCATAGTTACAAAATTTTCCAAGACATTGAATTATATATTAATATGTAATAAAGAATGTAAAAGTATAGAAATTGTTTTTAAAAAGAAACTGGAAAAAAAAAAGAGAATAATTTCTTTCAACCACATAATTCATTGATGTAACTGCTATTTGCTACCAGGAGTCTGATTGCCCTTTTACTCGGTGTATTCCCGCTAGACCTGAAGAAATAGGGCTTCTCTTTTCTTCTTTTTTGCCTTTTTTATTTTTTTCTGCTTTTATTCCTTGAGGCAGAGTTACAAGACATTTCACAGCAGAATAGACTATTGATGTAATAACACATGTAGTGCTTAGTTAACACACGTTTACAGACATGCAGCAATTACTAGCATTTTTCTGGTGTTAAGTTATAACTGCTGAGATCTGATAAAGCCCTATTGAAGCCAAAGCTTTAGACACCAGATAAAACTACTGAAAGCACTTAAGGGGTTTATAAACATGTGATGTGTCATTCTTCAAATGTCGTTTGGCATTTAGCCTTAGTTTGAAGTCACCTTTAAGAATGCAGACTTGGGCTAAAATTTTCATATGCAGCAGCATCTGTGCATGTGTGTATATATGTATGCATGATGTATATACACATATATACGCACGTGTACTTGTACTTGGCAAATATACATTGTAAATACCACCACACATGGTTTAAAGAAGGAACTAGCAGGAGGGTTTACCTTTGAGATTTTAGGACTGAAGGAGTCGCATTCTGAAGGAGGAATTAAAGGAAAATATTTGCATCAGTGACATGTATATTCTGAAGCTATACATACAGTCTCTCTCTCTCTCTCAAGAAGTGCCGTTTCCCCAGAAAAACTGTGGAAGACAAAAAAGTCACAACAAACTTGCAAACCATTAGTTACAAATTAGGTGATTATACGTGAACAGCTCCTGTGCTGTCCTGTCTGGATAGGTAGGAACACGATGGTACCAGGCAGGAGGAGTCCCTGATGTGATTGTGTATGAGCAGAAGTCTCTTGATATCTGGGAAGAATAGCAAAGTAGTGAACAGAGACTTAATTGTCACTGAATTTTTTTTTCCCCAAAAAGCTTCTAGAAATTAAAATTGCTTTCTCTAGGCTGACCTATCACTGTAAGATATCCTTGATATTCAGTCTCAGCAACTAACTTCCCTCAGTGGCTAAATTAGGAAGCACTGCAAATAAATCATGCACTGTGCTTAGTGCCCTTCTGTCTGTCATGATCAAAAGGGTTGTGATAAAGGTAATGGATTACTCCTCTTCATTCGGCGTAATCGCTGCGAGCATCAGCAGCCGCAGCACCTGATGTGACTAATAGCAACGCGAGCCTTGATGTAATCCATCGTGACTCCACGAGGCCGGTTTTCAGGCTACGAGGAGCAGCCCGCGTGGAGCAGTTGGTCCGAGATCCTTGCTTTGTTTTGAAATTCACTCTGAAGCGCTCAGCATAGCTGACAAACGAGCTCATCTTCTGGGTGCGGTTCTCCAGGGCTTGGGAAGGACAACTGCAAAGTTCTTAGGGAAAGCTTTTTTAGAGTGCTGGAGGTCGATGAGCTGGTAAATTGTTTTGACTGGTTTATTGGTGCCAAGGGTGCTTTTGAATGATGCGCAGCCATAGTCAAGAAGAACTCACTTGCCACGAATGAGAAGGCTGTGAGTGGTTTTTGTCTAGGATTTGCTCTGGGAGTCAGTGGGGCGTTACTGCTCCACCTTACCCTTCCCTCTGGATCTTGGTCAGTTGTGAGGGAGAGAAGAAGCCAACAAAGGACAAGCAGAAATCCATGAAACCAGTCAGGTAGTTAATACATAACCAGGTTTACACCAGGAAAAGGGAGAGAGCTAAGACATATACGTATGGCTCTGGATTCTTTCCAGAAGTTTCCGAAGGCCAGGAATGCTGTTGCTGTTCACTGACACAGCTGACCTGGGCCTCTGCCAGGGAAGTGGGCAGGCAGAGGAGGGGGGGTGTGTGTGTTTGTCTTTCCCTCCTCAGTATGAAATATGCCTTCTTTCCGCTGCCATTGGCGCTGCCTGTGACCGTGCTTGCAAAATCACCATCTCCCCTGTGGAATGATGAAGCTGTCCGAATCCCAAGTTTGAAGGGATGGGCTGCTGTGTAACATTTATTTTTGTTTTGTTTTGTATTAAGGTTTTGCTTTTCGGTGCCTATGAGGAAATGTTCTAAATACGTCTTTTGTTTCTGTATGGCAATGTCTGTCCCCTTCTGATTTTCATTTGTGTAAGGCTATAGAGTATTTTAAATTTCCTCTATTTGGTAGCCTTCAGCAGGGTCTGATCTGCACTCAAGGACTAAAAGCCTTTTGAAAAGGTTGTGTCATCCTACAAGTACTCCCTAATAGGTCTAGTACCTATTTAAAAGAGAATGGTTTACAGTACATTTAATAACTGATGAAAAGTAACTGGTTCATTTTCAACTGATTTACTGCTGCTATGCCCACAGACGGTATTTATAAGGACAGGTTAAATATGTGCATGTATACATACATATAATAGCTAGATAAAAATACACATGTCTCTGTATTAATTTTAAAGCACTGAAAACATGTAAAGCATTTGGAATTTTGACGCACAAAGCCTTCTTCAGAGAAGTTTATTGTTGACATTACCTTTTCGCTGCTCCCCAGAGTTCAGGGTACGGGGACAGCAGCCCACAAAGATATTGTTGACATTACCTTTTCGCTGCTCCCCAGGGGTCTTTAAGTCCTCTCAGAGTTCAGGGTACGGGGACAGCAGCCCACAAACAGTGGGATATGGGCCAGGAAGTCTTGCATCTGCCACTGTTTCAATGAGTTCTTGTGTGTCACACCCTACGCCAAAGGGACAATTATTGCTTGTGACAGTTTGCTGTTCAAAACAGCACAGTTTCCACTGCCATCCTGTGCAAGATGAGCTCAAACGTACATGCCACAAAAGGTGCCACACCTTACCTCTAACTCACGTATGTGTTCTTCTCAGCACTCGTTGCCTATGGCCTGCATTAAGCCACCTAAAGACAGGCGTGGACAGGCAGCGGTGTGGTGGCTGGCTGGGCTCCAGGGACCGTTCCTCACGGAGAGCAGTGCTTCATCTGGCTCCCCGTGCCCATGGGGAACATGCCCGTTGTGGCAGATGTTGAGGCAATACGTGGCTCATGTTGAGTCTAGTCCTGTCTCCACTCCCAATCCCCTCTGGGACTCTGTGCAGGAAGGAAGAAGACATGACTTACCTGCTGCCTTGCCTTCTGCCTCTGCTCAGGTACCAACCCAATGCCCAGAAAATGGGAGCAAATTTAATGTCACTGTGGAACTGCATCATCCCTCAAGCAGAACTGCCTCGCTTGCGGTATGGGCTAGGGAAGCCTGGAGGGGCTCAAGGTTGCCTAGGAATACACAGTTTCAGGGGAATCAGTCTTGGTTAACTATGTTGTCACTTTATGGTGGCCAAAATGGGAATTTGGATCTGTCTGAACGGTACCTCTTTGTAAGCAAATCATTCTGGGTGAAGTAGCGTCACTGCTCTTGTCCAGACCCCATCAGCAGGGCTCAGAAAGGCTGGCTTGCTACTTTTCTCCCTGTTACACCCAGTAAGAAGAATCACTCTTTCAACAGCAGTTTCCTGTAAGGGTAGTGTGCGCAGTGCTCCTTACCCATTCCCATCTGTTTAGCTAATGAGGAGGAGCAGTCCGTCTGTGAGTCGTCTTAATACATACACACTAAGAGCAAAAATAAACCTAATGCTAATGACAGCACTATGTTTAATGGAGATCAAAGCTGAACTTAACGCATTGAAACATGCCTCAAAAGCTCTGCAGAGACCCTTCTAGAGTCTTTGTTTTAGCAAATGGGGGGGAGATGGCTTAGATTACCAATGCCACTTGTGCCAGCAAAATTTTTCTGGCCAGACTGCACTGCAAAAACTGTTGTCCCACTCATTGCTGCTCAAGTAACTGATTTGACATTCAGCAGATCTTTGAAGGGGGGCAAACTTAGGAGTGTTGATTCCTAACCTGAGCTAAGCAGGATAGTGAACAGCATGACCAGATATGTGAAAATCACCAGGAAAATTGTTTTTGTGAATATTTAGACCTCTGAGAAGGACTCTCATAGACACGCTCTGTTCTATGGACTTACCTTACTAGAAGTTATATGGGAGGCACACCGGGTTTCATCAGCTCCATGGCATGGGCCCAGATGTGACCTGGAAGCATGGACAGCTGCTTCTGCTATCAGCCACACCTGATCATTAGTGAGCATTTTTGTATCTGTAACCATAAGCATGGGCATGGGCCTGGGCCCAGATGTGACCTGGAAGCATGTACAGCTGCTTCTGCTATCAGCCACACCTGGTCATTAGTGAGCATTTTTGTATCTGTAACCATAAGGCACTGAAGTTTATTTAGTGACACCAATGTTTAATTTCATGTAGGATTGCTTCAGAGTTGGAAGTTCAGCGTCACTGGCTAGAATAGGGGTGATACAGGTATTCTTGTGTTTCCAGAGAGGAGCACCTAGTGGGACACCAGAGTGTTAAAGGTGCAGAAGAAAGGGGTGTTAGGAGAGAACTGGGAGGAAGAAAAGCACTTTGAGTTTATTCCCTGTATTACAGGCACCGTTCATGAAATATCCAGCACTTGAACTCTGAGTATGTGGCCAGAATTTCCTCTCACTTCTGAATGACCTACTGTGCAAACATTGACTTGTTGATGTATAATAGCTGCCTTCAAACAGGATATTATTCAGCACTCTAATATAATCTAAAACTCATTTGAAATAGCCAGGTTAATCCCTGTCACCTGTGAGTGAGGAATAAAAAATAAATTATTCACAACCCATTACTTCCCTAGTAAAGTCCCACAGATTTTTGCAACTGTTAATGTGGCTGGAATCAATTAAACTGCTGTGCTATTCTTTTAGGGTCTTAAAGTATTAAACTTTTAAGTTTGGGTTTAAACATGGACAGCGGCGTACTTTTCTCCATATGAATTCACAGCACTGTGAGGGCTGTGCTTTAAGGTGTTTTGGGCCAATAAAGACTTGTTTAGAAAATAAAGCCATTAAAGGCAGAAAGGAGAAAATATTTCCATTTAAAGAAGAGGTCTTGGTTCCGTGTTTGACTTTGGTTTAAATTGTGCCAAGTGAGCTGGTATGAATGATGGGATGTGGATGGGTATACAAAGCTTACTGGAAAGCAACAGTTGCATCTGGTTAGTTTATAAGAGATAAAAGCAACATAGGTCATACTTGTAAAATACCCAAATCCTTGTGACACGAGGCAATATTGATTGGGCCTATTTCAGTTTAAAAAGTAATTCTTTACCTTTAAAGAAATGGCAAACAGAAATGTATGAGAAAAATGGCCACCCCTGGTAATCCCTCTGCACTGCCATCGGGGCTGGGTCACCCACAGCCAGGTTTTTGACCTGCCAACACTGTAAATTGCATAAGCCCTTCGGAAGGAGATGGCCTCCTAACCTGGTTTTCAGCTTTTTGGTGTGTGTTGGAGGGAGGCAGGAGACAGGAGTGTGTTAGGAAAACCCCTTGCTGAACAGGGAGGGCTTGAAGGGTCAGTTGTTTCCCCAAAAAGGGGTTGAGGGGGGGGGGAGGGGAACATTTTGCTTTGTAGTTAGTTAGAGGCAATAGAAGTTCAAGTAATTTTTCCTTTGAGATTTTACCTCCTTTTTGGAGGTGACTGCAGAAGCTAACTGATCCCTCTGGCATGACGCGTGCTGAAGAACAGTCATACTTAGCAGTTTCAAGCCTTCTCCTGGGCATGTTCAATGCTAAGCAGGACTTGCCAGTTACCGAGAGGGTTTTCGCTAAACCATCCTTTTGTCATTAGGGATAAAAAATTCTTCCCAGGCAGCCCTCTGAGGCCACTAGGTCTACTGCTGGCTTTTTTCCACCATTCCCAACCTCCCTGCTTCCATCTGTTCTCCAAAATGTGCTTTTGAGAGGTGAAAGTGGATACTTTTGTCTGTGTATTTTGCTGTCAGTGATCACAGTAACAGCTAATCCCACAGCATTTAAAACATGATGATGCCAGTTATACGTTTAACAGCCTTCAAAGCCACTATTAGGACATTCCTTTTGCCAACAAAAAGAATATAAATGCTTGTCAGACAGCTTTGGAATCAGGTGTGTAACTTGCTGGATCTGAAAAGAAAGCGTTTCGTTTTCAGCCCTGTCAGCCAGCAAAGCCCTGCAGAGCTTCTCCCTGAGCTAGCAATGGGCCTTGGAGAGAGAAGGAAGGGGTGAAACCCAAGAGCAGGGACTGACACTTTGTGTGACCCTGGCTCAATGGAGAAGCTAGCATGCCCCAGCCCTGCCAATAGCTGCAAATGGGTTTCCTCTGGAGCCAGCTTCTTGTTTCATGTATCACACATAAGATTATAACCGTAACTAAACTAAACTTCAACAAGTTAGGATTTTTGGAAACACTTTTGATTTGCTCTTTTACCCTATGAAACCCTATTGCTGTTACTGCTGGAGAGAATCCAGCTATTGTCCAAGTGAGAGTTCCTGCTTATTTTCTAATTTATTCCTAATCATCTTGGGGTTTCCTTTGGTTTGTTTTGAGAGGGGAGAGGAAAGTAATGCTCACAGGTGCCAAAGCACCTCAGTTTCTGGAGGACCAGATCATTTCCATGACTCTTGTTACTCCTCTTGGAGGAGCATGAATGAGGAAGATTGCTGAGGGGAGAGAGGTTTTGGCCAGGTAGCCCCTGTGCTGCCAGGATAGACAGCAGACAGCAAGAAGGCAAGAGAGGGCAGTGGGCAGCTGTCATGAATGAGGGACATGTGAGGGAGAGTAGTGAGTGGACTGAAAGGGAAGAGCAGTGTGTTTTGTGATGGTGGGAGAGGGAGGACACAGACGAACACAGGTGGGGGGGGCAAGGTGGGAACTTGGGGTAAGCAAGGGAAAGGAATGGGAGGTCAAGAAAAGGTGGCTTTCCTTGGAGTTCTCATCTGACTTCTAGTGCTATTAGAACCAAGTCATCCTAGTAGGTTTTTCTCAAAATCTCAAAGTTTCTCCATTACAGTTCCCCAGGAAAGTTATCTTGCAGAGACACCAAGGCTTCCTGAGTAGTGACACTCTCCTGCCAGAACTCCTGCCTCCTGTAGACTTTCATGCAGTGTGCTGGTCTGCTTATCCCCTGGGTCTTACTTGAGAAAGACTTAACGCTTTTGGATATGTCAAGCAAACAATTCTAGATTTGGTAATCAGTTGCTGATCCCCCCAAATTCATACTGTCCAGATGCTTTTCTGTATTTGCATTGTGGTGTTGCCCATGATATAAAACTGAGAAAGTGGGTGTTGGTCTTTCAAGGTCTTGGCTCAGTCACTTTACCCCAAATAGTCCCTACTATATTAGTCTGTGCTGATGGCTTCCACACAGGGAAAGTCTTTTCATCAGACACAGCAAGTGCAGAAGCCGAGTATTAGCTGCTGCCCCTCGCTAACAGACCACGGCTAGGAGACAGGCACAGAGTGTTGGGTCTGTGCACACCTGGAGCTATAAGCAGCATAAATGAGAAGTCATACAGGTGGATTAAAGTGATGTTTGCTCTCATCTTATGGTGCAGCACTCAAATGCGGCTTAGCTGCCTGCCTGCATTCTCACAGCTTCTGCTTCAGGGTCCTCCTGCACCTCAGCACTGTTTGTACCGCTTCTGCCTAGGCTTTATAGATAGAACTGTTCTTCAACCTCTTTGGTTTTGGCACATTTTTGAGATTCTAATTTTATATTCCTAACAGATTAGAGTTGCCATTGTTTTTAACCATGCTTCCTGAAGGTAAAAATTCTGCTTTTATTAGGGCAAGTACCAGGATGACATCATCTTGACAACTTGAAAGCTCATCTGTTTGTTGCGGGTTCTTCTAGCCCAAACTCATTTTAAAAAGTGGGGAGGCTGGTGAGAACAGCTGTCTCTTCTGTCAGCTGCAGAATCCCACTGCAAAGATGTGGTAACAGGTAAGGGCAGCGAGGGAGGGAAGTCCTGAGTGGGGTTTTAACTGTTTCCAGACACCGTATAACTGGCAATTCCAGATCCTGTTTGCAGCGACTGCTTAGGGTGACAGCTATGGTGCCACCATGGTGAATGAAAGCAGATGCCTCTAATCACAAAGCTGCTATGTCTGCCACAGGAGGGTGACCGCAAGCACTAGGACTTCTTTCTAAGCATGGTATAACTAGTAACAGACATTTAATAAGGTTTTTTTACTTAATTCAAAACCAGGAATTATCAGTTAACAGCCATTTTACGAGACTTGTTTTAAGGGGTTTTTTTATTTCAACGTATTCTTCCTATGCCTGTGTAACTGAAGAGGAGGCTGTAATGGAATTGACTTTCTAGCATATGTTAAGCTGAGAAACACAGTGGATGGCAGAAGCATGTGTATGTGCTTGTATCTGGAAACTAGATAAGCCATTTCTCGTCTGGTTCTGGTTAATAACTAAACCAAATAAAATGATAGGGACAGGGGTATATCGTGAACAACCTCCTCCTGACTGGAGCTCACTTTTTCTGCTCCATCTGTGTTCATCAATAAATCAAATGTTGCACGCCAAAAGGCCTGTGTTTGTGTGAGTTTGGGGAGTCAGCACTGGCATGGATTACAGGTTTTTAAACACAGGACACTGGAATTCATTCAAATGATCAAGGAGTAATGAAACTTGTTTAAATGAATAAAATAAGTATGCTTTTAAAACTACACACAAAGTGCTTCTGAATGCTGCCACTAAGACTACAGGCTGTGAGTCAGGGAACATCTGATCGTTCATTAAAATGTCAAGAAAGGAAGAACAGGGATGATAAGGCAAGAAAAAGCGGGTCCACAGTTGCTTTGCTTAGCCCTTGGGATGCAAACTCTTCAGTGTGTTGTTCTGAAAAAGCTTTCAAGGGAAGAATTGACCTCATTTGTGACCTCTGTGACCCTCAGTGATAATCACAGGGCTCTGCTGCTTCAATCCGCTTAAAAGGTAGCAAAGGCTTGCAGTTGTAAAAGTCCAGGAGAAAAACGACTTCTTTTTTTTTGGTGCAAAACAACACAAAAGGTGATGTGTCACTCCCTGAAGGATGAGTGATACAAGCACCTACATCACTGGGTGGTGGAGTGGTGAGGGAGTTGAGATCCTATTCTCATGTTTAAAATGGGAACTTGGCCTTATGTGGAGCTAAGAACATACGTTTTACCTTCCATAGTTCTTTGGGCTTAAAATTAAGCACGGCCTGCAATTTATAATTTATGGCCATGTTCCAGTAAACAGTTTGCATTATTTAATCTAAAAAAACAGCTATTAGCAAGAATATTAAAAGGGAGGAGGGAGGCTCATCATGTTACTGCAGTGTTAGCTTTCATTAAAGTAAGGCAGCTAGAGTTACAGCGCTAACAGTAAAATAGGTAAGTAGTTAGAAAAAAAAATCATGCCAGCATTGTCTCTCCTGGGGTTATATATATGTATGTTTGTGCTGCGTTGACCTTCATTCTATTTTTGACCTTTTACAAATTTAAAAATTTTCTCATCCAGATATCCCCCCAAAACCAGGTTTTCCAACAACTTAAAGCTACAAGCGTCTCTGAATGACTGCAGCTGACCCTGTCTCCACTACAAAAAAAAGGAATCAATAGCCAAACACCTACAGAGCAAGCTCCATGAGCTGGGAGGAGGCTTTACGGAGTCAGCTCTTCTGTGAGCTCATATTCTGGAGGGCACTCTCAGTTTCGTATTGAGAATGAGAGAGTCATAACCAACCCATGTGCTGCCTAGGCTGACCTCTGCAGAGCAAAGATTTTTATAAACTGAAATTAAAGTGTGCGCATCATTCTGAACATGGTCTACCCCTCTTTCGCTGTTACTCCATTGCAGTTATGTCGGTAAGACTCAGCTACTGTAAGCTACAGGTTGCTTCCCATAGTCTGAGGACAATTTAGTCATTTACTGATGTAATGAAGCTTAAACAGAGGATTCAGTCTTTTAAAGTTGAAGCTTGGTAGCACTGAGCACTTTCATTTCCTCCTTTCAAATGCATGATCGCGGCTTAAAAGCCCTTTGTGGGAAATTCTTCAACCCTTTTTGTGTGATCCTAGTAAGAAGATCCTGGCCTGAGTCTATCATCAAATTAATATACCGAGAGATGCGATTTCATCTACATAATTTCTGTGCCTGCAAGAAGTAATTTTCCTAAGAGTACCAGAGGCAGTTCCAGGCAGCCATACCTTAAGCCCTGTGCTTTCTAATTTAAAGATAAAGAAGAAAGGCAGTTGGTGGCAATTCATGCCTTAAAGCTAGTACTTCAAAGGACAGAGAGAAACCTTCAGTGTCGTAAGTCTCTCAGGACTTATCCCTTTGTAAAATACCACGTGTTTATTCTTGAAATATGTTTTACTTTATATGTTTAAATATATGTAAGTTTGTGCACATGTCTTTGCACCAAAGGATGCTGAAAGGATGAAGGTCTGTGGACTTCAGGTAATGAAACTCTAAAGAGACTGTAACACCTAGCATTCACATTATCAGCATCTCAAAGTCAAAAATGCATAAAAGGAAACAACCAAAAATGCCACAAATTTCTCTTAGTCTTGGCTCAAAAACTAGCTCTGGAGTTTTTCAAAGGCTTCTATCAATGAAAAGTTTATGTAGCTTTTTCTTCTTCTAGTAAGCTCTCATTTCTTAATGGTTTTATCTTAAGAGATGACTGTTAGAAAGCCTCCACCACCTTCATCCTCTGGGGAAAGAGATCACTGCAGCCTGTACTTCCAGCCTTATATCGTTACCAAACACGAGGCGTTGTGAAATGAGCTGAGTACATTTATGGAGCTTTCAAAGGGTGCGCAAATAAAAATAAAGTAGCTGAGTGAATTCAGAGAAACAGCTCTGCTAAAGTCAACCTGTGCCCCAGTCCTGATTCAGTCTGGCTGATACGTGGGGCAGGAGCAGGGGGCTGTGGGCCAGGCAGGACCCCTGCACCCCAAGCATTGCCAGCCTGCAGTTCCAGTGGGTTGCCGGGTAGGGCCCTGTCACGGCATGGGGCTGTTGCTGCTGTTCTGTAGCAAAAACGCTCCAGTCTCCATTCAAGAAAGCATAGAACACAGGTTAGCCTTAACCTCCCCAGCTTAGTATTTGCAGCGATCTAGCCCTTCCAACCTTGGCTGCAAGGGCTCCACAAGGAATTAGCGAGGTTGGGTGTGATGCTTGAGCTGGCTTGCTTGCCTGTGACCCATATAAACTGCAGTCTCAGCGTTCCCGCAGCACACAAAGCTGGAAATCACTGTATCTGCTTCTAATGAATGTAGGCTCTGTCCACACTTGGCAGATTTCTTCAGCTCTGCTGGTTAGACTAATAAAAGATACTATCTCTCCCTATGAGTTTTACCTTGTTTATATCCTGAGATTATCACAGCCCTGCTGCTCGGAGGTCAGACAGCGTAACTCTTTAAGAGTAGGTAAAGCTACGGCGATATCAGAAGAAATAACTTGAGAATTATCCTCTTAAACCAATACAAAGTTTAAAGCCAGGGAGCGGGTAGCTGACAGGGCCTTGCAGTCCCTAGGCGTGCTCTGTTTTCATTTAGTGACACGATGCACTGCCAGAGGTTTCCTACCAGTGAACTCCTTCGGCATCACGCTACGCCGTGTTTCTTCCTGGGGTGTGCGCTGTGCCTGGCCTTGGGCAGGGGCAGTTGCTGCTTTTATAAAAACCTGCCTGGTTTTGCTGGACTTTGAAGCAAGCCGGTCTTCTTAGAACAATACCAGCATGATCCCGTGAAAGCAATTCTGTGGACTGAGTGGGATTTTGAAAGCTATTGCGTGTGTTTCTTGCATGGGTTTTACTTCGCTCCTTACTTGCTAAATCCATAACAAATTGAGGATTGTGTTTCATACTCTTCACTGATTCGGTCATATTTGCAAAAGCTATTTATTTTTAATATAAACAAATGAAACAACTTGCCTTACCTTCCATATCTAAACCCCGCCATCCCCATGTTTGCAAAACACTGCGGCAGCATAACAAAATATAGTGTGGTGTTCCCTGCTGTGACCCAAAATACTCACTCGTGCTGTAGCCCAGCCATGATATTTTGCTGCTTTTGGCTATGAGCGGCGGATGCTTTATTGCAGTTAACTATTATATTCTGTATACGCACATTATCCTATCCATAATCCCTGCCAAGGCAATTTCTTCTTGCAAAACTTTCTTCATAATTTTCCACATCTTTTCCTTTTTTTTTTTATTTCCTCTTCTCCAGCACCATTATCTGGTGTTTTGAAATGCAAAACCAGCCCATTCCTTGTGAATCTTTTTTTCTTTTTCTCTTCTGGTGCACCTCTGTTGGATTTAATATTTGTAAGTCCTGTGTTTTATTTGTATCATTTCATTTCTGAATTACCCATGGTTCATGTCTCTTTCAGATGCCATATGCTACTTGTGTTACTTTTACATTGCAGTCTTGTTCAATATATTTCCCACTTCTGTCTTTGTCCACTTGATCTTCAGTAAGAAACAGTGGTTTGCAAGCATTACAGTAAAGATTCAGGACAATGCCCCGTATTTTCTGACTAAGAAAATGTTGGATTTCCAGGCATGTTCTTTCATTAGGCAGTATGTCTCAATATTCTGGTAAAAGTCTTTATAGTACAATGTGTCATACAAATGGCATCCTGCTTCTACAGGCCATGCCAATATTTGTTGACCATTAAAAAAAACCCAAAACAACACAAAAAAACCCAAGAGGAAATCAAAACCAGCTCTCCGTGAGTTTAATGCAAGTTAGCAGTAGTCAAACCTCATACAGCGCAACAACTTGTAACGTCTGCTTTGGGTTGTGAAGTTTTTCACAGGAGTGCTTGCTTTTGAATTGAGGTAGGCAAAGGGAAGCTGGTAGATAAAACCATTTGCCCTGCTACAGTGAGTTGCAGAGGTCAAAGCCATGCTCATTGTTCAGTCCTCTGCACGGGGAAGGGTGCAGCAAGGACTGTCCCTACTGGACTGGGAGTTGCTGGAGTGGAGTGGCACGCTTTCCTGGGGCAGTCAGGTTTCACTGGTGTCTCTCCAATCCTCTCCATTTCTTTAAATCTATCGATATAGTTCTTTCAGTTATAGAAACAAAACCCATGCCTCAAACTTTTTATATCGGTTACAAAGTTGTTGGAATACGTAGAGTCTGTCAAGCGTGTGTAATAAGTAAGGGGAGGGAGGGAGGGAGGTGCCATCACAAATACATTGCAAATTCATCCGTTAATACATAAAATGTTTTGAGAGATTTGTAATAAGCGTGCAGACTGAAAAGTCAAACCAACTCATTAGAAAAACTTTGAAATATTTTGTAAAACATTTATGAGCTTGAGTTTGTAAGCGGTGGGAAAGTTAATCCTGTACCAGCTTGCAATTAATTGCAGAGCAATGGTGTCACAGAGTCTGTAGATGTAAGTCAAGAGGAATGATATGGACATTGCACTTGCCAGAACTGTTATACTAATGAATGCTGAGCAGAAAATAGATCGTTTTGTAACACACAAGCCCTCTACAACTTCAGTTAAGCAGTAAAATCAGAGATCAATGAAAGGAATAATTGAGTCCTAGCTACCTTGCATCCTGTGTCATTTGCACTGGTGCTAGATCAGATCAAAAATGTCACACCTTGGACTATTCTGTCCACTTCTCAGAGCTGCAGCAAGTAACACAGAGTGTGATACACCAGCAGTTTCTACAGCAGGAGGTTTAGATTCATTGTGCCTTGCTGGTGAACTGTGCTTAATCTTGGAAATGGGATCCCTGATTCTGGATCCCTGTTTACAGAGAAGTGAGGTGCCCTAGGAAATAAAATTAGAGTTCCCTGTTCATCAGCTTTGTCCCATTCAGTTTCAGGGATCAAGAAAAGGCGAAGTGAAGCGGCCTCTTTTGTTCGTTTGCACATCCCAACCAGACATGCAAGGAGATCAAAGCCCCCCATGCTAGCAAAACCCGTGTTGGCCTTACTGGCAGCAAGGGGCAGAAGTGAGGCACGCCATGCCAGCAGCGTTGCACTGACCTCAGCGAGACCCGGGATCAGTGGAGAAATTTGCAGAACAGCTGAAAGTCAGCACATCCTCCCCTCCGTACTGTGGGGCTTATGTGTGGCGGGGTGACTGTGGCTGTATGTGCAGGCGGATGTACTAAGTTTTCTTGCTGGGGATTTACGGTTTTATAAAACTTCAAGGCTTCTTGGGTTTCATTCCAAAGTACCTTTCACATATCTCGAGGCACAATTGACATTTATTGACAGGCCCTTCTTGGGATTGGTGAGTAGGAACTGGCAGTGACTTGCGAGGGAAGACAAGAGCAGTTTCTCCTTGCCAGAGCCCAGGTCATGGGCAAGGCAGGAGGAGGGGACACCAGCGGCCGCAGCCTGAGTGGCCCTGCCCACTCCCAAGTGACCGGCCTCCAGCTCTGTCCCGGCTTCTCCTTCCTCCTCCATCATCCTGCGCTTCCACGGAAAAATAATTTCATACAAATTTTAGAGGAACATCCAGTTAATCAAAACACAGCCGGCTGCCAGCGCAGCCTGAGCAGAACAGTGCTATCACACACCATGGCACTTTCAATTCTGCTGCTTCATTCTCTTGACAGAGATATTAACAAAAAGAGGAAGCAGGCTATTACCGTGACAAAGGCTTTGACAGCACAGGGAAAATGGCATGTTAACTCGTCATCAGGCAAGCTGAAACTGGCTGGTAATAACTACGCTCCCCACTCTGTACGACTCACGGCACTCGAAACCTTCCTCGCCGCCACGTGGGTTTGTCTGCTGTGGCGCAGGGCACATTTTTCCATGCAGCGATACCCACCTGAGTACTTAGGCATAGCAGCCAAGAGCCCCACTTTTAATAGCACAGGCTATTAAAAGATCGTCTTCAGTCTGTTGTTTCAGATCTCAAACTCTCCAAGTTGTATCCACTGATGTATGTATCAAGCAAGCGAAAAGTTATGCTCTATTTAATGGGCGGGGGGGTGCCTTTATTTTACTGGGGAGTCAGCTTGCACTGTACGTGTAGAAGCACCGTTGCCTGCTTTTATTGCGAGCAGATGTCGGAGCGTGTTTGACTTGGAAAAACCCACGAGACTCAGAATTAGCTACATTAATAGAGGTCATTCGGTAAACTGGGTATATTTTAGTTAGCTCAACATCCAATTCAGACTGCGACAAGTAAGGATCAGTTTTCTCTGGGGCTCTAAGAAAGCTCTGGAAGAATGGCCCGTCCTCTGTTCGTTTCTCCCTGTTTGAGACCCGCTAACGATCGGTGTTTGGGAAGCCACTGCGTGTGCTCTCTGCCATTTCCTTGCCACGAGCACACCATAGATCACTCTGACACAGTGCGTTTAGCTAAAGGTGCCCTGGGCGGCACCTCTCCGGCCACGATCTGTCTGTCAAACCTCTATCGTTAAACTAGCCAAAAGACGAGTGATTACAGCTTTGGGTGGTACTCTGGCCATTTCTCAGTTATGACTTTAATTGCCGCTGCTGTTCTCTGGAGCCCGATGTCCAAAATAACTTTCCCGACCTCCTCTTTCCCAAGCCTATTTAGGTCCTGAATCCCTTAAGCCAGAAACTGCCTTTCAGCCCACAGGCATAGCTAGGCTCACTGGGCTCTTCATCAGTGCGAATAGTAACACAGAGACCACCTTCGTATGAAGGTGCAGCATCTTCTCTTACATCAGGTGATGTAAATAGAAAAGGTAGACAACCCTTGGGATGTTTATCAGGTCTGACAAAGAAACAGCAAAAAAAACCCCAAAAGTTTATAAGTTCATGTCCATTGGAGGGTGTCCGGCTACCCAATCTTTTAAAGTGATTTTTCTGGAAAACAGAATCAATGTAAGCAACTGGTAAGTCTTGGTTTTTGTTCTTCTCCCTTAGTAATTGAAGTTGGTTTGATTAAGTCGATTCCAAGCCCAGGCTGCTGGCCAGGCCCTCTTCCCCCACCTTGTATTCCTGCATCCTCCACTGCGCAGGCACTGGTGCAGAGATGGACATCATGAGGCCTGGTTCAAGGAGCTGATCTGTCTTGAGACGCATCACTGGCTCCCAGTAGCTTGTTCCTGACCCCAGAGTAGCCCCATGCTAATGGTAGCAGAAGTATTTCTGTGGCCATCCAGCAGACCAAGTTGGGAAACTGGTCCAGCTGAAAAATAACCAGGAAAATACACTGCATTTTTCTCCCAGCTGAACCAGTTTCCTAATCTGGTGTGCCAAGCTGCTGCATAAAACACCGGCAGAACACAGCACAGGGGCAAGAACGAGATCGGCGGAGAAAGGACGAAGTGAGCCTGAAGGCAGGCGGGTGGAGCTGCGTCCTTGGAGCCAGAAGCAGATCTGGGCTAGGGGAGAAAGTAGGGCATTGCGGCGGCTGCGGCTCATCCCGGGACGAGAGGGGACCCTCCCGCGGGCGCCCTGTGAGCGGAGGCAGGCCTCGCTGGGAGACCCGGTGACAGTTACATGTGGGGACACGAGGCCTTCAGAGCAGCTGTGGGTACAGACAGGCAGCGGTCTCACTTAGGATCTCTAAATATGACCGCCTTGTCTCCACACCACCGCCTGGGACTGGCAGCCGTGGGCTTGGGGAATTAGACCTACTAGGCGTCCTGGGAGGGAGGCGGCCGTGCCGCGGCTCCTGGCTGTGGCCAGCCGGTGGCTTTTCTGCTGTCCCTGGGGTGTGAGCGGGAGCTGCTGTTTCTGGCTAGGGCACGCAGCTGTTGGTTTCGGTGCTTTCTTAGGCTGCGAAACAGGTAGGAGAGAGAGGGAATGCGATCAGAGAAAGGTTTTGAAAGCATAGGAAGGGAGAGGAGCAGCCTTCGCTACAGACGGGAGCATAGGCTTCAGCCTAGAGAGGAGTTTGCCCCTGGCGTTAAGGCCCGATGTGGTGCCACCACCTCCCCACCGCCCCCAGTGCTCTGTGGGGCAGCAGCGGGTGCGTGGGTGCTGCCCACGGGGCCTCCTGGCACCCCCAGTGCCCCAAGGTGCTCCCAAAGTTTTCATCAGCCCTTGCGAGGAGCTTGGGCTTGCAGCATTTTTGACAAAGGAACTGAAGGGCTGGAAACTAGGTCTTGCCTTCTTTTGGCAGCCGTGTTGTCCTCTTAAGGTCACTCTACTCCACCCCAGCACAGCATCCAACCAAACAGTCAGGAAGCTCCAGATCCATGTTTTGTTAAACAAAATAATGAAAAGGTAGAGCTAAGACTTGGCTTTTAAAGTTTTTTTTGAATGTCACTCCCAAGAAGAAGAGGAAGTTTAACTCAGAGGTAGATGATGCTAATGATTGCACAATTACATGAAGTAGGAGCCCATAAGATGTATTATAATGCGAGTGTTTATCTGGGAAGTATGTCAGGATCTTACAGGAAATCTATGTCAGAGCATTTTCCCAGACTGCTAAAATCTGAGAGATAACTAATGGCGTTTCTTTTTATCTAGTGTTTACTTATTCCACAAAAATAAAATATAGCACAGACAGTATTGACTGTTCAGAAATATAGCTACAGCCATCAATACAGGAAGAAAGATTAGTAGGAAACTTCTCCTTTCTGGAATGTGAGCATTGAGTGGCTGCAAAATATTTAATGAGGTTGACACTCAGATGGTCACAGTGAAGCTTCAGCGTGGATGTCTTCTGGAGATGAATGAAGCTGCTTATGATTCAGAAATATTATTTCATCATATGATAGCTGCTGTTTTCAGACACCACATCAATTATAGCTTTGCCTCACGGTAAAGACTTTCCTCACAAGCAACAGTGTAAAGACTACACAAACCATCAACCAAAAAAAAAATAAAAATCCTTATATTGTGAAAAAGAAATAACAGTGTTAAATGAAGGGGGAAAAAAAGTTTACTGAGGAGTTTTATTTTACTCTAGATGAAAGCTTTGGTTGGCTATAATAAATGCTCTGCTAGCAAGTATATTTTCT
>NW_009259854.1:1866132-1911948 GCF_000687185.1 Egretta garzetta
GCTGACACCGTCTCCCCTATTTTACTTCTCTGACCTTCAACCTAAAGCTTTGTCTGTATGGTTTTGCCTTGTTCTGTAGCTGCTCCAGAGTGTTGCAGAAATTGTGTGTCTACCTATTTCTGGTTAGTAATCTGGTACCGTCTGGAGCACGTTCACTATTTACTTTTTGCATTTCTTATTGTCTGTTTCTTTACAAAAACCAATTTACAATTAGTCATACAAAATGTAACCTTATGTAAAGCTGTTGAAAGAAGTTGCCCTGACAGTGGCAAGCATCCATGGTCCTGCCCTGCTGACTCAGGGCTACCCACCGGTGCAGGAGGGTGTGAGGTTCCCAGAAGAAAAGGGGACGTGCTGCCTGCAGCCTCCACCCCAGCAGCTGCTGCCGGAGGGTTTTGAGGTGCTCATTCCAAGTGTGTGTAGGCAAGTTAGACTCCTAACAGTTACCAAACACTGTAAATGTTTGTGAACATGGCCGTGTCGCAATGGGAACACATCTCTCCTTAGGATAGTTTGCCAAGGAGGAAAGCAGTGTACAGAATTGCTGGAGCTGGCATTCACCAGAAATGTTGCTTTGAGGTAGGCCATGAAAACCTGAACTGAGTAGCTAGCCCATCTGCATATCACAGAATAAGCAATTAAGGTGAATTTTGGTTTGATTTGTCTTTTTCTGGATATTCTGTTTGGGGTTTTTTACACAGTTGGTCCATCTACAAGCGATTGCATGCTGATGGTCAAGGAAGCCGTATTTACATGATTACTGAAATTACTTATTCAAGAAGAAGGCGACCTAACCAATTCATCATTGTTTAAATTTTAATTCAGTGAAAATGTAACCTCTGGAAAACGCTGTTCGCATCTATAATTAATAGATTCTTATGCGCTGTAGTTCACAATTTGATACACTTTCCTCAAACTCTGTGAAGAAGTGTTTCAGGTGGTCTCTTTCTGAATTCACAGCAGATGAAAGTGGCCTGAATGGTTTTGTACAAGGAGGTTCATTTGCAGGGGGATGCAGATCCAGTTTGCCACTTGCTGTCTAATACAATTTAGGCAGAGCAGCGCAGCGCTCGCTTTTTCTCCTGACAGTGATTCTCCCTCCAAAATGAGGTTCTGGCAGTCTGCTTTTGTACAAAGTAGACTCAAATGTAATTATGCTGCTATGACAACTTAGTCTTATAGCACTCACAGTCCTTTTTCTTCTCATCTTTGTAGTGCTTCTATGGGTAGAAACTGACTGGTTTTTTCTTCTTCCAGTATAAATAGAAATGCATGTCAATGAAGTCTAAGTTGTACTGGTATTAGGTCAGGGTCAACCCCAGTAAGCCCACTTCTCTCTTAAAAATGAGGGAGTGAAAAGAAGGAAAAAATGCAAGGTGCTCAGTCCTCCAGCCCTCACTTAACGCAAGCCATGTTAACCGTCCCTATCCACACATCTGCACGGGGAAGGAAACCTCTGTTTGCATCTCCACACTCACGTGGAAGGAGCAGCCGTGGCCACATCTCTCCTCTCCTCACCTTCCCTCAGGAATCAGCCACACCGTTTCTTCAGGGCCCCTCGGTGCAGTGCCTCCTTGCGCAGGAGCCCTGGGCATACTCTCACCCAGGCTGCTCCCGCGACTGAGGTGGCTTACGGCATCAGGGCGAGTTACTGCCGTGCGGGGAGGCCTGCGTTGAAAGAGAACAGAACCCAAACAAACTTTCTCTGGCCACCTCACAGTGCCTCTGAAGGCAGGCAGACCGAGGGGCTGGGCTATGAATGGGAAGAGCCAGCGGAGGGGAAGCTGGCTGGAAGAACCACGCTGGTGACCCAGGTTGCTGGAGGGATTCGCTGCTCTGGTGGGAGAACATCATGGGAAATATTCGATAGCTGAGGAGTGTTCTGTAGCGAACGGGCACCCGCTTTCTGTTCCCTACTGCCTGTGCTAGTCCTTGTATGGGGTCTGAGCCTGCTATCGCCTGCTACGAAAGCATAACCTCTATCACAACAGGTTTTAGCTTCCCCTTAGATCATCTCATCCAGCCTTTGAGGCAGGCAGTAGAAACTGTCTTTTGAGGGTCACCTCAAAATTCGGAGCCCGGTGCAGGCACGTTAACGCAGAACGCCTAGGGCCAGCCCTGCGGGAACATGTGGTTTCGTCATCAAGATGACTCCATTAATTGCTACCAAAGCCAGAGGTTTTCCATGTGTTTACCTTTGATGAGTTATGTTCAGCAAAACAAGTGTAACCAACATACCTTAATTCGCAGTGACACCCAGGGAGCTGTGGAGAGGTGCCGGAGGTGTGATAGAGAGCATTTTAGTTTCATGTGGCTTCCTGAAGGTCCCCAGAGCACACTGAAAAAGACTCCAGCCATTTTTTTTCTTTTTATTTAAGGCAAAAAATATTCCCCTTCCAGCTGTGAAAGCAACTGCGTAGGCCAGAACAGAAGGTGTTTGCGGTAAAAAGACGCACAGGCTTAGCCAGACTATTTTGATCTTTTTTTTTTGAGTTCTCCAAGGGAGGAAAGGAGCCGGCATCAGATGGCAGGAGAGAGACCAAGGGCTTCTACTTAATTTCTTCCTTCTGACCCATGCCCTGGAAGAAGTAGCTACTTCTGTCACCTGATGTCCTCTCTGTCACTTAGGCTGCGACCTGAGGTGGGAAAAAGATGTCTCCTACTCGGCGTGGCTGAGACGGCTGCCAGAGCCAGTGAGGGGCAGCGGGGAGTTTGTGGGTCACTGCTTCTGAAACAGGCTCCCATCTCAAAACGATGGCCCACACCTTGCCTGCTCCAGAGCCCCTGACGCCCCATGGCCCTCACCCCCGTGTGCTCCCTCCTCACCACCACCCAGTCACCTCGCAGGGGAGATGTAATTCCCCAGCTCCTCCTTCCTCACCGCACCCAGCCAGCAGCCGCCATTTTCAGAGCTGGGGGTAAACAGGGCCAGGACGCAGGGTCTCACAGAGCCGGAGGAAGCCACCTCTACAGCTGCCTGGGGTGCTGTAATACAGCCTCAAAAACAAGCTAAGGAACAGCAAGCATTAATGGTGAAGAAGTTACGGGCCTGCATAAACTGTGTGGATTGCCACCTTGCCTGTGCAGGGCTGTTTCTTGCCTGGGAGCAGAGGTGGGACCTAGTTCCCCAGACGAGGGAACCATGATAGCCACAGCGGGTCTGGACCTTTTCTGACATGCTCCCCCATGCTGAGTGCTTGATTCTGGGTGAGCCTGGCTGCTGCAGCACCTGTGCCTCCTTCCCCGGCTTCACCCCTCAGCGAGGTCTGTCAGCATGGGCATCATCTACACCCAAGGGTGGCCCAGAGCCCTGTCTGTCTGCTAACAGCAGACACAGAAAAGCTGCTTTCAAAATGGCATCTGACGACCCTTTCTCTTCCCCTCTGCTCCTGCCTCAGAAACAGAGAACAGGCACCACCGCAGGTGTTTTCCCCTTGTCACTTCGATGTCTTTGAAGCGGCAGCCTTAGAGAGATGCCTTTTCTGTGAAGAAACTCCTCCTTTTCCGCTTGCTCCTTGACATTTCCATGGACGAGCTAAGAAGGTTCTGGCCTCTATTTTAATAAAGTCATGCAGATTTCATGTGCAGGCTGGTCGCCCTAGAGCTCACTACAGCATATGAGAGATTCCTTGTCTGAAATAGAGACCTAAACCCAATACTGACTTCACAAACACTGTTTCTGTCTTGAGCCCCACGTGTGCTTGTGCATGTGTTTCTGGCCAGCTGTGATGCTGTAAGCTCAGCACCTCCTGGCCAAGACCTCACGTTTTCTCTTGTGGGTGGCTCTTTTACTGTCTTGCTGCCTAGACTTCTTGTGTCTTGCAGACTAAGAGTTTGTCTGAGACTCTCACAGAAGCCAAGGCAGATCCCTGACAATGTCATGTTGGTTGTGGGACTTGTCTGTAGCTGAGTGAGATGAAACTGGAAGGGGAACTTACTGTGTTTCCATTGACCTACTGGAAAGATGGTTGCTAGCTACAGCCTTCCTGCTGTGGAGGTTCCTGGGGAACTTTTTTTTGGGGGGGCAAAGTCTTAATGCATGTCCATATGCACAGCAGCTCTTCTCTTATAGGCAATCAGAGTATTCCCAAGCTGATTTTATATCATGTCCATATTCCACCCAACCTCTCTCCCCTCTTGCACATACTGCTCCCTACAACTCCCTATTCCCAAAGGATGTCCTGCTTTACCTCTCATCCAGTTTGTTCTCAGCTCTGAGGGTGCTTGTCCTGTTGCTCACTAGGTCTCCCAATTCGGGGTCCTTGTTCACCTCCACTCTCAGTAGCAGGTTACTGTCTGCTGTGCTGCAGCTGCCGCCAGTCCTGCACATCAGCCCTGGGCATTGGCTGCTTCAGCCTGTTCACCCGAATGGGTCTTTCCTCAGAAGTAAAACCCCTGCTCCTGCTTCCGTCTGAGATCAAAATACCTGAGCATGTTCATTACTCAAAGTAAGCCACGTTCACAAGAAAGAAAGGCGCACAAAAGCTTTATGTTCTCACAGTCTTGATTCTTCCACAGGAAACTGTCTTGTACCATCAATCATATCCCTGCAGAGAGTGCAAAACAATACCCAGTGCTGTCTCTTGTATTTACTTTGTGAAGATGTTAATGACTATGAGACCAAGATGAAGTGGGTCTTCCCTGAGGAGATAATACCATTTTGTTCTGAGAGACAGGTCGTAACAGATGGGATGTATGTGCGCTTACTTTCTTGTGTGTGCTTCTCATTTCTTCTTTCCCATTTTCTTACAGAAGCGAAGTTAAGAGTCACTCATGCCAACCGACTGTTGTCAGCAGGACAAATACTCTGTTTTGAGGGTTTCATAAGAGCAGAAATGGGAATTGCACTCTTCCCTCCTCTGTAGCTCACATCACAGTCTCTCGAGAAGTGGTGGCTTTTTTCCAGGTGATGCTCCTCCTTAATCTTAACAATAGCAATTTGTGATTGATAAATTAGAAGTCGAGTGATTCAGCATCATAAAAAGAGCTTGGAGCTCATTGGGATTCTTGTTTTGTTTCCTTTGCTGGCTTCTGTAGTAGTTGGACAAACAATGTTTCCTGGTTCTGATGTCGTATTAGATTCTACGGCTGTGTATTTCACAGCTACCATAAAAGCAGGTACAGCAGTGATGGGAGCCATATAAGTACCTAGACAGATGATAAAAATATTGTTGCTGAGTCCTTCAGGGTATGCTTTGTGAGAGAAGACAATCTAAAGAATAAGGGATTGTTAACTTTTACTATATAGCATGTGCAATACTGGAATTTATTAGTCTGTCATTCAGTACAGTAACTGATGTGCTGTTTAAGTATTTTTTTTTTTTAATCCATAAGAGAAGAGAAGTTCCCAAACTTCCTGCCTCAGTTTTCCTGCTTGCAATATGTGAATGCTGGTGACACAAAGTGTAAGTGCAGCAGAGTAAACACCAGCATACATATATATAGCACACAGGTGGAACATGATCCACAGGTGTCCTTGAAAAGGTTTGGGTTTTGCCCGGATCAATAAAAGATTGATTTCTAGTTTAGCTACAGTAATGTAACTGTGTACAGTGGATGCTGCTTACAACGCTCCGCACTTTGCATTTGAGAGCGTGCAGGAGAGCTGCTCGGGGTTCTGTGCACTGCGGCACTCTTCAAGCTGTCTGTAACAAATAGTTCATAAAACGCTGTCGTGGGGATGTCCAAAGCTGTCCCCAACAAAACAACCTGCCTGAAAGATTAACACAATCCCTTCTCGTGTTTCTCACAGGCCCTCGAGTGGCCTGGACCTCAGGCAGTGCCAGGCACGGTCTCTGCTGTGGGGAGCTCACTGCTGCACAGCCAGTGCAAAGGCGAGGGGCGACAAATAGCAAGAAAAGAAATGTAAAGGAAAGAAGAAGATTCAGCCACGCAGTCTGCACGAGCTGTGCATTCATTACTTGCCGTATGTAACAGCGGTTAGTAGAAAGTATTGCCAACCTTTTTTTTATGTATGTCATCCAACCCATTTTTGTATTTTTGCATTTATATTCAGTTTCTTTTTTAAACTGAGAACGAATTGACAGGTTTAGCCCATAGCTGCTTTCAGCATGCTGGGAGGGGAGAGTGCCATTTCTTCACCTTTCTGCCGTTTGAAGGAAAAGCAGTTGTTCTTTACACAAAATCTGCATCAGTGGCAGCTTTTAAAGACTTCCTTGCTTGATGTCTGAATTTAGTTTTTAAAAATTTTGAAGTGCCAGCTTTTTCTGCATAAAAGCTGCTTATCCCTCAATGGCAAGAACTTCAAACAGTTTGCTGACAGCATCTAGACAGCCCCAACTGAAATAACTTGAGATGGTTATAGGTTCTCTTGGCAAGTGGGGGAGATTAAGAGAAAAATCCTACAGTGATGTAGGTCGTTAAACTGAATTCCCTCTCTGCTCTCGAATTCTACACATCTTCAGGCATGATCGCCACTTTCCGCATTTCCCTGCCTTGCAGTGAGTGTCCATTGCTGCTGCACAGATCCATCTGCAGGAGCAGCCTGCTCCTCTGTGCTCTCTTGATCATAGAATCATTTGATTGGAAAAGACCTTTAAGATCATCAAGCCCAACCATAGCTGTCCGCTGCTAAACCATGTCCCTAAGTACCTCATCTACCCGTCTTTTAAATACCTCCAGGGATGGGGACTCCACCACTTCCCTGGGCAGCCCATTCCAGTGCCTGATAACCCTTTCAGTGAAGAAATTGTTCCTGATGTCCAATCTAAACCTCCCCTGGTGCAACTTGAGGCCATTTGCTCTTGTCCTATCAGTTGTTACTGGGAGAAGAGACCGACCCCCACCTCACTACAGCCTCCTTTGAGGCAGTTGCAGAGCGTGATAAGGTCTCCCCTCAGCCTCCTCTTCTCCGGGCTAAACAACCCCAGTTCCCTCAGCCATTCCTCATCAGACTTGTGCTCCTCACCAGCTTCATTGCCCTTCTCTGGACATGCTCCAGCACCTCAATGTCCTTCTTGTAGTGAGGGGCCCAAAACTGAACACAGTATTTGAGGTGTGGCCTTACCAGTGCCAAGTACAGGGGCACGATTGCTTCCCTGCTCCTGCTGGCCACACTATTCCTGATACAAGCCAGGATGCCATTGGCCCTCTTGGCCACCTGGGCACACTGCTGGCTCATATTCAGTTGGCTGTCAACCAGTACCCCCAGGTCCTTTTCTGCCATGCAGCTTTCCAGCCACCCTTCCCCAAGCCTGTAGCGTTGCATGGGGCTGTTGTGACCCAAGTGCAGGACCCGGCACTTGGCCTTGTTGAACTTCATACAGCTGGTCTCAGCCCATCGATCCAGCCTGTCCAGGTTCCTCTGCAGAACCTTCCTTCCCTCAAGCAGGTCAACACTGATGTTGGACCTCAGCTCAGCCAAGAGGCAGCAGTGCTCCACAGTGGTGCTTACACATGGCTGGTGGTTGTCTCACACTGCTTCATGCTAGTTTGTAAAGCCAAAGTAGCTACTTCACCCGTTTCAGTGTCTGACATTAATTCGTCCCTCCTCCATGCCTCCAGAGTAGTAGAGGAGCACAGTGCATTTATGCTTTGTTATATCTACATGACAGACAGTGAGATGCATTTTAATTATTTTTATCTGGGTGTGTGCAGATGGACTGGAAGAGTCAGATGTGGTTTTCATGTACTTCACAATGCACAATTATTTTTTCCTCAGTGTATTTGTCCGACTGCAGCAAAGGCTACTGGATCTTCAGTTCGGTTTTTGGCCCTCTGGAGATCCCTACATTTAGAGATTTAGAGATTATGAGAACCAGGGACAGTAAACCAGGGATACATTGCTCTCTTATTCTCCGAAACACTAAGGAAAGCAGAAGGACAGTGTATCAATTTTTCTGTTTATGTTTCCATCTCTGAATGAATAAATGTTTTTCACTCAGCAGCTGTAGGCTCATAACCTCAGGCTCACCAATACTTGTCTTTTCAGTTGAATCTTCCTTCTAACTTCCATTTACCTGTTGCATACCTGGGAATCTACCTTTACTCTGCATGGCACTCAAGAGACATACAATTAAGATATATGTTGCTACCAGCCCCCTGTTTGCTGGGATCTGAAAGGAGAAAGCCACTACAGGAATAGGGACCCGCAGCAGTTAGGAAGCTGACCCCTGTGACTACAGCATGTACAGAGTGCCTGAGTACTTTTGGGAACACGAACGCTGGTGCCTGTGTAAATGGTCTGCTGCAATACCAGTACCAGGGTCTGTGGCACCTCTGTCTGTCCATCCGTGCCCATTTTCTACTGGAATAAGCAGCGGCTACATAGGACAGTGGATCTGGGCAAAGAATTTTTTACTGAGGGCTTTTGGATGCAGAGCTCCACATGTTAGAAGAGAACAGGGCCCAAACTGACATAACACAATTTCAAGCGGCAGGTGCCATGATCCTTCTGTGTCTTATCGTCCTTTCAGCGGCTCAACTCAGCATGCATACGCAGGCAGCAGGTACCAAACAAGCATTGCAGGCTCATGACAAGCTGCCTGTCTCCTTTTTAATGTAGTGCAAGCTCTGTATGTCTAAGGAAATGGAAACTCCTTTCTAATAACTGGATCAGTCTCAAAATACTGTTTGTACAGGCCCCCATTTTAGGAACTGTATTTTCACCTGGCTCACAGGGAAGGCTGCTTTACCACTGCAGGTGAAATCAAGATAGGCAGCTTCACAAACCTTATGAAAATTTTATTTAGCAGGCAGACCAAGGCTATCACTGAACACAGAAAACATTTTCTGAAAGGAGTAAAAACATGTCTTCTTTTTTTTGTGCTCAAGCTGATAGGCTAGGCTGAGAATAGCTGATAGCCCCTTGCCTGGCTCCAAGGGCCCCTGCCCCACTCCAGCAGCCTTGCTGCAAGCTCTTGCTTTAAACCTGGAGGAAATGAGCACCTGCAACCTTTTGGGGCTTATTTTGTAGCAGCTGCTGCTTGCTGGGGCTCTCTCTCTTCCAACTTGTAAGTACTCCTTTCCCCTTTTCCCTCCTGAGGTTACTTTGGACTCCTTTCTTTTTCCCTTTTCATGTCCTCAGACTTAAAAGAGTTGGTCATGAGAAAAACTGGGTGGAGGACTTAGCAACTTTCTTCCCAGCACCCCTTTGCATGGCAGTATGCTGGGAAACCTTTGTGAAGCCCCTTAGCCCCATCAGAAGGTAAAGATTTGTAAAGCTCCAAGTCCTGCCATGCTCCTCTGCTTTATCTTCCTCTACCCTATGCATGCCATGGGGTCATTGGTATGAAGCGAGCAAAAACTTTTCCCCCTCTTTGCCTGCAGCCCCACATGCAGACATCTGCAAGCACAGCTGGGCCAGTGCCATCGCAGGGGAAATCTCTGTGCTGGCAGCAGATGGTCCCCCAAGCGTGCCAGTCACTGGTGGAAGCTAGGTTTTGATTTGCTTTTCCTCTCTTTCTGCCAACTCAACATATGAGATGGTGGTACTTTTTGTGATATTTTAGTAGTTAACAAACATTATGTGCATGCTGTGAGAAAAATCCTACACTGAAATGAGATAGTGTGTAATGTATGTCTTACTTTACAGCACCTTTTAAATGATTTTTTCTTTTTTTAGGCCTGTGGAACTGGAGCATAACAGAGGAAGATGGGACAAGCTGAGAAGAAACAATAGAGAGGAAAATCTTCGAGTTTGTGGCGATGGGAGCAAAAGGCAAAAAGGTAGGATTGTCTGGTTGTTAATCTTTCCCCCGCTCGCACTGGCTGTAAGGTAACTGTTGGCTCAGTTTGTGCCACTGCCCATATACTGTCATCGGACCCTCACTTTCTAAAAGTGGAAGGGGACATTAGAAAGCTCCAGAAGATCAGGGAGGTGGGAGCCAGATTAAGGTGGGCTTTAGCAGGCTTGTACTCTGAATGGCTTGGCTCCAGGCAGGTGAGAGAAGGGTTGTTCTGCTCTGCAAGTAAGTTGGCTCTCACAGCCCCTTTTCCCCACCCCCAAGCATCACTGCCTCTTTGAGACCAGCCCAATTTCACCACCACCTACATATATGAAAAAGAGCAAAACCTGGGTTTATTTGCTGAAGCAGCTACCTGCCTAGTGTTTAAAACCGTGGTTTCATTTCCATAGTATTATATGGCAGCATCATAACCTTTAACAGTCCATGAATCAAAAGTTGTCAGCTTTTCCTCTTCTGCCATGAGCCTTGTGATTCTCGCCGTGTGCTTTAGTTTCTTGTGGTTAGCCGAAGCTTGCTTGCAAATTCTTCTGGTTTAGAAATGTCCATCATTTCCTGTGCTCTTTAACAACAGAGGAATGCCAGCCAAGGCAGGCAGCCTTTCCCCACAGCTCCTCTCTCATATGCACCGAGGGTGCTCTTGGTAAACAGGGTCACTGCCTCTCCCGGTCTTGAAGTGGACTGCAGGGCTACTCCGCTTTATACCTTTCTCCTGGTGGGAGTGGGGGACTGGGAGGCTAGAGGGGGAAACAAGCCTGAAAATGTCAAAAACCAAACCAAATCCAAACTCCAAACAATCGAAGAGAACCCCACAATTTTTTTCTCCAGTTGTTAAAAAAAAAAAAAAGTCTCTTATATGCTCGTCTGGAAATTTTCCTATTATTGTTATTATTTCAGCTTGTAGTTGGCCATGGGAACATTTCCAAAGAAACCAGTACTCTGGGAAACCTTTTGTTTTCCCGAAAGGTCGTTATTCAAAAGCAATTAACATAAAAACATTAAAATTGTCTAACTTCAGAGACAGAAGAATGGAGGAAGGAAACGCGAGCATGTGCGTGCACACAGGAGGGAACACGGCAGTCTGGGGCGATGTAAGAGGCAGAAGGGGAAGACCAGGGGCTTGGATCAGTGTGTGGATGGGCACAGTTGCCGAGGAGGGTCAGGATGGGGAGACCACATGCACGGGGGATGCAGGGGCAGGGAGGACAGCTGGGGGCTGCTGTCACCTGGGAGAGTAGGACAAGCCCAGGAGAGATGCGGGGCCCAGGGCAGCCAAAGTCCCAGGAGTGAGGGTGGAGATGCCAAAGTGTCTTTCTACGTCAGGCCAGGTATGAAATTTGTGCTGTGTGTTTGGGCAGCTCTGAGTGCCTGTTGTGATAAGGTGCAGCTGTGGTTTCAAGACCAGGCTTGTGCTCTGGCAGCCCGGGGCAATGCTCCCGCATCACCGTCGATGCTGGGCGAGGGCACGAGCAGCTACAGTGTTGGTGGCTTTATTTTGCATAGGTATGGTGCACATTTTCTCAACCACTTCTCCAGTGGGTTTTGAACAGCTGGCTGATTACAGCCTCACTTGAGAGGGCAGGGGGTCATTAGATATTAAGGGACTGCCTATTTGTGTGGAAATGGAGGTCGACCAGAGGAAGCTTCCAGCTTTCCTGAGGCAGATCTCTCTGCCTTTCTCAAAAAAGCACAACTATTTTAAAGTCTGAATTGCACCATATGCAGCCTGATGCAAGGCACTTTCTTTTGCAAGGGGAATACAACAGCTATAAATTTACAGATTATCTCTTTAGGCCTTTCAGCCTTTCTATCCTTCTTTCCTCGCCCGATTTTCCATCATCTCTTACCCTGCTCATGTTCACACACATTGCTCTCAGCAAGTCAGAAATGTGGGAGAGAGCTCAGCCCTCCTTGGGGGGGACCTAGGGGACCTGGGAGGCAGCCAACAGTAATGTTGCAGGCAGGAGACCTGTGGAAAGGAGAAGTGGCAGTAAATACTGTGACGGCTGAGATCACTGGGGATGGGAAAGATGAACTGGAGTCACGGGGGTGGAAGGGAGGGATGTGGAAGTTGATTAAACATCCCAAACCAGTCAGGATTCCCACGTTCAGCAATGCTCAGAAGACCCTACCTGTGTCCCCGAAGTACATTTGAAACAGAAATCCACAAAGACCTTTGCTTAAGTAGAAGTCTGAAATGGGAAAGCTTGTTCTAAATGACACAGCAGTCTTGCCCTCTGAAAAACTCAGAGAAATGGGGCAAGAAGCATCGCATAAAAAGTCAAAATGCGTGCAAATGGCAGTGCCGGCAGAGCTGGAAGTGACTCCCAACAGGCAGGGGCTCGAGGGAGCACAGTGTGCTGCTGCCACGAGAGGAGGTGTCCAGGACTGTTCTGCTGCAGAAGGAGGCTTTGCAGGTTTTTGGGGCGGTGTTCCTGTGCTGATGTTTTCCTGCAAGCCTTCCCTTGCATTCAAATGTAACGTAAACTTTTAATAGATCATCAGTAGCCGGTACTGCAGGGTCCCCCCACTTGTATCCTTCTGTCTTGTTTCAAGATCAAATTTTAATTGAAACAAGATGTGGCAGACAGAATGAGTTTCTATAAATAGGCTCTAAAATGTCATCTTAGGAGGAATGTACGTGACCCAGTTCAAATACCAGTATGAAGAAAAAAAAGTGTTAAACACATAGCCCCATTAGGCACAGGAAGGTCTCCTTGTAAATTGTTTTATTCTTTGGCAGAAATTTATTTAGGCTGCTTCCAGCAAATGATAACATATTTTCTGCTTTGGTGCCCAGTAAATGTATTTTGATAATAGTTTCCATTCATATGACATTTTGTATTGTCATTGAATTTGTTGCACAGATGATGTGCACTCTTACTAGTTTCTTCTTCTTTCACAATTTTTAAAGAATTTAATTTATGTAATCTATTACCTGGTATGCTGAAGAGATTTTGTTTGTGGTTTTGACCAAATCCTCATGTAAAATGTGTAATTTTTCATGATATAATATTCTAGGATGACCCCATGATTTACCTGAGAAACCATTTAGAGCATTGTAGAGGTGGTGATGGAGGCTTTGAAACCCAGGTAGGGTGTTTAAACTTCCAGTTGCGTTTATGTAACAGAGTATTTAAGTCGTCTGAGCCTCCCCAGAAGATTACCTGTATAAGTAGCAGAGGCAGCCAGGATTCAGCTTTTGTTATTCAATCTCTTTTCAACATATGAAGTGCTCTCAAACAGCTGGTTACGTAAGTCAAGGTTTGGCGAGGTTATATTTTTCAGTACTTGACTCTCTGCACTGCGTATTTTCTCATTTGGTTTGGTTTTTTTGCCTCGCTTTCTGAGGGGGTTGCATGTATCATCCTTATTGCTGAAGTTCTGCAGCAGCATGTGTATTTTGAGGAGCATATATTCTAGAAGTGTAAACATGTTTTCACTATAAAGTTATATAAAGCTAAGAGTGGCTAAAATAAGAGCCAAATGTACATTTTTTTAAAGTATGCTTATGCAAGTTTAAATAAATGAAACTCACTGAGCTTGATGCAGTATTACTATAGAGAGCCAGCACTTGGAGCCAACTGCTGTTTAAAGACCAGTAACAACAGTGCCGTGTTTCTAGGGTTTATATTGACATGAACTGCTCCTTACCTGTTTCATGAAGTTAGAGAAAACTTTACCCCATACAGCAGTGCCAGCTGTTTATGTACCTGCTGCAGAACTTTTCAAATATTTTGAAACCTGTGTTGCATCTGTGTGAAAGCCGTTTATGTTATAGCGAGACTAAGAAACAACACATTTGGCAGTCATAAATGCAGAGTGCAGCCCTAAAGATCCAAAATATAGGTGCTTTTTTTCCTTCTTTTTTCTTTTTGACTGGTGGATTTAGACATAACAAACTAATGGAAGTTGTGAGTTTAAATATCCTAGGCAGTCTCTGGCATGGGAAGTCACAGGGCTTATATTACAAAATGAAATATAGAGTTGCCTCAAGCCGCAGACAGCCAGCAGTTTGTTTTGATAACGTTTTTGGGACAGGCTGACAGTTTAGTTCATCAGGACAATTGCTATTGCTTGAATCTTGGCATTAATCTTGCTATCTAGTGGATACATCTTAAAATGTTTTAAAACTTGTTAGCCTGAGTAAGGGGGTACAGGAAAGCAGAACAAGGCATTGTGGTTGTGGAGGAGCAAAAGAGAGGTCCTCTGCCTAAAAGAACATGGTATGTCTCCTCTCCCTGGAGCGTTAAACACACATTTTTCAGTAGCAAAACACCTGAAGACAGAAATCTCAGGTGAAAACAGCGACAGGCCCCCTGTTTGGCTTTCTCACTGGTTTGGAGACTTCTCTCTGGGCACAGCATCAAAGGGCCTCAACTGCTTCCATCTCATCCTGGTTCTCTGTGGTGGCAAAAAGTGGGTGATAGAGGAGGACTTTTAGCTAGGTGAGGCCTGAAGTTGCCAGGAACTGAGAAGATCCACGGGGTCATGAACCATCTTGTGCCCTTTACTCACCTGGAGTGCTGTGCTTAGCCAGCCACACCAGGATATAAAGTAGACACGACCCATTCACCGAAGCAGTAAATACGTTAAATAATATGAGGTATGTGCCATATGAAAGTAAGCACCTCTGTGAAGCTTCAAGCTGGCATTTGGATTTGAAAGCAGTAAACTGAGCCAAACTGAGACCTGTCCACATCTTTTGCAATAAAAAAGCCCTCAAAGCATACGTGCACAAGTCAGGACTTGGAGTAGATGTGCTGAGTAAAACACCACCAAGACAGGTCTCTCTGCAAGTGGAGAAAGAATGCGGGTATTTATCTCATGTACAGCCTTATATGAGGTACTTTCTTTTGGAAGAGGAGAGAAGATTGCTGAATTTTCTAAATTTGCCTCTCTCCCTATATCCCCTTTCAATGGCTTTTTGATTTTTTCCAGATAGTCCTGGCCTTTGTAGGAATCTGGTTAGGGAATAGAAACCATATTGCTTAACACGGGTGACTAGTCACACAGCATATTTGAATCCTGAACAAAAATACTTGGAGATATTGGTACCGTTCAGCAACCCATAGGCAAAAATTGCTTTCATTGAACCTCTTCACTACATGGTTATAAGAGAAGACTGTAGAAATGTTATCCATTTGTGGTCAGCACAAGTATCAAGTACAATAAATTACTTGTACTGAATATTTCTGTAACTGTAGTTGGCAGTGAATTTGCTTTAAATTCAGAGGAGCATTGCAAATGAAATCTTCAGCAGAGATGCAAGCCAGTTGTGCAATACGGGGCTTTCTGTTCCTCACGCCATAGTCCAGCTCACCGTCCCAGATTCACTGTGCCTACCAAGAAATATATTCTATTGAAGCAGCAGAAAATTTAAGCAGCTTCTAACTGCAGAAGCCAGTAGAGCAGCTGAGCTATTTGGGATGAGAGCACCATGAGACAACTGCAGCTCCAGCAGGATTTGGCTCTGAGATTGTGTGGGAAGCCTTTCCACTGCCAGACCAGTGATGAAAAAGAGAGAGGGGGTGAGGGTGACACGAGCTCCAAGTTGTGAATCACCGCTCATGTTGGCCCAGGAGTCTGCAGACAGAAAGGGGAGGGAAGTGACCACTGAAGCCGAGCTCTGTGGGCTCGCCTCCCCTGCTCCCTGCTAGGAAGAACTGTGCCTTTTTTCCCCCTCTCTGGGATATATGCCCTCTCATGCAGCATTTACCAGCATTAATTGGAGTATTTCTCCCTTGCAACCTAATCAAATGGTGCTGACACTGCAGAGTCAGTGTTATGAGCAACTTCTGATGTGCTGGCCAAGCCAACCGGTGGGTTGCTTGCCTCAGGCCTGGCAGGTAGAGGTCTCCATCTAATTTTATTCAGGATAAAATGATTAACAGCAATGAAGCATGTTCAGACTGTCCAGAACAGGAAGGAACCCCTATCATTGAGAGAGAGCGTGACTCTTGGCTTTTGTTTTTTCCCTCAAATACATTTAAAGCGTTGACGACTCCTCCCGCTGGAGCAAAATAGCATCAGGGAAAAGATGGCAGTGAACACATTAAAAAGGGTGTCACACCAAAAATCAACAAGAGATGAAAAAGGGGGCTGAGGAAGAGGAGTTCAAAATCAAAACTGCACACATCCTGAGATGTCCTTCATTCTATAGAGTACATTTTTCAGCCGGCTGCTTTGGAAGTGATTTCCTACTGCAAAGGACAGGTACCTGTCCAGCTCTGTGCCAGACCCAAACATCCTACAACTGGATTCAGCTGGGATTAGGATTTTGGCCAACTCTGCAGTGGAAACATGCGTCAACCACAAAGTGACTTCCAAGACTGGGTTGTAATTTTCCCCGAATGTGGTACACGAGCAAGATTTGCCTCTCGCTGTTGTTGGGGCCTGGGCTGATTTATCAAGAAACACCAGAGAGCTGCACAGGTACCCATGGAGTGAACTTTAATATAATTTAATTGCAGCAAGGGGCCTGCTTTTCACCCTGTTTCCTGGTCCCTAGGGAAACGACTGGGGAAAGCGGGACCCTTTGCAGCAGGTTTGACCCTGTGTCGCAACAGATGGAGCCACCTGTGTCTGTGTCACGGTGCCGGTGTCCAACTCAAACAGCTCGCTTCCTGGAGTCCCCGGCCGGAGGGGAATGTCGCCGTGCGTCACCGCTTGGAGCGGAAAGCGGATAGTGCTGTGGGGAGCACAGGCTGTGACCGGCTCGGATGTAGGCATTGCTCCTGTGAGCTCATGGCAGCAGATGGCTCGTTCCTGTACTTGGTGGGGCAGGAGAGAGGCAGGGAAGCGGGAGGGAGGGGGGCGGTGGTGGTTTTTCCCCGGAAACCTATCTGTCTGGCAGATATCAAGCCCAGCATCTGTGTGTCCTGTGAAGTTCAGATAGATGTTAACACCGCTGATTCAGCCCCTGAGCTCCCCAGCTGCTTGGCTGGGGGTGGGTTTGGCTGATAGTCCTGCATAAGCCTATTGCAAAAGTTAAAAAGTTATTTTCTCAGCTCTTCTCCCTTCCCTACCACCCGCCGAGGCACTGAACCTCTGGTTGCTTTCTCAGAAACTAACTAAAGCTTTTCTCCACTAAAGCCTGTCCACCATGGAAAGAAACACAGACAAATAGAATGACTAATATAATAAAATGCATTTTCTCTATAGAAATGTGTTACAGATTGGATGACAGTCACATTTCTTTCCTTTTTCTATATTTCTACCTTCCAGCAGCGCAGGCACATTTCCTCTGTGGTGGGGTTCCTATCACTGCAGTTTTGGGCAACCTCCATCATGCAGCACTGAGCTGGGCTGGGGTGGGCTGGCCGGCAGCAGATGAGCTGTCTGGGACAGGAGCTGGCCTTTGCATTCCCCCAGCATGGAGAGGGAGGGAAGGGGGATGACACCTCTCACTACTTGTCTATCCCATCAATGTATGGGAGGCAATAGATTATGATAAGGCACACTCAAGAAGTGCGTAAGCCTTCCCCATCCAAGATCACCGCTCTGGCATGTGCCACTATTTCTAGTAGCTTTTGTGAGCTACACTGGCTCTGGGTGGAAGGGAGGAGGTTTTGCAGTATTCTGCCTACCCCCTGTTCACCCAGCCTGGCTCCCCACAGGGTAACTTGTTTTCCAGGTGTATGAACAGAGCTGCTACCGCCTTCCTCCAAAGCTCAGTAGCTGGCTGATTGCTTTTTTAGCGTGAGCGTTCAGAAAAATATTCTTAAACCATGGTGTCTCCAGAGGTTTGTGGTAAGAAAACAATGTTAATTTGCCCAGTCTAGAAGTAGAAAGATGAAAAAAGCATAAAATACACTGTGTTCTTTGTTCCAAATACCTGGAACTAGTGTCCTTGTTGGAAACAAGTACCATAAATGGCTTTAATGTTTTGGGTCTTTTCCTCTTATTTATGGAGTGACGCAGTGTTGCTGCCACAGCACTGGTGCACTGTACAGCACAATCCACCTATTTTCACTTTTTAATGAGCAGTCACTCTAATTACTGTAGATACCGCATTGGGTGTACACCCATGCTTTATTCTGTTTTCCAAAGGGGAGTGTGTCACATCAGCTTCTAGAAAAGTTCAGGACAGCTGCCTGTGTCATGGAAAAATAAGACGTGATTAACAGAGGATGTAGGAAGCCAAAGTAAATACTAGAAATACGTAAAGCGGTTAAGGTGGTGTAGATTAGTACATATGAAGGGATGCGTAAATCTGAGCGCTTGACATGATTTGTTTTACATTGAAAGGGAAGGCATTGTATTGCTTCATTTTTAGTTGGAGGTCCCTGCTGATGGCATTGGAGCTATTTCAACGTCCCACTTGACTCAAAATATCAAATGTCCTGAAGATTTAGACCTGCGTTCAGATCTTTCCTGACTTGCAAATATGGAAGGGTGAGTAACAAAGGAGGAAAAGTGAAACTTTAAAAAGCGCTGGTGTGCACATGTGGCACCTCTTGGTTGAACCACGTACCCCGTGTTTAAAAAAAAATCCCTCCCTATGAAAGGTAGAGGTGATGGTAGCTGGATAACAGGAGTGCCTGAAAGGCACGAGGAGCACTTTGCAAGCCTCCGAGTCTTGCCTCAGAGCTGCTTTTACCCCTTTCCCTGTTGTTGTTAGTGGGCTGACAAAGAAGCAGGTGAAAAGCTGCAGTTATTTAAATCAGTCACTGAGACACATCCCGTTAGCTCAGTTATGCAGAAAGCATGAATTATCATGTTCTTACCCTGCCATTTACAGACAAATGTTTTACAGCACAAACCCCATCATTATGTGTACATATAAAAAAAATAAAAAAGTTGGGGGTTTTTTTTGGTGGTTTTTTACAGCACTCCTAAGACTTTTAGACTTGCTAAGAGGTGGGTCCAACTTGTGGTTAAGTCCTGCAGACGATAGTCTTGCTGATCTCAGGATTTTCCAAAGATTAAAACACAGATGTCTGGATTTCTCAAAACCCCACGAACTTCAAAAACATTAGACCCGGTTCACTCCTCCCCAGATATCCGAGATGGCCATAAACCGCTTGAGCATCCTGGCAAGATTTCCTGTAATAGACAATCTGTTGAATAGCTCTTAGTGGCTTATTAGCAATTTTAGGTTTTAATATTTTAGCAAACTAAATCAAAGTTTGTCCCTTAGCTTTTGCTTGACGATGATAAATTTTTTATAAGGTTCCCTCCCATGTGTGTGCAGGTACAATAGTTTTCCCAGTTGCGCTATTTTTGTAACAGAGTACCGTTCAAAAGGCGTACACGTGGGGGTTGTTCTGTGTAGAGATATATATGAAGTCTGGGCCAAGAAAAATAGAGAAATCTCCTTGTGAACCCTGGTGCTGCCATGAGGGTGATGACCGTGCCGTCCCCCGCACTGCTCGCAGGTCTTGCTCCCCGCAGGAGCCTGAGGCCCAGGCGTGGAGGTCGGTACCCGCTCACTGCTCACCCTGGGTGTGGGCTCGTCTGGATGAGAAGCTGTGTTAGCTGAATCAAATGGAAGCCACTACCCAGAGATAAGCCTGAAGTGCTCACGCACTCTTAAGTTCCTGGCAAAACCTTTCCAATGCATATATTTGCATTCAGGGTTTGTAGATAAAGTTACCGTGTGGCAAATATCCCTAATCTAGAGAAGTTGGCAGGAAAGAGGCAGTATTAAGAACAGAAGAAGCACCCGCATGCCTGCCTGAGTAAAATGTGGAAGGTCTCAGTGTGTGCGTGTGCCTTTTTCATTTACTTAAAGTTGTTTTAAGTTTCTCAAGTGGTAACTACAAGCCTTGGGTAGCCATACGGTTCGAGAAACAGAAATACACTTGCTGATGGAAAACGCTTTGTATATTAGGATAGCTGGCTGGCTCCATGGCAAGCCATTTTTGATTTTCTGGTGAATTCATTCCATTTTAAGCTTTGCTTCAATGGCCCTTTTGACAGAAGGACTGCTGTAGAGGATGCTTCTGGTTTTGGCCCACCCTGGGGTTTCTATTACCCTTTACAGAAGGCTGCCTTTTTGGCAACACGGGCCATTAGCTTTCCTCTTGTGGTTTCAGCTTTTCTTCTTGCTTTTCCACTTGGGATTTTTCTTCTTCTTGTATTTCTTTTCTGTTTTCAGTAAGCAGTTTTTGCACATCTCCAGGTGAATTCTGCTGATTTTATATAAACACCTTCCTTTGATTAACTTGGTCGCTTATTTTTCACTTCTCATTTTTAGGATGAATATCCCAGGGCTGTGGTGGTTTGAGGGGTTTTGGTTGATTGGTTGTTGGGTTTTTTGGAGCAGGGAGGGGAATTGGGATGTGGAGGGAATCGCATCTCCCAGGGAAGGTGCTGTTACTAATTATGCCTTGGAGATTATTTCTTAGTGGCTCAGATATAATTACTACTTGATCAAACATGTATGTGCTATTTAGGACAAAATAAAGCCTCTCCTTCTGTATGACCCAAAAACCAAGCTGTTACTTCAAATATTCATTTTTAGGGGGTCAGGAAACTGCATCTGTAATTCTTACGCATCCTATAGCCCCTGAACTACTTCCCACAGAGGCCACCCCTGCAGCCTCCCTCCTACCAAAACCTTGTCACGTACACCCAGTACAGAGGTGCAAAGGAGGACTTTTAGGACAACTGTTAGTGCTGGATTCTGGTTATGTCTTTTGAGAACTACTTAGAAATGTATGTGGTAGGACAGGATTTTGAACCTTGTCCCGTGTCTTGGCTTGAGCTTGTGACACAAGTTTGGAAAAGCTGGAGGTAGAGAGTAGTGCTCAATCGGTCATGAAGGTAATGGAGATGTGGCCTGAAAGGCAGAGACATTCCGGGAGAATGACAGGAGGGCCCCTGGTCTGTCCTTGATTATATCTCTCTATTTTTTTTTTTTTCCATGGATACTCATGCTTTCGCCACTTCAGATCCAGTACTGGTGGCAATACCAGCTACCTTCTGGTGCCAGGAAGCACATGCTATGTGAGCTGGTCAGAGGATACGGGTGTTGAGTCAAAATCGACTGAATTGGTAAGACTAATTCCCAAGTCTTCAGAGAGGAGCAGATCCCCAAAAGGGATCTGGGCCGAGTTTAGACAGTCTATGCCCAAACCTGCAGGCCTCCATACCCTCGCACAGCTGCTGACTGGATCCTGGAGGGTTACTCAGACGTCTGAAGCTCTGCCTTTGAGTGTGCCTGGAGACGTGTCAGCCTTGACAGAGCCGAGCAGCTTGGTGCCAGCCACCACCCCACGTTCTGTCCTGCAGCAGCTGATGCAGCGCCCTTCCAGATTGCACTCTGCAAAAAGGCTATTGCAGGCTATCACCTTCGCTTGAAATACAGCCAGTACAGGGGTGCTGCTGCAGTTTCTGCTCTTCTTATCCAGCCGCCCGGGGGTGAGGGTGCTTCCTCCCCACTCTTTGATATAGGCTCGGTCTCCTCTTTCACCTCACAGATCCAAAGCACCTCTTCCATTCTCTAGAGAGTGTCCGAACTACCAGGGCTGTATAACTGTTTTGCAGTGGGTCCAATCCCATGATTCGTAGAGTTGGAGGGATTAATCAAGAGACTGTTACGTGCAGTGAGCAGAGCGTGTGTGTGAAAGGTGGAGGAGCAGGGTTCCGCTGCTTGTTCCAAAAATCATCCATGTGACCTATGTGTATTTTTTATGAAAGATATAAACAGACCTTGGAGTGAGAGTCACTGCCCAAGGGCTCCGGAGAGGTCTGCATGTCCCAGTGGTGCTGTATACAGGAAACGTACAGGAAGAATGGCTTTTTCATCTCTGTCCCAGTGTGACCCTTCGGAAGGACTTCTCAAGGTCCACTGAGAATTTGGCTTCCAATTCATTATTAGGTAAATTCTAAGAATGTGGAGACAGCTGCTGAAATAAACCGTTTGCTGATAGGGTTTCACAGTGGCGTTTCACGTGCCATTTCCCAAGGCTTCAGGAAGCATAGGGCCAAACCAGGGTACTGGCCTGGAACATCTCGTACTCCACCAAAATGGTGGTAATAATCCTCAATTTACAAAGCTCATGGGAAGGGCTCACATAGCACTGGAAAGTAGTTGCTGCTATTTATTTCTTAGCTCTCTGATTTTGTATAGCCTGGTCCAAGAGATGAAGCACGACCAACAAATTCTTTTTTTGTTTGGCCTCTTTCTTAGAGGCCAAAAATATTTAGTTTGATTGTGCTTTGCCATCAGCTTCAGTAACAAAAGCCCATTTAACATGAGAAGAACAAGGCTTGTGCCTATTAGCTGCTGTCACTTGTGCACGAGACTGATGGCAGCCATTGACTCCACATCGCCAGCTATGACATACCTTCCAGAAAGGTACCATTTCAAGTAGTGAGTTATGCTTTATTTATATTCTCTATTCTGAATATAAAACCACCATAATGCCATAAGTGTTATTTCAGAGGATTAAGAATCACCCACAGAGTGTTTTATAAATGACTTTTCTTGGGCGCAGACTTCTTTCATCAGGGCAATTGCTTCTGCAGTCCCAGTTCCAGTCCTCTCACCTTAGTCTAAGTCCAGCTCTTGTTGAAATCCCTGAGATTTCCTCTTTCGTCAAGGTTATTATCAGACCCCACGCTGCCTCTCTTGTCCCCCATGCCAGAACTGCTATTCAGGCATGCTCCTTGAGGCTGCTGGCTGTTTCCAGCCATTTCGAAGTGGGTGCCTGCATTTTGGTCCTGAGCTGGAAGGCAGACTCCCACCATGAGACTGCCTGCATGTATCCACTCCCAGCACATTTGCTTAGCCACTGGGTGAAGGATGCAGCTGCAGTCACTGGAGAGGGGAGACACACACTGTACAGCCAGCCCTTCGCTCTCTGGGTAAGCAGCCATGGCCTGAAGGTTCCATGCAATTAACCGCTCTAATTGTTTGGGCGGAGTTCAGACCACAGGAGCACTCCTCCATGTGGGTGGCGTCACTCCTTCCCTCCTTACTGGCATCCGAGTTATCTAAGCTGGAAGATTCGAGAGAGGATTTGGGCCAACAGATAATTATATTAAAGGATCCTTAATTCTGTCCCCTCTATGTTGTCTTGATGCATTAATCATGAAACTAATGACCTGACACAGTGTGTGTAAGCAATGTATGTGGGTGTTTATGGTGTCCTTTTAGAGGCATCTCCTCCTCCTGGGAGAAGAGAATCAAGAGAAGCTGTCTTGTAAAACTGCTGTCCCTCAGGATATAAACGGGATCACAGCCAAAATTCAGACATTCCCTATTACCCTTGCTTACCCAGTCCCCAACACCCAAGTACCAACCAAGCAGAGCAGTCCTGCATCTCTCCTCATAAGGGTTTATTGCTATAGATTTATCAGATCTATACGGAGGCACTGAATGTGCACGGGTACCGATTTATTTTGATAGGATGAGGCAGGAAATGCTTTCTTCCCATGAATGGGTAGGCAGCTGTCTTAGCTGATGCTGACAACTTGCTTGTGCGTGACCTGTGCTGAAACCGAAGTGCGCACAGGAGGGGCATCTATTCTTCTACACAAACTACGCTTTGGATTCAAGACTCGCGGAGAAAAGGGACAATGATGACATGTGCTGTGTGTGGTTAGCACCTTGTAAACAATTTCTTCACTTGAGAGAAGAGTAAATTTTTGCATCCCAGATTTGGGACATTGGAGAAGACTTCAGAAGTCCACAAACCAGATGCAGTTCTCTAGGGTGCTGTGTTGGCTGTAACAGAGCCACAGCAGTCAGCATGCAGGCAACTGATGGGAGCTCTTGCCCAGTGGAGAACACGCTGGCAAACAGTAATCACAGCCAGCCCTAAAACCAACTTACTGTCTAGTCCACTAATACATTGATTTTTATGCAGAGATCAGTTCTAGGGCCAGTCCTGTTTAATATCTTTATCAACAACCTGGACGAGGGGATGGAGTGAACCCTCAGTAAGTTTGCAGATGACACCAAACTGGGTGGGAGTGTTGATCTGCTCGAGGGGAGGAGGGCTCTGCAAAGGGACCTGGACAGGCTGGATCGATGGGCCAAGGCCAGCTGTATGAGGTTCAACAAGGCCAAGTGCCGGGTCCTGCACTTGGGTCACAACAGCCCCATGCAACGCTACAGGCTTGGGGAAGGGTGGCTGGAAAGCTGCCTGGTGGAAAAGGACCTGGGGGTACTGGTTGACAGCCAACTGAATATGAGCCAGCAGTGTGCCCAGGTGGCCAAGAAGGCCAATGGCATCCTGGCTTGTATCAGGAATAGTGTGGCCAGCAGGACAAGGGAAGCGATCGTGCCCCGTACTTGGCACTGGTAAGGCCACACCTCAAATACTGTGTTCAGTTTTGGGCCCCTCACTACAAGAAGGACATTGAGGTGCTGGAGCATGTCCAGAGAAGGGCAACAAAGCTGGTGAGGGGGCTGGAGCACAAGTCTTGTGAGGATCGGCTGAGGGAACTGGGGTTGGTCAGCCTGGAGAAGAGGAGGCTGAGGGGAGACCTTATCACGCGCTGCAACTGCCTCAAAGGAGGCTGTAGTGAGGTGGGGGTCGGCCTCTTCTCCCAAGTAACAAGTGATAGGACAAGGGGAAATAGTCTGAAGTTGTGCCAGGGTAGGTTTAGGTTGGACATTAGGAAAAATTTCTTCCCTGAAAGGGTTGTCAAGCACTGGAACGGGCTGCCCAGCAAAATGGTGGAGTCCCCATCCCTGGAGGTATTTAAAAGCCGGGCAGACGAGGTGCTTAGGGACACAGTTTAGTGGTGGGATGGCAGGGTTAGGTTAACGGTTGGACTTGATGATCTTAAAGGTCTTTTCCAACCTAAACGATTCTATGATTCTAGATTTTAGGCTACGGTGTCAGAGAAAGCGGTATTCTGTACTTAACACGTGTGATCTCATAGGTCATGAACGCTGTGCAATTACATGAGCACTACTTACCAGTAGTTTACACAGCATTTGTTAGTTGTTGTTGTTATCCCTCCCAAGAGATTACTGCTATTGCTGTCTGTAGGTTGTGACTTACAGTAATGTAATCATCTGAAAAGCCTGGATTTGTTAAGCTTCTCAGATAATACAAAACCAAGTCAAGCAATATTTAGAGATGCCAAATAGACTTAAACAAAATGTTTTTCTTACCTTAAGATGTATTATTTTACTGTGTCCTACCCATCCACTCTCCAACAGGCAGAGAAAAGTGGTTTTTAAGTGGGGGGGACATACTAAAATGAGAATAATATGAAGGCATTTCTGTGAATTCTAGTATTAGTGGTATCACCACCTTAGCGTGACCAAAATGTTCAGTAACAGTACAGATACCAATTGAATCTTCTTGTTTAAAAGAGCACTAAGTCAGGGTTTTTCTCCCAGAACCTGACATCAAGTCTGTGGAAGTCTTCTTCCCTGAAGTGATACGGAAAGAAAAACTACATGCTATTTTTGTCTCGAGTATGTAAACCACATACATTGTTAGAGGCCTTAAAACCCATTGGTCAGTTTTCTAGTAATAAATTTTTGTTATATTATTAAAAATTACTTAGCCCTTCAGGAAAAAGATTGTAATCCTGGAGGGAGCTTGAGCTTTTTTTCTTAACAGAGTGGACTTACAAAACTTTTTTGACCTTATACTAGTTCATTTTTACTTTGATGTTCTTCCCCAGTAGAAAGCCCTCCCCTTCGCTTACCTTCATTTCCTTTTGCTTTGGTGGGGTTTGACACTTACAGGCCCTTGTCAGAGGAGATCACGGCACATCTCCCTGCATGTGCCTGCTACTCCTGTCCTCCATGGAAGCTCATACACAGCAACTCCATAGGGATCCAGAACTCTATGATGGGAGAAAGCTGGGAAACACAGGACAGTGAAATGCAGGGGATTCTGAAATGAGCTCGCTCAAGGCCTCTCTGTACTGAATTTTGCTGCTTTCCAGCAAAATTGGGGCCAAGGTCCTCGTACAGATGCGGCAGAGGGCAGGACTGGGGCAGGCAGTTTCCATGGGTACAGACCTGCTGTGCAAACCAGCAGGTGAATAATTGGGGCAGGAGCCCTGGAGCTCCAGCATCCCGCTCTCCCGTCCCCTAGAGAGGGTGGGAAGGTGGATGCAGGAGCTACTGCTGTTGAGAGCTTCGGTCCCCTCACGGCCCCCTTCCCTTGGGAGCAGCTGGCCCCCCCAGCCCTACAGCCCCACGCAACCCAGTGCCTGCCCTGCTGCAGCACAGCAGCCTTCCAGCACCCCGGCTTTGGCCATGCTTGGGCAGTGCAGCTACAATAGTTTTGCTGCCCTGGGCCCGGCAGCTGCAGAGGCAGTTGCCTGCTTTGCCCAGGCCCAGAGAGCAAGCAGATCCACCCAAAGCATGGGGTAAACACAAGTTACCGCAGTCTTCAAAAAAAGAACCAGAGAACCCCACAGTAAACCGGAGGCGAGTCCCCACCTCCTGTGTCTGCTGGCCCAGCAGCGTTTGGGGCAGGCAGCTGCACAGGAAAGCAGGAGCTTGGCCTCTGGTGAACATCCTCGTTCTTTCTGAGGGATAGTACAGACGAGGCAAGGAAAATGCACTTTCCACCCACCAAACCAACTAAGGGTAAAGCTGTGCCATGCGGACTGTGCCTTGCGAGTTGCTGGACAAGCTCACCTCCCGTTAAGGTCCGTGGGATTTCTGCGGGAGCTTAGCAACTGGTGCGCTGTGAGCTGTTACAGGGGTAACGGGAGGGGGGTGACGGGGAACATATTAATGCAAAGTGCATGTGAGGCTGAAGCCATCTGTGGTCATTAAGTAACTAATGCATTCAGGTGATACTTCACAGACAGTAATGGTTCTACTTGAAGAAATTAGTCCTTAACCCTGACTGCTGGCTTTCTGCTTTACAGATGTGGCAGTACTATTAGTCAAAATACATTCTCCCCAAGTCTGAAATGGTTTGTGTAGCTGCTTCTCTTTTCAAATGCCTTTCTTTTGTGCTCTTCACAGTTTAAATTCAAGTTATTTATGTTTATCTAGATAACACCCCGTAAATACCTTTAAATATAAATGTACTCCTCAATTTTCACTTCTTCTACAGCTGGCAATAAAATATACTTTAAAACTACTCCATGGCACAGACTAGCTCTTCACTTATCCATATTTTCTCTTCTACGCAGCAAGGTAAGTATTGCTCAGTTCTCTCACAGAAGGCACTGATGAGAGCAGCAGGTCCCCACGCTGTTCCCAAAAAGAACCTAGTCGGACTGAACAATGTTGTACATGTTGGCTGCTAGATCTTTTCTGTCCTCAGCTTCCTGCCAAAACAAATTTGATTTGATTGTTCCACACAGTAGACTGTTGTTGATCAACGCAAGGCTGAATGGTGCCGGTGGCTGACTCATCACTCTTGGCTTGACTACTGCACAGCCTAATGAGTAAAAGCGAGGTACTACCGACTAAGAAAAAAGGGCCAGTAGCAAACAAAGGGAGAAACAAGGATAGAAAAGGCAATCTAGCAGCCATCATATGGGCAGAAAACATTGAGAGAAGAGTTGCTAATGTTTTTGCCAAATCTAAGCTCTATTTACTTTTCTAATGCCAATTGATGCAGTAGGGCGCTTAGGTTTTGAAAACGGAATGCATCAACACTGTGTGGTAGAAATTAGCTGAGAAGCAACGTCTTAATATACAGTGCAGGGGTGCGTGGAGCACTTCTGATGGTGAGGGAGCCTGGGTTCCTAAACAGTCATTCCCAAAGAACGTTAAAAATATTTGTAGGAGAAAAAAAGCTAGTGAAATACCATTTTCTGAGTTGCTGTCTGCTTATTTGAAGCATAAATGATCGTACAGCATTTCTATGTGTTTTCTTTTCATATCAATGTTAAGCTTATCTTATAAACACATCTTTAGTACGTAAAGTAAGTTAAAAACATCCATTCTAAAACTCGGATGCGAAGAGAATGTGGCTTGGATGCTTACTGGCATGAAGAGAGATATCCTGTCTTATTCTTTTTTGTTCTGTGATACAGTTGTAGCATTATCTGGTATCCAGGGCTTTGAAGGATCTATTGTAAGCACGTCAAAGACTTTTTAAATTACTTTAGTTTTGTAAATATTAGATCACAAAAACTGAGGACTGAGTCCCACAGACTTTCATTAAACAACGTGTCCCATTATTGTTTTTCCTGCTTCACAGCTGAAATTAAACTAGCATTAGTAATGCTCTGCATATCTATTCTTTCAATGAAAAAAAACCAAACCCTGTTCTAATAATTATCATGTCTATAGAAATGTGCATTCAAGATGCAGCTTAGAGATTAACTAGTCGCCACTGCCTGCTGCTTGTGCACTCAGAAGAGGTGTCTCGCAAAAGCTCCCACTGTCCATGACAGAGCTCAGGTGAGACAGGACTGCTGTCCTGTGATAAGTGTCTCACCTCCTTAGTGACCCAGGCAATCCGGGACTAACAAGCTATGGGACAAGTCTTCCACTTGGCAGTTCTGCATGTGGGAAGAGAGCATTCCCACAGCAAGTGGTAACTCGCTTAGCTGCCTTTCTGGCTAACACCCTCTGGCTCAGAGAGCTAAGGGAGGCAAGTGCCACAGCTACAGGGCAGTTGGTGGAGTATGGGAATGAAGGCCATGTGGCTGGAGGCTAGGAATGGCTGAGCCTGAACTTGGGGTCCAGATTAAAACTTGACAAGAGTCTAAAGCTGGGATAAAGATGCAGAAGTGAGAAGACAACGACTCAGTAGCTTGTCGTAAGAAAGAGGACAAAAAGAAATAATAGGCAGAAAAGCCTCTGCCCCCTTGCCCCTAGATCTAGTTTCAGGAAATCACAGTCTTGCTGATGTCAGCACGTACTTGTCAGTGCTCCCCCAGCAAGAGCTCAAACTCTCCTTCAGTCTCCTTCCTCTACAGGGGACAATATCTAGTTGCTATAGGTTATTCTTCTGGTACCTCACGGTGCAAAGATCAGTGTCCTGACATAGGAGGTCTTGCCTAGCTGAAGATCATCTGGGTGTCAGAACACCCCCGGACAGTGGAGTTCCTGCTTTTTTTAGCATCATTTTTTAAAAAGTCTGGGAAATTAGTACTTTTGTGTACTAATTGGTACTAACATTGTACTAAGTAGGAAAAGTAGAAGAATAGGTTGTGAAATGAAGCACCAGAAACTACAAAGTGTCACTATTTAAGAGTTACCTGGTGATTTGATTTGATGCTGTTATGCATATTCATTAGAATATTTTAAGAACAATTTGAGTCCAACTTTATTTATTCTCACTGTTCTTCAATGCAAGTATTTGCTTGAAGCTGTTCATCTCCACAGCGCTCAGTACCATAAGCAGTCATCAAAAGAGCAGCACTTGCTAGGTGTTTTAGCTTCATTTTACAGACGGGACAAACTTCTTCATAGCCAAGTGGCAAGTGCATCTGGCAAGGCAGGTTTAGAAGTTGGGATATCTTGGTACCTTTTTCCTTAATTCAAATGACTGTTTCTTCTGAGCCAGAGCAGTGCATAATATATACAGGGTGGAGATGAAATCCCATCTCTACAGAAATTAATATAACTCAGACATTATGGTGCAGATACATATCCTTAAGGTCTAAGTTATTCAGTTCACCAAACCAAATTGCTTACAAATTGGCAAACTAACAAATATCAGCATTTATCAAAATTAAATCCATATGTCCTTCAAGTCCATGTATCATCAACTACTTCCAGATGTAAATAGCCACAGATAGTCTTAAGGAACCTCAGTCCCACAGTCAGTTTCCATCATGGTTCTCAAAATCAGTGCTGTTCACAAGCGATATACAACAGTATTTGGTCTCCTCAGGAAACAATACTTGTTGCTTTCCTTAGGGCCAGGTATCCTGTAACCACATCTGAAGGGAGCATCCGAATATAGGCAAATTCTTCGATAGTACTAAATCTTAGCTTGCTCTGGGGATCTGTGTAATTTGCCTGAAAAAGAAACAATGGCAGAGATGCTATTCAAAGAACATCTCGAAATAGAATACTAAAAAAAGTGTCTAATTACAATACCACAAAATAGTGAATTCTTTCTCCCAGTAACAGCATTGCTGTTCTACCACGTGGCCAAAAGTTTGTACTGTTTTCTTTCTCTTCATGTTAGAACTTACTTATGAGAAGTTAACAGACTCCTATAAAATCACATTAGAAATGCATTAAACGTAACAGAGGGCTGAAATAGTTTCATACAAAACACAGTGCAAAAGAAATTCCTCAACTCTCTGAACTCACCCTAGCAACTCTGTGCCTTGTGCAGTCTCTCACAAGGCAGCTCTCCAAAGAGTCAGGCTGCTGCCAATAAATTACCCACAAAGAGGCTGAATTATGGGTGCTCTGATAGCTTTGGACTGATTTTCTCTTCCTGCATACAACTTAGCTTTTAATTTACTTTAAAGTGGTTGTTAAAGCAAGGGTGTCTCAGCTTATGGTTCTGTGACTGAACCGATAAGAAATTTGAACTTGGCGTGGTGCTTTGCTGCAGGCGCCTGCCTTCAGGATAGGAGCCTGGCCAGCTAACCCTGGGCTATGCTTGTATCCTCTGCTATATTTGGACCCTGGGCGCGGTGCCAGTCTCCTTCCATCCTCTCCCCTGCCCTGCTGCTACAGAAACCTTGAGCTCAGATGAGCTTGGGGGCAGCACAGGAGGCTGGGCTGGAAGCAGGCAGGATTCAGGGTATCCCCTCTCCACCTTCAGCCGCCAGGACAGTCACCACCTGCTCAGCAGTGAATTACCCAGCGCCTGTCAAGGCTCGGGAAGCATCTTCTGTACCTTTCTTTAACAGGAGATGGTGGCAGGCTGCAAGGCACAGGCAGGTGAGGATCTCTTAAGACACTGCTGCTAAAAAATAAAAAGGCCAGGAAGAGCTGGAGCGTTCCCCCCCCAACCATACTGTTGAAGTGCAGAGCCCTCTATCATTTTTGTGTTGGAAAGGATCTGTTGACCATGGTAACAATCCAGTTAATCGTCTGTCCTGATAAGACTTAGCAGAAAATTAAGTGTTATTTGTAGCTTGTTTCTTTAGAAAGAAATGTGACACGGTTAACTAAATGCTGCCAGCTAACAGTCAAACCATCGATTCATTTTCAAACAAATTGCAAAGAAGTTAAGACATTAGGAGTAAATTATCCCTGGTGGTACCTTCATAGTTAGAGCAGGTATAAATTTATTTTTATTTCACACTTTAAATCTGGCTTTGTGTATCTAAGAAAAAGCTAACCAAGTAGACTGCTTTTCAAATGTGCATGCTTCTGTAATGGACTAGCCAAGCAATACCTGCAATTTGTGTGGCGCGCCAATCTAGGTTAAAAATATTATGGCTATATGGTTATTATGGCAATCTAGGTTAAATTAAGGCAATCTAGGTTAAAAATATCTAGGTTAAAAATATTAAAAATATTATTCCTGTACTTCGTATGGGGATGTACTGTTTACACATGCTAATGTATGGTAACTAGTCATTTATGCCATGACTTCCTTCTGAAAACAAGCTTCAGCAATAATTAAACCAGATTAGAAAAGTGAAGTAAGGTGGTTTCGCAAAGAAAAAACTCTGTCATGTTTAGAAAATAAGTCAAAGGCCAGACATACATGCTCTTCACATGCAATAAATTAGTTATCTCAATCTGTTTCTATAGTAACAAAGCTGGTCCATTTTCAGAAAAGGAAGAGAAATATAAACATTTGAAGGTTTGGTTTGTTTTTTTTAAACAAATTACTTTGTTTTGCATGTTAAAATATCTAAACACTCATCTTGCAAGTTTGGAAATAAAGTTTTATTTTGCAGTGTCAATATAGTAGATAATAGCTAGGCTGCCTGACAAATATAAATTGGCTGCTCTGCTTAGACCATTGGTAAATTTAATTCCATTTGTGTTCCACACAGAAAGAGAAGAGGAACAGTAGAATTTAATTGTGGCATTTAATATAACTGCAGGTATACTGATGAGATTGTTTTAATATACTTCTCTTTTTTGTACCTGCTAGACCATTTAATTCTTCCCTAAATGGGTAATGCTAAGGAATTCATTTTGCTTTTTTTTCCATGGGGAATCCATGGGGAATTCCCATAGAAAATATATTCTTGCACAAATGCTTTCAGATTTTACACAGAAAATACAGGGAGATTTTTCTTATACTAGATTTCTAAAATATTCTATTACCCCACATATCTTCCTACTAGGAAATGATCTTGAAAATAAATTTAGTGCTTCTTATGAAACATTTCTGGCTTAGCAATTTAAAGGAAACACTCTCTCAGTTATCTTAATAGAAAGGATTTTTTTAAACCTGGTATTTTTATCATAGTCTGGAGAAACCTTGCAGGCCAGGTAAAATAGGAAACTTGACTCACAATGCAATTAGAGGAGGCAAGATTAAGGGGAAAAAAAAAAGTGGAAAGACAAAAAAAAAGGAAACAAAAGCAGCACTGAATGGATTCATATAGAAAGGGGAATATTTATACTGAGCTAGCATAGTTTAAGTACATAAATCGCTGATGGAAAGGAGGAGCTGGTACAGAAAAACTGAGGAACTGAAAGACTCTTATTTCCTATGGCTAAACTGACCCTTAACTGGTAGGGACACGGTCTTCACTCACATCTATAACCTGCATCAGCATCTCGCTGTAAGTGCAACTTGTTTTGAAATGCATCAAAGGCCAGTGCCGGAAAGCATTATTTGGTTCCCTGGAGATGGGGCAGTGAAAGGGACTTACGCCCTTAAGCCATAAGCCCCTCATAGGTCAGAGATGTTGCTGCAATGCTATTAACACCTGGTGTGAATGCTACTGATACTTGCAAAGCAAATCTCAGGGGAGAGGATAGGAAACAGATGAACACTATTAAGTGACCCAGTATAAATTTTCTGTTATTTTGGTAAATCTGCTCATTATTATTTCACATGTCCACGTATCCCCCCTTCCTTCATCAACTGCATCTTTATATAAAGTAGGGGAACTTATGCAAAGTTCCTCATTCAACTGACCCCTGCTTCTTGTCTGAAAACAAGTTGCTGTTCGATCAAAACATAACTCTTGTGAGTACAAGACTGTAAGTCTGCCTGGCTGGAGGGAATTATTTTCCCTGGGCTTGTGAGTGGTCTCCTCCATTTGCTGTCTGCCAGATGATCTGCAAGGGAGATGTTGCTTTCCCGTTCCCTCTTGAACACCAAGGGTTACCAGCCTCAATCCGAGCAACCCACTCCATTTCCAAATCATGCTGAAAGGCACAGGCTGGAAACATGCCACCTCCTAGGTGCCTTACTTAAATGTGTTACTTAAAAAATAAAAAAGTCAAAGAAAACATACACTGCCAAATCCAGAACTCAGCTGGTAGGATGAGCAGGATTACAGCTGGCACTATAGCTATTCTTTGATCCCTTGTACAGTGTATCCCCTATAAGGCAAATCTTTAATTAAGTGCTCACCCATTTTTTTTTCCCCAACGGGGACCTTGAGCTAATTCAGTGTACAGAATGCAAGGTGCTGTGTTAACCTGCATCAACATAATAAATGTGTATATTTACAGGCATCTCTGTGAGGTGATACCAACCCTGTGAGGTGAGCTAGTACCCTATGGATGACAGATTAAACTGGGGGAGGGGACCCAGAAATTCTGTCTAAGGCTATATGACATTACAAAGTTTTCATTATTGTAGTTATTTAGTGTAACCATTACTTAACCCTTTTCCTAGTCCAAAATATAACATTCCCATTCATTTAAATTTTAATAAATGCATAGGCTTCTACAAAATAAATCACTGGGGGCTGAAGGTAAAAAGTCAAAAGATGTGCTATGTTACTAACACCTGTTTCACTGTAAGTAAAATTATTCATGTCACACAGGAGCAGTGTCAACAGCAGATACAAAATTTTTGTTGGGCAGAATTCAATGACTTTACTCCTGTTTTGTGCCAACAGAATCTTTGGGGAATTCAGGTGCCAAAATGTAACTACTGAGAGTTTTTGGAGCATGTGCAAACTGTATCTATGTCAAATTAGGTTTTTTTTTTCTTTTTCTTTTTTCTTTAACAAAACCATGTAAAAGAGCCCATCTGTGACACACAGGCTATACATCTGCCAAACTCCAAGTTCCGGCTCTGAAGCATGGGGGTATCTGAAATTCTCAAAAGTCCGTGCCAAATGTCTGTCTCAGGCTGATTTGTTTGAGGGAAAGTTTGAGAGTAATGATGACAAGTTGTTTTGTTTTTTTTTTTAACCTGGGCCAATCAATATAATTTTTTCTAATCTCATTCTTGGAAATTGCTGAGCCATTTTTTTGAAACTTTCTCTAAAAGATATAATGAAATAAATCAGCCTCAGGCAAACACTCAGCACGGAAAGTTCCAGTCTGTGCGGTTAAAGCTTGGCAAAGTTAGGAGTCACAGAGACCGTGGGCCACGAGCTTTTGCTATAACAATCAAAAGAATCAGAAATGATGGGGACCAATGCAGACTTTACAGCTGGAAGAGTGGTGTGATAGGAGCCACCTGGCAGGACAAGGTATTTAATCTGTCCAGACATCTATTAACAACCTAGAGGATTTTGTGATGTAGTCACAGTATTCGGGCTTTGGCCCTTAATTACTGGACAACTATTAAGCGCAAGGCTGAACAGGAACCTCAGCAAGTACAGCTTTTACAAAAGCACACATCAGGTTGCTTTCACTGTGGAAAGTTAGATGTCAATTTTGAAGAGAAAAATAAAATACTTACTGGAAGTCCCGAAATGTCTGAATATTTCTTGGCAGGCTTAAAGGAAGGAGGAGCATCAATATTAAAATCTAGAGAAAAACAAGGGGATAAATTCAGTGTGCTATATATATTTGAAAATGCAAGCCCAAAATGTAAATAGGTAACAATACCTCTTTAAAATGCCGCCTTTGTTTTCTGAGGTCTCTATTAACTAGCAGCACTAAGACAAAGAAATATGAAGCAGAATTACCTCTGAAAACATTTAGCCTGTTAGCACTGTAAACAACAGCCTGATTTTGCTCACCTCTCTAAATAAGAGTTCAGTAAGCAGAACTGCCCTGCCCAAAAGGAAAAATGCAAGAGGGCTGTTTGAAATGGGTTGATTTCTTCCAAGTCTTAATGAATTCCCTTGCAGTCAGTTACTTGCAAAGAATAGTCATTATCATATGCATGGTGTCTGTTAAGACCACGAAACATTGCTCAAGATTGCAGCTCTGAAATACTATAATCCAGAAAAAGCAATGTAATCTTTTAAATCAGTTAAATCTTTAAGCATGTACCACTTTAAGCCCAGTCAATGACCTAGAAAATTGTATGAATGTTTAAATTAAATGATGGAAATTGCTGTTCTTTGGTGCCCTTTAGATAGCAGCTCTCATTCATAAACATTTTTAACATACAGATGGTATGTTTAAGTAGTTAAATCCCCAATTTTGGATGTTTACAAAAATATCTTGTACCTGACTCATTTCTTTCCTCCTCCCTGATGTCCCTCGCACCTCATTCAGATGCTATGATCAGTTCAAATACTCCATGCATATCAAATTTCTAACTCGTCATATCTCATAATGCAGAAGACACTAATGCCACAGAGAGCTGGTTTTAAATATGCAACTGAATTTCTTTTCCCACCTTCTTAAAAAAAGCCTGTAAATTTACTGTTGCAAATGGAACGTAATAGAAGTAGCAACATCAGCAGATTGTCAGTTACAATAGCCAGGAACACACAGTAGTCTGTGTTTTTCTCTAACGGTTGCATCTAAAACACTTTAAAAAAATGGCAAGCTATTTTTGGGTAAAACATCAAGTCTGACGAAAAGTATATGCATATGCTCAACTCTGAGATGCCTCCACTTGCTTAAGTAAAATCTGAGAATCACATTCTGTCTCTGGCTACATTCAATAGTATCCTACTTTACGAGTAGACTTGAAGCATATCTAGATTAAGACTGCTGCCGTAACTCTGCTCCTGCAGATGAACACCAGCTAGATGTAATCAGGACTGCTAATAGTGTAGTTTCAGCTGTGCTGAACTAAATAGGGGATGTAGGATTTAAATCTCCCAAGACTCTAGGCTAAGGAGCCAGATAGGAAGCTTGGGCTGGGGTCTAAGCTACTGCAGGTACACGGCTTAGCAGAATCTGTTTGAAAATAGTTCAAATACAGCTAATCAAGTAGCAGCCACCTGTCAGAAGACACTTGGGCTGCATGCGGAGGAAGAGGCTCCTCAGCAGTGAAGAGGTGATGAAAACCTGATGGGAATAAGGAGTTTCTGACCTAGTTCGGATATATACGTTTCCTTTATTAAACTCTATCCCCAAATGTATTTGAACTTTCTCACAATACGCTGAATTATTTGCTTCCCCCTAGTTTCCACTTAGGGCCAGCAAGTGTGGTTGGGCCAGTCTTAAATGTACCACTGGACCCTGTTCGAGCAGGATACTGTGTGCACCGATGAAATAATTTAGGTTTGTTTTAAAGAAAGGTATTTGTGTGGATTTTATTATATATAAATACATGCAAAGTGTCTAAGCAGCTTACAGCTAGGATCATTTAGTTGCCATGGCAATGCCCTTTCAGAAGCAAGAATTTGTTTTAGGTTCTTCCAAGTTCTGTTCTTCTTGCCAGCTGCTGCTCCACCAATGCCGGAGTGCTAGAAATAAAGATATGGTGTTTAGAGAAAAAATAAATAAAGAGTACTATTTCAGAGCATGACACTTCTATTTCATAGTCTTTCTGATATGTCTCATCCTGTCATGAACCATTTGTTATCCTCACTTATTTCATCAGCAGGCTAATATACTGTACACTTTAATCTTGGCTGCAAGAAAAACAAAGCTTTTTGGACTGTGTCAAAGCTACTATGTTTAGGATTAACTGAAGGAAATGAAAATCTGCCTTTTACATGGAAATAGAAAATCAATGTGGTTAGGTTTAGCCTGAGATTACAGGATTCTGTATGTACTTCCCATCGTATTAGAACTTATTACTATGAAGTTGTGTCGAAAATTGTGATTACACAGCTAAATTTTCTCTCTCCTTTTTATGGCGTATTACAGGTGCAGCTCTAGCTCCTGTAAATTACCCTTGACTGTAGAAAACACAACTGATCTTGCAAAATGTAATGAATGCTATGAGAAACTTTCTGGAAATTTTATTTCTCTTTCAAAGATAGAAGACAGAAGAATAGAAAAAGAGTAATAAATAGAGTGTTGGCTGCCAAGGCAATTTTGCATTTTGAAAGGTACACTAATGGAAGGCTTGCCACCGGTACTATAATGGTAGTTTCAGTTATCAAATGTGACTGCTACAGAGTAATTTATTTATGTCCCTCCAGAGACAGAAGCTGCACACCATACTGTACTACTTCTAAATGATCAAAGGACACAGATTTGCAGCTTTACTTCAGAAAAGAAAATGTTCTTATAATTGGGGAGTTGTTGTTACTTCTGTTAATAACTACTACCTGCCAAATCAGTCTCATAAAAATTCAGCAAAGTTCTGCAAACACACTTCTGCTGTGATTGGTCTATAAATTAGCCTGTTAAATTGCTGAGAATGATAGGAAGAAAGATTCAATGAGAAAGCTTTTTTCCGTAGACATAAAATATATTCAGAAAAGATGCTCATGTGCTGATGATATATAGCATTTTGGCAATGGATATCCAATATAGAAAGTACATGCAAATGTTTGCTCTGAGAGCAACACCTTAGTAATCTAGAGATCATTGTAAAATAGAGATTGCTGGAATATGAGATGAAAATAGATGTACTACCACATTAGTAATTCAAATTAATTACATGAATTTTCCCCCAAATCATTGCATAATGATTTTTTTTTTCCAGTAATCTGGTTTCTCAAAAGCAACTATTGGGTTTATGTGAACTTATGCCTCCTAGGAATGGGGCTGAGTATCAGCTCGTATCCCTGCAACCAAAAGGCAATGGCTGCCAAGCACAAATGAACCAAGCTGCCTCTGCACTCATGAAGTTCAGGAAAAGCTGGAGCTAGGGCAGGTGGAGCTATTCATGGCTCTCACAGTTGTCAGAAGGTCGTCTTCCCCTTCCTCATTGCCAAGGGATGCAAATTCCATTCAGGAAGTTTCGAAAAGGTAATTTCTTCCTTCTTCTCTGCTTTTAAGTCTGTCCTCTGCAGTGAGCTAACGGTTCAGATCTGAGGATGTTTATGACAGGCATTAATTGATTTATTTTCATCCTTTTAAGGTAAATTGGGCTGGAAGGATGCAAAAAGTCATCCAAACTGTTGCTACCAGTTCATACCGACAAAAAGCTAGTCAAAACTCAATACATTTCTTCTCAAATTCATTACTGTCTCGGGGAGGACAATTTCATGTTTCTATTATAATCGCCTATTATTTCTGCAGCAGTTGCCAAAGGCCCTGTACATTCATTATTATTTCAAGCATGCAGACATTAGTATTGCCTCTTTGGAAATGGTGATGTCCCTCCAAGAACTGAAGGATCAGCACAGGGCCTCATGGTTATTTAAATCCTATATGGAAGCTTCATGGAATGCCTCTGGGCGCAAAGGGAGCTTTTCCAGTCAGCCCCATTTCTCAAAGATGCTGGTGCTCACTGGAGGGTTAGAGTGAGAAAAGTCTACGGTCATTTGAATGCCCCTCTTGCGACAGAAGTCATCTGCAAAGCAGACATAGAGCAACTTGCAAATCAGAGATTAATTCTATACCCCCTGCCAAACCTATGCTTTGTGAGCTGCGCGATAACCGATTGCTCAGGTTTTATGCTGTGGGATATTGTATCTTATACAGAATGAAATCTGGGATAAAATCCTTCTTTCTAAGTACTGGCTTAGGACCAGCTGTCTGAGAAGTTTGCTTGTCTAGAAAGCATTTGTACAGTGTGCCAAGGAGTTGGCCCTGGCACAGCAAGATAAAAAGATATTAAAAACAAACCCAGCAGTGACAGCATTACTAGCTGTAGTCTTCCCTCTCCCTCAATTTAAACCTCATGGAGCATTTGCTTCTAAATCTAGCAATTACTGGAAGAACAGACACCACGAGTCTGTTAGAGTTTCAGGGATGGGAGAGGAGCAAAATGCCAGTTGCTAATGACTCTCTGGCTGATTTCTAGTTCAATTGTTTTGCTGTCTTGGCTAGGAACTGGGAGATGGGACTCCTACATTCACAGTGGTATAAATGATTCCTCTCTAGATGTGGTAGTTTGTGAGATACCACACCACAAAACTTCTGCACTTACATTAATCTAGCAGGTTTTCTGACTCTGTTCCAGAATTTGATATAATAGTTCTGCCTCTGGACCGATGCCATTTTCATGCTATAATATAGTGTGCACTTTGGACCATAGTGTGGCATGGACTTGAGGTGAATTTCTTAAAAATCACCGACCTTTTATTTGGCTGTTAAGCTGACTTTCTTAATATTTACATTAGCAATATGGTTAAATAGAATCCTAGTCCATGTTTTATTTGAAGAGTTTAGAATTTCAAATTATTAAAATAATATACTTACGATGAAGTTTGGATCTTTAAATGGTAACGGCTTGACAGTTGTTTCTGCTGATCCTGAGCTGGAGTCTGTGTTCAGAAATTTGTTTTCATTCATGGCCTCTCCACCTGCACCCTGAAGAAAAAATACGATCTTACTGCTTGTTACTCTGAGCAAGATTAACCAAAGACAGAGCCGTCTGCTGTATCACCTACCTGTTGCCTTTTTAGCCTTTCTATCTCTTTTGAATCTTTAAAGATGTTGCGTGCCAGCAGTGGGGAAGCATGAGATAGAGCATTTGTCAAGCAATTTCCAGCTGACACATAAAGGGGAGGAGGGGAACAGAGCGAACAAAGCCTACTGAGTAAAACCAGCATTGGGTTTATTTCAGTCTTAATGAAAGCCATCTCTATAAAGTGCAAGACAGCATATGAAACCAGAAGCAGCAGAAATGTACGTTGGATTTGTTTCAGAATGTTCAGTGTTACAGCATTAACAGGAATATATAAAATTTATAATTTTTTTTTCTCAAGGTTGTAAAGAATAATTAAGCAGTTTCTTCTCTATATCTGGCTTCAATCATGCCTGAGTAAGGACTGAGGGGAAAAAAAGATTTTATTATCTGTATTATTTTTATATACAAGCCTCGCAAAATCTACATTGGTACTAGTTGGGTGTTTTCTAGGCTTCTCTTTATGGTTTATTTATTTCAGGAAGAGCAGTTGGAGAAGGTGTGTGTGTGATTGGAAAGCTAAAATGTTGTGTGGCGGTCTAAACAATTTCTGATAGTTCTGCATGGCCGACTCTATGTTGTTTTTTATTTTGCGAGTGCTCCGTAAGTCTCCACACTACCAGAACTAGCCCACGCTACATACATAAATGTTCCTCGCGAAATCCTGATCCATGCTGAAACCAATGAGAATTTTGCCATTAAGTCTGGCAGTTCAATCAATAGAATTTCATACCTTGGTTCTTTTTCTTGAAGAACAAAAAGCTTGGCTAAAAGCTAAATCAATATTTACTGAACGGGTGGTTAAAATGTTTCTTTACCTTCAGACAGATAATACTCAGAACAAAAAAATGTTTTCCTGTGAAACATGCACTGCGAAGCCTTCTGTGTTGGTTTAAGTAGGAGAAAAAAGGATCATTATTATTAGCAACTTATGGGAGTACCTCTAGAAACAGACTACATAGAAAAGGTCATGAATCAGCATATCCTTCTCCATGTGATTACAAGGGAAGTGTTGGTATTCTTAACTACATGCATAAGTAATTACAGGATTAGGAACTAGGCAAGTTGAACTCTTCTTTGGGGAAATACATCAGCAATTCAACAGCGCCTGTTTTTAACAGCAAAGAGAGGTCTTAGATATTCAAAGGATGATATAAAGAAGCATTCAAGTAAAATAGTCACGTTTCTAGTGTCTTATTAAAATATATGAATAGAGATAATCTATTTTCAAAACCACAGTCAGTGCTCTGTAAGCTCATAGTACCGGGGCTACTGCCATAATAACATCAGTGGAAGCGGCATTGAAGTCTGTAGCTAAAACTTGATTCTTCCCTTGCTGAGGACAACATTAAAAGACAGTGACTGTCACAGAAACAGAAGAAAAGCAGATGGATGTTCGGAAACATGTGCATTATGTGGCAGTGAGCAGAGAAAATGATATCTTCCGCAATCCCGAGTCAAGTAGCTTTATACAATGAGTTGCTAGGTTTCAAACTATATTCTTGCACATGCAAGCACTTCAGATTTCAGTGGCAAACCTTGAAGTCAATCTTGAGAAAGACCAGGCTCAAGATACAAGATTATTTTTGATTAATAAATTATCTCTGATACGGCTCATTATCAGTGTAAATTCTGTCAGTGGAGGAATCAGCACTCACATTTATTCTTCAAAGTGTTCTCGCCTTTTATTTGGTACCGTTTCGTCGGTTTTAAATCCAATCCTACAGTTCTTTATTAATTACTTTATCACTTTTGCCCCTTCAGTGATCTCCTAAGTATTCTGTTGTTTATGAAACAGGTTTTGAGTAGCATTTCAACAATATCTCAAAACAGAATCTAGTGTTTTGAGACGGAGCAAATAAAAATGGTTTATCAGTAAAGGTGAAGAAGCTTCCTTATACATATAGTCCTTAATTTCTGCAGCTGGGTACAATTACATAGTACACTCACTGTCGTCAGTGGGTTTTTCTGTGCGGATTCAGTGCTAATCTTGCTGGCGCATTGGGAAGGAAAGTAAGGAACTGTTCCTGGCAGGACAATTCCTGAATGTAAATTCTACACGTTGTTTCTTTTCCGGACCAACCCCTAAGGAATTTCAGGTATTAGTGCTGCTAAGAGTCAGGATAACTCACGTTACAGGCCAGATGTTAATTTTGTTAGTGCTAGTATCCCTTGCACAGTGGCAGAGGCAGCAGGATCCGAAGCAGCAGCTGCTGCTTTTCCAGGCCAGTGTGGACTCCCAAGCCATGCTCTGGTCCCACCAGGACGCAACACCAGCAGGAGCTTCTGGATCTGTCATGGACAATGTGAGAGCAGTGGTTTCCCCTCCAAAACAGAGGGTGCAGCCCAGTGTGCAGGACTGTAAAGCAGCTTGCATACCATAGCGGTACGCAATTGATACCATGATTTCAGAGCCCTGTGACAGAGTGGGAAGCAAACAGGAGTTCTCAGTGCTATGATCCCAGTTAAATGCTGGCAACTGAGATAAAGACATATTGTAGAGGCATGCCAGTTCCCTCACTCAGCATTGCTCCTATGAAAATTCTGAATTTTAGCAGTAGCACTATGGAAGAGAGGTACTCAGCTAGTGCGCTTTTCTTTCTGGAAAACATTAAAGAGTTGAGCACTGCTTCCAGAATAACGTCCTACTGCACAGAGGAGTGAACTCCGGCAAGTACAGAGCTTTGAAATGCTCTTTCCGTGCAGCCTGCAGAAGTCTCAGCTGACATCCTCAGCACTTTTTCAGCCACAAACTAAAAGTGTCTCAACAATCTGTCCAGCCTATGTTTTAAAATGCCAGGATTTACAGTGTAAGAAACATCATTTAATGTTTCAGGTTTGTTTTTTGAAAGTCTTTTTAAAGGCGGGGGGGAAATGCCAAATGAATTTTAGCCAATACGGATCTACCTTTGTACTGCAAAACCCATGCTTCCTGGAAGTGAATAATGCAGTGGTGATACAACACGTTATTTACAGCCTGAAAGAAGATTCCTCAGTGAACAATTACTGTACACTAAAGGTAATCTTTAACAGTAGTTGAACGAATCTCCCCCAAACGTGCTTGTTTGCTTGGTCGTTTCGTCTGGGAGATAGTCCGTTCTTCACTGTCAGGTGCTGGGGCAAACAAACAGGAAGGAATTCGCATCCCCCCTGTAGTCCTGCGACGCGATGGCGGTCGCCTCAGCGCCGTGAGGAAGCGCCTGTCACCAGGGACCATGTACTGCTCGATGCGTGCTGTAACCCAAAGTCACGTGTGGGGTAACTTCCCCTTCCTGTCAAATTCACAACCAGTCCACAGCACATTTTCTCTACCCAGCCAGTCTCTTAGCTAACTCCCTCACCCCCAGCATCCCGGGATAATCCCACATGCTTTGCAGCAGGGCTAGACAGAAAACGTAATTATGGGCTGAAACTCTCGCTAGCTTCTTTAAAGCTTCTTTTTAACTGATTGTGTGATGTAAACATCCTTTATGGGGAGCTCAATGAACACTTCAAGGAGAGAGAGAGAGTGAAGCAGATTTTAATGTGTGCTTTTTTGTGTCTTTTAAACAGTGGTTTCCATAGCTAGGGCTACGGAGAATTTGTGCTAGAACAGTCACCAAGCAGACTATATTCCTCCATAGGCTGCTGAAGATTATAACAACAGCGATTTTGGAGTGGCTTTACATTTATAGGGCACATCTGCACTGGCAAATGAAGGTGTGCTTTCAGTACAGCTGAACATGCTTACGCTAGCGTTACCCCAAATAACAATAAAAACACTACAGTAAAGACTGCAGCAAAATGATCCATAACTACGTTCATCCTTTCCCATCAACTCTTCCTCTGGCTGTTAACCTCCACAGAAGACCATGCTGCCACTGCTTCTCATGTCACCTCCCTCTGTCCTCCTCCTCCCAGTATCCTCCTCAGCCAGGCGCAAACCAACCTTCACTGGAACGGCATGTTTTAAAAAAGTTGTAGGCAGAGGGTCAAAGGCTTCTTATAAAACCACTTGTGCCATTTTAGTCCCTCTATAAAGTTGTGTTTATGTGCTTTAGCTGAATTTTAACAACCACCACAGTGTGCCGGGTCGGCAACCTCTATCCCTCCTGGGATAGATGGGAGCAATAGTGAGGGGTGCTGCTGCTTTTTTGCATTTCTTTTCACAGGACCACTATTGCGTATTCAGCACATCCCAGATGGGTGGGACACTGTCCTCCCTGACACGCACTAGGACTGGGTGACGGTCACCCAGGAGGAGGCCTGTTGAGGACTTCACTTGGTTAGGACACAGCAAAAATGCGCGAGAGAGCAAAGACCTGCAGCAAACACTTGGGAGTCCTAAGAGGCTTGTTTAAGGGCAGCCAAGTCTGGGGAAGAGACCTGAGCTAAGCTTTGCTACCTTAACACTGGTTTCTTTTGAATAAAGCCAAACCCCAGGAATGAGCCTAGTTTGGACCCTGCTGTATATGCTGTCTGTACTGGGAGAAAACACAAATTGGGAGGCTGCCTATTCACATACTACTTTCAGTCATGGGTTTTGGTAGATCTATTAATTTTTTCAACATATTCTGTTCCAAATTCCCTACCGCAGATATATTAGTTTTCACATGATTTCCAAAGATTGCTCCATCTGTCTGGTTTTATTTAGGGAGAGGACAAGCAAAACGTGTAGTCCATGGAAGCTAAATTCTTTGTTTTGGCTATTTCTAGGTAGAATCAGCATTGTGGGGTTTGGGATGGGTGTCTGTGATGGGACTAAATACCAGGTGGAATTAGCTTATTATGAAAGTGCTTGTCTGAATTGTCATTCTTCCACCCTCCAGCAAGGATTAAAACTGTGTAACAGAGTAACTGATAGATGCTTAAATATGATTTCTTACCTATTTACTTTTTGATTATAGTCTACAATATTTGTTCATTATTTTAGGCTAACAGGATTTTACTAAGTATAAAAACATAAAAAACCACGAAACATAAAAGTCAAAGATATAAATTTGTGCATTTCTGGCATCCTATTACTGCATACCATGCATGTCATGGCTTAGGAAAAAAATGGATCTGCACATCAGTGAAAGTATACTACAGTCATCAGTGGCCATTTTTGCTAGATGTTACAGTTTCACATAGTAAAACAGAATTTAAAAATAGAAGGTAAACTGAACAGTGTGTTGGCAAAGCAAACCTTAAATGCATAAATAAATTCCGTAAGAACTGGGAAGAGTTTCTAGTTTAGGGGAGCAAAACTAACACTGTAAGCACTGATTTTTCTCTGTCTGTTTTGTTTTCTGCAAATCATTCATTCATTAGTCAGTTTTAACACTATGCCGAGTACAGCAATCGTAGATGAAGGTGATTATGTAAGTCATTTTTTGGTCTGCTCTTGCTTCTGTGTTCAGTATTTTTGATAGTCTGGCTTTGTCTTACAGTGATGACTAGGGGCTTGTATGTCACTGCTGAAAAATAAATAATAAGAGGGGTCTGGTTCTAAATCAAGCCCTCACACTCGGTGATAACTTTGCCCCAAGCACCCAATTTGTCTTGCTGAAGAACTCACTTATCTCCAACCTTTGTAGGTGAAGTTCAAGAAATAGTTTAAATTATTTTTACTTAATGTTGACAGCTGATTTTCACAACCACAATAATACTACAATGACATTCTTAATTTCATTGACACAGTTGTTTTAACTCAGCCTCAGTAATGGTATATATGTCTAATTATTCCTGTATTATGTTACTTCTAAGGCAGCAATATCCAACTTGTAGCAACTTACTCAGCTTTTAGCTGTGTGCAAGTTCTGTGACATCCTGATGAAGCTGTGGCATCCAGCCAGGGAAGAAAATGATAATTTAGAAAATAGATGGATAATACCTGTATTTTCACTAGCAGCCAATTACAGCGAGTGAGAAAGCCATGTGGAAACAGAGCACAAATGTCAGTAGATGACAGCAGTGATGATATAAGCAGGCTTTTCAAAATTGGGAGTAGACTTTGAATGTCAGCTATTTAACAGAGTCCCAGCTAATACTGCTCATACTGGAACATATATTAAGCTGTTTGATTAATATATTAGCTCTCACTCTATAACAAGCCTGGCACAGGCTCTTGCACATTGTGAATATTTAATTCATTTAACTTTGCATGATGACATGACAGGAGCCATTAAAACTTGAACACGTACACTCTGGCAGACAAAAAATGCAGGTCTTTCTTTACATTGCTGGGAACAATTCACAGAGAAAGGTGTCAGAATTAGACATGCTTAAGCTCAAGTTAAAATGATAGCTAAAAAATTTCTCATCACCAACATTATTAGCATAGTGTGTTTCTGAAAGGAAACTCACTGGAGATTCAGTAATAATGTAAGACTGAAGAAATAGCACGCTCCTGAACAAGATTAACTCTCTCCATGTCTGTGACAGAAAGGTTTGCTGGGAAGACTTCTTCAGCAACATGTATAAACATGTCTTAACCATCTGGTGGCATTTTGCTGGTCTTTGGATTC
>NW_009259854.1:1912252-1925584 GCF_000687185.1 Egretta garzetta
AGCAGGAAAAACTTTTTCCCCTCTTTCTTTCCACTCACTAAAATGAAGCCCAATAGAATTTCCCCAGCCTTTTCTCTCTCAGCACTCCGATACATGGTAGCATTTTAGGAACATCCTCCCTTCACAGAAGGTCCTACCTTACTTTGGGGTAGGACAGAAAGTACTTCAGCTTGAAAATGTTCAAATGCCAGGAAGGAAAAAAACCTAATCTTGCATATTCACAGCAAATTTTGTTCCACAGGATACAGGAAAAACTCAATTTACTAAACAAAAAACCTCAGTAGTAGACAGCTGAAAACAGGTATTAAGTACAGTGCAGATCAGTGTCCTTGATTTCAAGCAGCTAGTAGGGTGAGCATGACAGTCATGCATACAGTGTAAATTGGGAGTAAATCCACTTAAGTCATCATTGCCAACTCAACTTAAAAGACAAGGTTCCTGGTACAGGTTTCTGCTTCCACTGACATCAAAGTAAATCTCCCAAATGCCTGGGAACAAAAATATTTTTGTTTAAATTACCACATTGTCCTAGCATGCCGCTGCTGCTTTCACTTATAAAGAAAGCTGAGGGAGGGTTGTTAAAAACAAACATAACAACACAAAGCTTGAAATTAGGTTGTTGAATTATTATAATAGTTTATAATTCCAAGTACATGTCACTAAATGTACTTCAGCTTCTTCTAAGCATTCCCCAGAGGACTTCTGAGTCACGTGTCAAACTACTTTTCCGTGCGAGACTTAGAAAATCTGCCCTTCCTAAAGCAGCAGTTCTTTCCCTCTAACTTGCAGAGTATTTCCGCTGAGTGTCAAGAGTTAATCAGCTATGCAAATTAACTCCAAACATAGGACTAACATTTAGAAATAATCTCGCCTGTTGGGTGTATAAGAGGGAGGGGGGAGGTGTTTGAAGCAGGACAAGGGAAACTTTTCAATTGCAATCTAAATAAATAAAGATAATACATAAAGACACATATGCTGTCCAGAAAGCAATCTGCCACGTTACGCTTTCGAGCTTTTACGCTGCTGTTTTGAGGTGAGTTAAAACATCTTACATTCCAACAGCCTTAGAAAGGCTGAGTAAAATTTTACTCATGCACTAAAAGATTGGACTGTCACAAAGTGATGGATGGCTTTTCTATGTTCTCTGTAGGGCATTTCAATACCATAGACTCCAAGTGCTCTTGATTAAAAGGCGACATTCTCATTTAGGGTTCTGTCACTGCCTGAGCTTCAAACCATTATCATTCACCTGCACTGGTGCTTCCAGTGACAAAATACTTACCAAAATTTATAAAATACTAATTACTTTAGTCACTTTGATAGAGGTATAAAACACCCTAAAGCAAAGCTCTATTACACCGTGTCAGGGTTTGAATTCAAAATTAAAAATGCAGCCAAAGGGAGAATAAGATTTTAATTACATTCCCCACCTCTCAAACATCTCTTGAAAACCTAGGGGAAGACCTACAATTCCGTGACACGAGAACTCCCTTCTTACTGGTACTGCTCACTTAAGGGAAAAAAAAATCCAGAAAAACTCAAGTTTACTTTGTTCTCTTCAAAATTATTAAACTTTCAAACACAGAAAGTGACTAACAAGCTTCAATAAAAAGCTTTGATTTCCTCTCAAGAGATTTCAGATGCCAAACATGTTTTTCCATTTAAAAACTTTCAAGCACTATGACAGACAAAGTTTTATAACTTACAGATATTTCAAGGAAAAAAAAAACCAAACTATTTTCTATGGGGAAAAGCCTCAAATAAAATGTAATTGGGACACAACTGTGAATAGCTTCACGCTACCCCAGAAAAGCTTGGTTTAATTTGCATTTGCCACAAAGCTCGCTTCGGCTTAAATAATTGCGAAGGATCTCTCACTTTCAGATTTCATTTGGTGGATTGGGACTATTCCTTGTTTGTAACATTTAGCAGTTTTCTTTATTAAGAAAATTGTAACTTGGACAAATTCATAAGCTGAATGGCATGCTGAAGCAGCTCTGGAACTAAAGACTCCAGTATATATGGAATGAAAGAGCACGCGTCAGTTCGTACTTTCAGCAAGGGTAAAACTGAGCCCAGCTAATGGAATATTTTGATTCCCCAAGAGAAAAAAAAAAAGTCTTCTAAATTGATGAGCCTTAAGACTGAAAATAGATGGAAGCATACTAGCAAAAAAGACTAGAGTAAATCACAATTGAATTTTTACAATAACCGCCAGTATTTTCTTTTCTCTATCAGAAAAAATCAGTCTGGTCAAGGACTTGGGCTAAACTGCTTCTTAAAGTTTAAAATACATCATTTGATATAGAACAGTTAAGGTCAAAGTATTTCAGGAGAAAAGACTGGAGGATTACAATATCCTCATGTGCTGCTAACATTGTAATGCTGCTCAGGCAGCATATCAGAATCCCTCTGTCGAATAACAGGCTTCAGCCAAGGTAGGAGAAGGATCCAAGTCCATTCATCTGCATGTGACTGAAGCAGGCACAAGGAACGCACAAAGGTATCGGCTCCTATGGCTGACGGGAAAGCAATTCCATTCTGCAAAAAATACTCAGTTTCCTGATTCTAGTTTATTCTGTAAAACATCATCCATTTTGACAGGAAACGACGTTTGAATAACAAAGAAAAACAAAACAATATTTCTTCAAAGAAAGGCGATTAATTCGTTTTGAGTAAAGATAGGGTGCATTTCTCTTCCAGAGCCCCTATTCTATCTATTTTTCTCAGGAAAAATAGACCTGAATTAGAATAGCCAAATTTTACATTCAGCTGTTATGGACTAGCTGATACAGGAAACAAAACTTTACTTCTGCATTTTCCTTATTTTTTGCGCCTTTTAGCACTGCCTCTGTCTGTCTTAATTGTCACTTTAAGTAGATAAAAATTCTACTTCTATTATGTTTCTGCTAACCACACCTACTGCTGCCACAATGCATAGTAAACACTAGCAGTCGTAGTACAAAGACTTAGCACTACAGTCTGAAGTTACTCAGAAAAAGGTTTTTCCATTTGTGTACAGGTACTTAGGACTGTCACACCCAAACAGGGTGTCAGAAAGACAAACGTTAGGTACAGTGGGGTATGGAACATTCCAGTTCTAAAGCAACTGAGAATAAAAATACTCTTTCTACAAACCTTCAAAAAGTCATCAAAGATGTAACGTTATCAGAGAGCAGCAATTGTATCAGATGCTCCAAAGGTCTTTAAAAGAGGACAAGACAAGAAACTATACCTTAGTTTTTAAAAATCTTCAGAACACAAATGTCATCTTTATTGTTTGCCTCATAGTATGGGACAAAAAAAATATGTCTGTACGTGCCCTGAATACTACATCCACTTTCCTTCACCTAGCAAACTCAACACCAACCGTTCCTGCTTTGAATAGCACACCAGATCTCCTGTACTCAGCAAAATTCTAGGTGCATTATCCTATGGATACCTACATTTAACTGGATAATGAAAAAGAAACCGATGCCTGAACTGAAATAAACATACGGCAAATTCTAATTTAGATGAAAATAAGGTAATACAAGTATCTATTGTAGACTATTTTGAGGCTGCTCAGGAGGAAAAGGGAGGAGAGAGTTGTATAGTGATGCTAATTTCAAGGCAAATTTCTGAAATATTTCTGCAGAAACATTTGTACAAGTAGGCGGTTGTTTACTCAACTGTGTTAGTTCTGTGGCCGTACACTTCACCCTGATACTATATATTGAAGCTGAGGAACCGTAGCACAACTGAAAAGTGCCAGGCAGTTTAGTGTTTTGCATATAAACTTGGGTCCCGACGGCATTTTTTGCTGGACTTGAAACAGAACAGAACTATCAAAAGACTCAACTTTTCCACTACATCAGAATTAGTAAAGTTTTGGTATCACATCCATGATCGTAGAGAGAGAGGGAAACATAGTATTTAATATTTTGTGATGCGTTTAACAGGATATTTTAAGAAGTTGCCCACAATGAATTATTTAGCAAATAAAAAAAAAAAAACCTGTTGGTATTTTTGGACAGATGGAAAGGAGGATAAAAAGGGCAATTCTGGCTGCAACAAATAGGTTTAAACAAAAATTAAGGAGAAAATGGAATTTCTGACTTGAGAAATTTAAGGTCATTAATGTGAGACTCAAACTAGCATTGCTACTTCTAGACTACGTAAATAATCAACTTAAGGAGTAAGGACTTTCCAGCTAACTACTTTGGTTTGAGGAGTAGCTGTATAGTGTATATGTCAAGGAAAAATGACCTTCTATTCCAGTTTGTTGGTTTTAAGAGTTAACTTTGCTGTAAGAACCTTGTGCTGTCCCTCCCAGGGAAAAGCAGTTCTACTAAAACTGTAACCATTGTTACAGTGTAGGGAGATTAATACTGTCTAAATGTAGTCACTGAGTTTTGGGCTTCGTTAATGCACTATGGAGAAAAGTACCCAGCTGAGGTACCCAGAGGTGCCTGTGGAAGGAGTGTATGACTGCTCCTCTGGGGAGAGGGTGCACTCATCTTAATCACATAAATCAGACGTCTGAAATGAGACGCAGGAACACTGAATCACTGAGGCTGGAAGGGGTCTCGGGAGGTCACTAGCCCACCTCCTGCTCAAAGTGGGGTCAAAACTGGCCTGGGCTTTGTCCCAGCAGGTCTTGAACACCTACAAGGACAGAGATTCCACAGCTCTCTGGGCAACTCTCCATCTCCCTAGTTAGAAATCAATATCCTGTAAAATAGAAAATACTAGGTTTGTTAACAAAAAGCTCTTTTGGTCATGAGCAGTCATATAACTCACGTTAATTACTGCCCTATTTTCTGCGTGTTCCATTTCAGCAGTATTTTGCTGTAGTCCTGATGGTTTCAGGGCATAAATGTAACGAAGTTTCTAGGCAGAGGGGTCATCTTTTATTAAATGTACCTGTTTATCTAGAAAATTAAGACAACCTTCTGGATGGACTGCATACCAATATAACACTGACTCAATAGAAAGACTGTTTCTATGGCACATAACTTTCACCCAGTTTCCTACAGGGTTTTAACTCCCTCCTCCTTTCTCCTAGATGATGAGTATTTTCATAATACTCTCTCCCTTCCCTGCGTAACATCCCCTGTACTCCCAGGATGCCACTAACCTTCTCTTTGAAGATGGTCTACTTGATACATACCCAACCAAACTCCAAGCGGGTGTTCTGTGTTTAGCTTGGGAAGTTGCTGTTTCATTTTCAGATTTGAAGAGAGACTTATAATGCTTGAAAGTTTATTTGATTTTTTTGAGCTGTACCACTTAAGTGACACTGTCCATACCTGTAAACCTTGTCTCATTCATACAGAAACTATCATCGGTGTCTCAGCCTTTACTGCCCTTTTCTCGTTCTTTCACTAACTCAGAAAAGCATAAATCTGAGGAAGGAGTAAATAAGGCTGTCGTGATAAACACAGTGCATCCTTGTGAACACGGGTACGTAGTGCTACAAGCATGCCACCACTGTAAGGGCAGACAAGTAAAAAAACTATCTTGCTTAAAACCGCGTAGAAGGTTTCACCTCTAGGTCTGTGGATGTCTGCAAAATGAGGTATCTTTTTAAATTATGTCAGATTTTATGTGATTCACGTATTAGGCGGGTTGTTCATGGACGTGCGGTATTTTGTCTGTTTAAAGAAAATTAAGGACATACAATACACAACAAATAATTTTTCTCTGTTTAATAAATGATAAAAGGACAGATACGATACTAGAAGTCTCTCTTCATGTGGTAAATCCTAGCAATGGCCTGCAATGCTTTACAGAAGGATTTTTCTTTTAATTCCCCAAAATGCTCCTTATCCACAGCAGGGTCTTACCATCAGCAAGGACAATTTTTTTTCCTGAGTCAGCCAGCACTTATATCCTGGGGCAGGGTGATTACAAACCATGTAACTACAGATATTGACCCCTCCCAGAATGATGGATTCTGCAGTTTAATGACATATTACTCACAAAACAGCTTCCTCCTATCCATTTCACATTCGTTTCCTGAATCAACAGTGATGCGTTTTTATTACAACATAAAATGCATGTTATTAGATGGCACAACTATATAGCTTTCTGGCTAGAGTTTGGGAAGGAAAAGATTTCTGATCCCTGTTTGCACAACTGGGTACTTTGCATTAAAATTGTAACATCAGGCAAAACACGTAACAGAAATAAACATCTAAAATACATAAGGAGACCATTCTGACGACTGTGTTCAATACCAGACTATGGAGTCATTCTCTTTGGAACAGACAGAACCTCCATCCTCTGCTGTAGAGGAGAAAACATCTCCACGTTCCCCTCCCACCACACCAGACTGGCGCTCAGCCTGGTGGTTAGGGTGTGTGTGGGGAAAAAGAGGGTTTGAATCCCCCAGGCAGTTCAGCAATGCAGCAGGAGCCAATGCAGCTTCCCGGGAGAGGGGAAGGTTTGGTAAGTCAGTCTTCTGACTGGTGACCTCTCCGAGTGGCTGAGCAGGTCTGGTGAGTACCAAAGCTGACTCTCGTGGAGGTGGGTAAGAGTGAAGAAGATAGGAGGAGCCTGGGACTCTTCCCTGTTTGATCATGAGAGGCTAATAGATTACCTAATTGAGCCTCTTTAAGTTGCAGGTGTGCTCTGCAGTGAGACAAGACCTGCTGTTCATGGATACGAATTCTGCTGCGAGGGCCAGGTACGTGTCACAACACGAAGTGTTGCAACTTTTATGGCTTTCTGCAGGTCTAAATAAATAGCCAATGTCTCCATTCTGTTTTCTTGGAATGCTTAAAAAATATGTTCAAAACCCTCCCAAATTAGTATTTCTATTAGCCTTTCTAATCCAAAATTAATACATTTATGAAACTACTAATACCTTGCTAAAGCAAGAACTGAAGTTATTACCTAAAACAAGCATTCCACTTTATGTAAAACATGAAAAACAGTCTCACTCCTCTTGAAATCTGCAACATCTAGACATCTAAGTTATCCCAAGTTTTTTCTTAATCTGAACCTTTTAATGCACTAACTGGATTCTGAGATCGCTTTTTAGGAGCACTACCTCTTAGACAAAATGTCATGCTAAAGTACATGCATGTAGTGGTTTAGACTGCTCTCTTTCAAGAAATAACCTGTCCTATTTTATCTCCTTAAGATAGAAACAGTGAACCATCTTTATTATCCCTCCTAAGCTTCTTGCATGTTTATTACGAATCCTGAAATGAAGTGTGATCATAGTAAGACTCCCCATTTTCTCTTGGCTAAAGGAAAAATTAAAATTCTCTACCAGGATAACGGGGTAAGGGTAAAAAAACCCATGACACCAGCATACTGACGCCCATAGTAAAAGTCAATACACATCTGCTTTTTGCCTTTCTACAACATAACACATCTGTGTTTACTCTAAATCTAAAATCTAATCACATTTGGTTGGCGGGTTGGTAATTCTCTGAGACTGGCACAGTCTGGTTTGGAAATTCACATACTTTTATGATTACAGATCATCTAAAGCCTTCAATATGTGATAAATGTCAAGCAAAGTCAATTCTTAGCTCTCAGTTTTGACAGTTTCCCTTTTAATCTAGATTGCTCTGTAAAAGCAATTCCCTTTTTTTTTTAATAAAGCTAACAGTTAAAACATACTTCCCCATCAGGGACTGGAGGGATTCTGGTTCTTTAACAGATTTTACTTCAAAAGTGCAAGTGACAAAACCTGGTACCTCAGGATAATCCTGGCTCTCATTAGTGGACTGCCTGAAAATAAATCGGGTTTTGGGAAGAGTACAAAAGCCCCGTGGAAGAAGAGATGCTTAATATTTCAGCTGTTCACTGTCTGCTTTCTTGCAGAAAGTATCTTTGTGGTCACATGTGTTTGAAAGGATTAGGAGATGTAAGCGGTGACCCTCTGAGTGCTTCACACAGAGAATTGCAAGTCTGAGGGATTTTCAGTGCTCTGCGGCCTGCTGACGTGCAGTCTGATGCCAGAGCATGTTACCTACCTGTGGGATAGCTATTCCCAAATCAAACACTACCTGCTAAAACTCTTGTTCAGACCTGGCAATTTGTTGTAAACCGGCTGCTAGTTTTGTAAGAGCCTTGGTAGGGCTCTTGGGTAGGGTTGTGAATAAGCGTGCAAGTGGCTGAACTTGAAGAGCTCACCTCAGCAGTTCTTACCAGTAACTAGCCACCGACTGCACCGTATCACGATAACTATACTTTATGCAATGAAAGTGCCATTTAAATCAATTTCATGAGGTCTGAGTTAACAGCCCCTGGGAGCACATCATTACATCTTTTAAAGATATCATTCCAGGAAAGCCCTAGCTTCAGATGGGCACCGCTTCATCGGTTAAATTAATCTATTTTCAGTTACTGTCATAACCTTAAGGGATGAGAGAGGTTTTAAAAAAAAGTATAGTCCAGAGCACAATGACGTGATAGCTTTTTACTAAACTGGCAAATACATACGTATTTACATCTCCCTACTGTCATGCTGTATCAGGGTCCTGCTGTCTCTTTCAGGGCAGGTGGACTGATGAGAAACACAACTTGTTTATCAAATTTCCAACTACAAAGGAAAAACCATGCTTTTCTGTTACAGAAAGTCTTACATGGAATAGTGTTATAATAATCGGAGTTTAGTATTATACAGATTGGAGTAAACAAGGTCTGAATTCGTAAGTAGGTAATTTTTAACAACTTCCTGATCTGAAATTAAACTGTGACGCACTCGAGGAGGCACTTGTCCCAGAACATGGCGAGAGCAGCAGCTCAGCTCAGTCGTTGTAGTGGCACCCACCGATTCTGTAGTTAAACTCATTCTCCCCAACCTCATTGTTCAGGAAATTACAGCCAGATCAAATGGACTCTTTAAAACAAAGTTATTTTAAAATTGATTTGGTGGTTACCTACTTAAAAGCAATAGGCTTGGTAAAATAGCAGAGCAGGAGAATTGATTAAATTTACTGAGTCCAATTCCGTGCTATTTATGTACTAGGGTAAGCTCTTGCTCTTTAGTGGACAGCTTCTGAGTACATAACAGTAACCATGTTAATACGTATATATTTAAGTCGTCTTGTTGAACTTACAGCTGTCTATCAGAACTCTAATCTGATGATCTTCAGTTTACATTATAAAACATTGTCCAGTTATATTTAAAATAAAAATGGAGCTCTAAGCGTATCTTAGAGTTGTTATATTAAAATTGTTCCTTTTACTTTCATGTTGTGCACGAGGAGCTTATTTAAGAGGACAATAACTTCAAACCATTTTGACTTTATTTTCTAATATTGTTGGATAGCTTCTGTTTTTAAACATAGAACAAGAAATACAGAAAGTATTAAGTGTACATACAAGAGCACGTTACATAAAATGAAGCTTAGAGATAAAATCAATACATCTAATAATTTAACTCTTAAGTAGCATTGCAGAAGAGGAAGTTCAGTCTTTATTTTCTAAATGGTACCAAGACCTGCTGTTGCTGCAACGATGAAGAGGAAGGAAGCAAAAAGCAGTCTCTGCTTATTTCTGTAGTTTATAGGGCAGTTTACATCAACTCAAAATGTAAGATGAAACATGTCATTCTCAAAATAAGGCATTTACTGTACTTCATCATGCACGTCTGAAATTGTTTCACAAATTATGTAAGCAAATATACATTACTCTAATATTTAGCATATTTTGTCTCTTTAACTGTCCTCTGACAAAATCAGAGAATTTTTTTTTCCAAATCATTCTCTTACCTCACTGCAAGTTTTATCTTTAAAGTTTGCTAGCTGCCGTGGGCAAGCATTTTGTTTCATCAATTACATCTTGAAGTTGAATAGACTCTTTTAAAAGCTTCTTGTTGCTGTGTAATCTATAAAAATAACGGTGTGAACATTAAGGTAGAGGAACTGGTGGCATTTTAAGATCAGTGTCAAAGATTCTATCCCAGGTTAAGCGATAGTAATTAAAAAGATGGGAGACCTGGAGACAGGTCTGCACAAAGAGCCAGTGATGGGGCTGAGCCAGCACAGCAGCTACTGGGCACCGCTGGGCACGGACACCTCACTGAATGGTGCTATGTAAACCACCAAACAGCATCATTTTTGGTACATGAATTTGATCTACTTAACAATCCTCAGCATTAAAAGTCTTTTGCTGCAGCAAAGACTGAGGTATTTTTCAGTGGCACAACTGCATGGGAGGAATAATTGTGTAAGGCTAATGAAAGTGATGTAATCAATTTGCAATCACGCTTTCCTGTAAACTTGCTTTTAACTTCACATTTGGTAACTACAGGCATTATATCCAAAAAGCACGTGTCTCCTTCTGCAGACATGACTGACAAGCCCTGTGTGCAATGTGCTTCCAAAACAAACATGACTCAATACCTTTGGGTCGGTAACTCATACAAATGATGAAGAATGGTTTTTGGCAATGTTCCTCAAGTGTATCTTAGAGAAAGCAGCAATTCATATATTGGAGAAACATAATCAAAATTGGGTTTATAAAAATCTGTATGCCGTGTGATAATTGTGCCTTCCTGTAGGATACAGACAGCTACTCAAAGTAGTGGATTACATTACTATACTTAAGCAAATTTGTTATATTAAAAAAATAAACACATTTTTGAAACCTACAGTTTTAGCAGACCAGCGTGTCTTTCAGGGCGAGCACTGTGATAGCTACTTGTGACATAAAGCACGTGAAAGAAGAACAAACTATGTGATTTGCGGAACTTACAAAACCCCCGTTTTGTTTAATTTCACAGTCATGGAATCACAGATGTGGGTAAGTTCACAGCTGGCACAGTGTGAAGTGTATTTTCATTAAGGTTCTCAGCAGAAGTTGCCAAAGTCCCCAGATCCTAAGTTGACCCCTGCCAGTAGTTACAAACCTCTCGGTAGGGATCCAGGGATCCTCTTACCTACAGTTTGCTAATTAACCAAGGAAATAATTCACTATTTCTCTCTGTTTCACATCAGTTTACTTAAAATAGAAACTATTTCATGCTGAGCTATGGCACGATATATTTGGCTTCTGAAAGGCTGAAGATAGGCTGTGAAAGGCTGTCAAAAAATATCTAAGGGGTTAATTAGGAAAGCGAACAGTCAGAGGAGTAACAAGTGCTACCTGCAAACCTGTGCTGAAAGTGGGTGTGTACCTATCAGACTGCCAGATCGAATGCTACTTGTTTGGAGTTAAAAAATTAAAATAAAATAAAAAACCCACAATGACTGGATACTCAGTATATAATATATTCAGATAAAGTATTTAAAATTCATGGATGACCTAGTCCTCGATTGGCTGAGCCACTTAAAGATCGGATAAGTTAAAGAACAGAGCATTAAGTGCTTGTTGACTGGCTCTACTCCCAAAAGCTCAGCAGACTAGAATTACTTAGTGTTTCATTGTGTCGCAGGTTTCCTTATTCAGAAAAAGTACATTACTCAGCAATTAACTAAGGACTTTATAAGGATTTCTGGAGATTAAGATTAAATAAGGTACTGCAGAAGAAAGTGCTCAATGATCAATGTTTCTAACTCAAAAAATGCAAATACCCTGTTTCATTTCTGTTCGAACTGGCTCACTCCAGCGCTAGTCAGCAACACTGAATGGGACTGCTCGATCAACGAGCTGTTTCTTGTCCCATTCCTGGTGTTACACATTTTCTGAGACTCATTTTTTCTTTCCCTCATGGGATTGATCTGCGCTGCTGAAGTCAGTGAATGTGGATGCTGACTTGGACATAATGTTGAGAAATTACTCCTTTCTCCACCAAAATCACTTGTGAGGAGAATTGCAAAAACTCTTTATCACACACTATCAAAACCCAGTTTGAGTAAGAAATCATGAATTGTCTCGCAATACTGGCAGCTCTCCATAGGCTTAAGTTTGGTGTGAATTTCAGAAAACAGTTTTAGAGGCTGAAGGGTTTGGGGAAGTTTTTTAAACATAAAAGATTTTATACGCATTTAAATTATATATAAGTGTATCATGGTTTATATCTGCACACACGCGCAGAGCAGTCCTCCATGCTGGAAAATCCAGCCTGTTATCTCTAGCAGACCTTAAAAGAGTTGTCAAACGTGATCATGCCAGGCAGTAATTTTTCACAGTTGCAGCACAGTTTGTTAGCTGTATTAAGTGCTAACTGAGTTCATACTCCCTCTGCTAGGCATAAGCCCACCAGAAAAGGAACTATGTAGCTGCCAGAGGGTGAAAACAAGGTTACAAGAGCATCATCCAGAACGAGGAAGGGTTTTTGTCTGTGCTGTGGCGTGTGCACAATAGCCTTTAATTGTCTGGAGAGAAGATCTGCTGAAAAAGGCAGAAATGTTCCCCTCATCTGATGGCTCATGTGAAAATAAACCTAACTGGCAGCACTGCACACTTTGTAGCTATGCTACTGTTATAGTTTATGACATATTACTGAGAAGAGTAATTTCTGAGGGGGAAAATTGTCTTTTTTTAAAAGACAACTGTTTTTTCCAACCCTTTTTTGACCACTTTCGCTACTGAAATATTTCTAAAAGAAGTAATCCAAGACATACTGCACTTAAAATTTATACAGATGTCACATGCACACTGACTCTGAACCTCTTCCAGGGCTTAGTTTCGGAGCATGAGGTGCTACCTCCTGATCAATGGGCAGATGTCATCAGCTGGGGCTGCATGGTGGTGTCACGCGATGCAGAACACCTGCTGCGACCAGGGGTAGGAAGTTAGGAGAAACTTGCATTAATAGCCCTCCTCCCTCCCCTGACCCTGTTCCCCAAACCTCGAGCTCTGAGGTTATGTCCTCACATTTAACCCTTAGGTCCACTCAGCTCGTCTGAGAGAAGGCCATAATGCAAAGCTGTGTTTGAGCTGCAGGCAGCAGGACCAGCAGCCGTTAAGCTGTGCTCCTTCGAGTGCTAGTCCCTCCCCCGTGACAGATCAGCTACCTCAAATGAAAATCATCATCACGCACGATCAAAAGGTTTGACAGGACTCGGGTATGGATTAACAACAGGTACAAAGGAAGCTACTGAAGGGCAAAAAGAAAACAGAAAAAAAAGAGAGCAACTCCAAGGCGGTTCGGTCAGCAAGCGTCAACGCGCACAACGCCAACAGTTAAGTGATTTTAAACACAGCTTGAACAGAACCTCGGTTAAGCTCTGCTTCTTAGTTACCACACCGGCTGGAGAAGGCCTGAGAAGCGCACTACCGGCTTAGCTCTACGCCCGGCGGGGACGCAACCCCCACGCCTCGGGGGTGTGTGTGGGGGGGTGTGTGGGGGTGGGTGAGTGTGTGAAAGAAGAGGCCCGACACTCGGCGTTCAAACGCCTGGGAAAAAACCGCCAGGCCTCGGGCCACCGGAGCCCTCCGGGT